>NW_024582078.1:3620939-3681421 GCF_017639235.1 Corvus kubaryi | reverse complement strand
CCCTGGCATTCCTGCACTCCATGCCCTGGCATTCCTGCACTCCAAACCCTGGCGTTCCTGCACTCCAAACCCTGGCAATTCCTGCCTCCATATCCTGGCATTCCTGCACTTTATTGTGCTCTGTGCAAACTCACATCTCTCAAAGTTCGCCTGGTCCTTGGGAAGGCCACTCCTGGCTGCCTCGAGTCTCATTAATGATTGTTAATTGTACCTGGTCATCTTCAAGTCGAGGTCAATACGCAACTCAATGAGTTGAATTTTGCATCCCCTCGTGTCCATCCCTATCTCCTGTTTCTCCCTACAAAGTCCACATCTGCTCTGTGTTCCTCAAACCCCTGACACCCCCAGCAGCGCTGCTGGTTCTAGATTAAGCCTTTTCCATGTCTCAGAACCCTCTCCCAAACTTCCAGATGTTGCACCGTGTTCCAAGCTTGGCTGCAGGCAGGGAGCAGCTGGGCTGAAGCTGCCAAAGCTGCTTCCTGCTGCTGTCCCGTTCCTTCCTTTATTGCAGCATTATCCCAGACTGTGCAAACATGTCAGGAGAAAAAACCAACCCAACCCAGACATGAAGTGTGAGAGTTTTTCCCTTGCCTGTACACCAATTCCCACTTGCAAAGAGAGCTTACAACTATCAGCAAGCCAGGGTAACCGTCGTTTAATTAAATTAATTAATTAATCCAGCACCATAAAAGTTTGAAGAAAAATGGAGGAGTAGTCCTTAACTACAGGACTGGCAATTTACGAGTTGTGGCACAGAACCAGGAGCAGCTTTTCCCAGGCTGTGATTTCCAGGCAGAGTGTAGGGGAGCCGGAGCAAGTGCCCTACAGCCATAAAAGCAGGTTACTCACGGGCAGGGCCCTGCCTCAGTGTGACAGCACCTCACATCCCCTAAAACCCAGAAATCAGTGTCACAGCCACCAAAGGAGCTGCCAGAGCATCCCTGCAGAGGTGGGGGCAGAGCTGACTCGGGGCAGCGACGGCAGCGCTGGGACAGCTCCGTCCCTGGGCTGACACTGCCTTTGCTCCATCAGGGAATCTCCTCCCTCCTCTGCAGCACTGGGACTCCCCTGCCTGACCCCAGCCAGGCAAGGGTGAGAAAAATCAGCATTTTACATGTCAAGAACAGGAGAAACTTTCCAGAGTTCTGTGGTGCTGATCCTGCAGCAGACCTGGGGTTTGCAGGTTGGGTTCAGCCCCTGAACGAAGCCCTCCGGGGTTTTTCAGGGCCTGAGCCTGACCTGCACAGCAGAAATCTCACCTTCAGTGGGATTTTGATAAGATTTCCAGAGCTTCCTCCTGGGTTCAGCCCCGACATGTGCAGAAAGAGCCTTTCTCACCATGCTTGGGCTTTCCATTTCCAGCTCGTTCCATGGGCTTGGAAAGTGTCAGGAGCGGAACTGAGAGTGCAAATGATTTGTACCCGAATTTATCTGAGCCTCCCAGCCAGGCTGGGTGCAGGGGATGGATGTCCCTCATCTGTTTATGGTCTGTCTGAGCCACTGGCTCAGAACAAAGGGGTCAGCAGCCATCATTTCCTTGACCTCTGAATTGCTAAACTCTCACTTCTGACTGTCTCATGCTGCTTCCAAAAATATAAAAGGTTTCATCCTGAATCCTTAGCTGGACAAGAAGGAATTCTATCCCCAGGGGAGGAAAGGCAGCAAAGGAGAAAATAAACTCTCAGATTAAATTCTAAAATTGCTTTATTAACACTTTTTTCTGTTTAAAGCTTAGCTCCCCTGTGAACACACACATCCTGAAACCTTTCTCTTTCTTAATAGCACTCTCATTTAAACCCCAATAAAAAGATGTTGAGGGGAGAATGAAAGTGTCTCTAATTTCCCCTTAACCTCTTAAAAAATTGCTATGGAAACCACAAATGCCATATTTCAGTGGTCATTCAGCATCCTCATGGCCACAGCGTTATTTTCCATTGCAGAAGCTGCATTGCAGGCAGGCTGCTCCCAAAAAACTTCCTTGGAAAGACTCCAATTTAGCCCCAGAGGGGGATTCTGGTGGTGATCCATGGGAGCACAGGTCCTTGGGCACCCCCTGCCCCAAGTGCCCTCCAGGGTCACATCCTGGACCTCTGTCCGTGGATAGTCTCCTGCCAAAGGGGAGTAATGGACACCTGGGATGGTGGGAGGTGTCCCTGCCCAGGCAGGGGTGGGACTGGATGAGCTTTAAGGTCCTTCCCAGCCCCAACCATCCTGGTTTTCCTGGAATTTCCGGGAATCCTGGAATTCCGGGATTCCCTGGCAGGTTCCTGAGCACAACCACCTGCCCCTGCCAACTGCCAGCCCCCAGCCCTCTCCAGCCTTCACACATCCCACAGCGTGTGTTTATCCAGCCTTTATTTCCACGGGCTCTGTGTACCCTACACACATCATTGACAGTGATTAATGCCTTTCACAGTTTGATTCCACAGAAATTGCCTACGCCAAAAGCTCGGTGTATTTCCTTAAACAAATCAAGCTCAATAAATATTAATGCACCGTGGCCTCGCCGTACGGCACGTCTGGATCTTGTAGCTGGTGATTTGAATGGCTGATAAATTTGTATTTCAATCTTTTATGCAGGAAGGGCCCTGTAACTAAGGCAGCTGCGCAGACACTGGGGCAGCTCTGCTCCACGCAGTCCCACGCTGGCCCTGCGCCCCCAAAGTCCCCTCCGAAGGTCTCCAGCTCTTCCAGGCCTCTCTCCATCCATCCTTCCCCTCCTCTTGATGCTTCTTGTGCCAGCCAAAAAACATCTCACAGCTGTGCCTTCAGAGAGCAAAACTCCTCTGCTCTGGGCAGGAAATCCGGGGTGGATCCAGCGCCAGGACAGGCAGAGTTTCCCCAGGGCTCCCATTCCCCTTTCCCTGCCCTCCTCTTTCCGACAGAGCTGGGATTGTGCTCTATGGACAGCAGCTCCTGGTGTGTGGAGGAAGGATTCTCCTTCTGGGTTTGGCACTGCCCTGGCAGAGCTCCCTGGGACTTTGCCCTTTCCCCTTCTCTGCTGGGATGCCTGGGAAGCAGCACTGGACAGGGCTGGGGAAGCAAGGGAATGTTTCTTGGGAAATACCTCCTGGCAAGGGATTTCAAAGGCTTAAACCCACCCAATTTCCCTGGCTCTCAGAGTTCCAGGCTTGATTGCAGCTTTCTGACTAGTCCTTGATATCCTAAAAATACACCAGGAGGATTTTAGATGGGTGTGAGCACAGTCCCTGTCCCTCAGGGTGTGGGAACGGGGCATGTGCAGCTCTTCTCTCGAGTTATCCCCAAAATGTTCTCCCCCTGTGCTCTGCAATCCCTCCCTCCTCCTTTAATTTCAGCTCCATGTCGAGGATTTTCCCCTCTGTGATATATTAATTTCAAATATTGACTCACCAGATTCTGTGATTGATAGAACTCAAACATATTAGTCTTATTACATCCTATATACTTTAATTAACTTCAGCAGGTGATGTTAATCAACTTGAAGGCTGAAATGTGGAGCAGCTAAATAAATGAAAGGGAGATGGAAAAATATCTCCTGCATTATCTGCCAGTGTGGATGGCTCCTGCTCCCAAGCCAGGCACATTTAGAAGGGGTTTTTTTGAACTCAGACCTGTGGGGGGGACATTTGATAGCAGTTCCTTCATTTAAGTTAAAAGAGATGTGCAGACCCCACAGTATTTTGATCAGGGTAAGAAAAACATTGGAAAGAAATATTATTTAAAATAGTGATGTTTCAAAGAAACATCCAAGCTGCAGGAACTCGGTGCAGGCTTGTGACTTCCTGAGGCGGTGTGGGGACCTTTCTGGAAGCCTCAGGTACCAAAACTGAGTATTTCATGGGAAAAGCAGAGTCATGGAATCCCAGTGTGCTTTGGATTGGGGGGAGCTAAAAGCCCATCCAGTGCCACCCCTGCCACGGGTGGGGACACCTTCCACTGTCCCAGGCTGCTCCAAGCCCCATCCAGCCTGGCCTTGGACACTGCCAGGGATCCAGGGGCAGCCACAGGATCCCTGGAATGAGGCTGATGTCCTCAGGAATCAGTGGCTTAACTTCCTAATTCCATTCAAAAGGGCTTGTAAGGAAAAGGGAGGTTACCCCACAGCCTTGGAACCACATCTACCCAGGGGAAATCTGTTTGAATAACTCAAGGTTTCCTCATGACCTTGCAATGTTCCTGAATTCCATCAGCACACCTGGGTGCTTTCCTCCTTGCCATAGCCATGTGCAAGCAGCGTTTAAACCTTGCTAAACTTCGAGCTCTGATGTAAAAGGGGTTGTGATTCCTGAGCCAAAGCACTGAACACCCTGGGCCCGTACAGAACCACTTCCAGCAGGGGAATCCTCCCTCTCCTTGGGGGATCCATGGATTCATTGGGTGATGGACCTGATTCAGGAGATGCCCCATTTGATTCAGAAAGAGATGTACTACTATTATTATTATTATTTTGGTTCTAAATGATTCATTTCTCCTCTGGATAATTTACCCACTGCTGGGGAGCTCAGTTCACCAGGCACTGAGGCTGTTTCTCAGTGAGCCCCGTGTCAGTACCAGCACTAACTCTGCCTCCTTGCACAGCTGATATGGCCATGATAACATCAAATCCTGCCCCGAGAAGCGCTTTATATGCAAAGATGTAACGTGACAAATGTCCAATATGTTATGCAAATAGAATCGGCTGCTTCCGAGCCTGCAAAATGCACAAACATGGAAATATCCTCTGCAATTTATTTCAATTTCCCCAGCCCTTGTACCCATGCAATATTTAGCAGTTTCTGTAAGAGCCTTGTCAGGAGCACCCCCGGACCCTGCACGGGGCTCTCCTCAGTGAGGAGCACCAGGGCAGAGCAGCAGCTGCTCCTGCGCTCGGATCTGCAGCCCCTGACGGAGCCCTCGCCCAGCCCGGCAGTGCCGCTCCTGCCGCACTGCACAAACGATGCTCCCCATCCCACCGCGGCCCCGCGCTCGGCTCCCTTAGGAAAGCAGAGACAGGATCGCAGCGCAGCAGAGATGGGCTGGCTGGGAAGGGGCCTCAAAGCTCCTCTTGTTCCATGGGCAGGGACATTTCCAGTGTCCCAGGCTGCTCCAAGCCCCGGGCAGCCTGGCCTTGGGCACTGCCAGGGATGGGGCAGCCCCAGCCCCATGGATGTGACTCTCGGATGTGAATGGGGGCCAGGAGGCTCAGTAGGGCCGGGCCTGAGCAGGGATTTGGGCTGTGAGGTTTCACTGCCCCGTCCATCCGACCCCAAACACGGCTCCTCTCTCTCCAGCCGTGCCAAGGAACCACCGCCCTGGGGCCGTGGTGGCACCTGGTTCGCCCTTGCCACACATCCCACAGCTCAAGGGGACCGTCCCTGTGTCCTCTTCCACGGGCAGGGACCGGGTGATTCCCCAGAGAGTCTCCTGATCTGCTGGCGTCACCTTTGTCACCCAGGGAGCCCTCCCTGCTTCCTCCCACAGCCTTTGGCTGCCTGGCTTTTTATAGAATATTAATTTATGGAACAAAGGCTGCCTTCTCCTATGTGTGTTGAGAGCATCTGGCACCAATTATGAGTCAGGCTTCGAAGTGCTTAAATACTATCAATGCAAACCCAAACTGCCAAAAATCTCTTTTTTTCCTCCCCTCTCTCTGCATCTGGGTGAAATTCTGCCATCTTGTTATCAGAAATGACCTTGGGTTTGACTTTGGGATTTACTTGACAGGAATTTCGTGGTGTAAACCCAAAGCTTGATATCCTTTGGTAGCTCCATATGAAATACTCAGTTCTGCATGTAAAACATGTGCCCACCCTTCTCCTGATCAATTTGCCTGGCAGCACTGGAGTAAGACCTGAAGATAAAACCATTCCCCAGGTTTGACCAAACTTTTTTTGTTGTTTCTTAATCTTGGAAATCAATGAAATACGATTGATTTTTACCAGCATAAATCATAAGTGGCTGTTAGTGCTCGGGGAGTACATTCAGTCTTGGTAATGAGACTGAAAGATCTCCTCTTTGTTTTGCTCCATGAGCTGTTTGTCATGTTCAAGAGGCTGCTGTGAATGACTCACTTCACTTTGAAGAGAGATTTATTTTTGTAAACCATTATTCCTTGCAAAGACACAAAGGCATATCCCCCACACTCACATCACGGTGGTGCAATTCCGTTTCTTGTTTTCCCTGCAGAGGGTGCAGCCCTGGGCTCCCTGAACCTTTTCCCCATGGCCCGGCTGGCTGGGTTGGGTTTCTCCATGGGACAAACCCTGGCAGGAATTTTGGGTTCAGCACATCACTGGGAGTGCTGGGATGAATTATTCCCACACAAGGAGAGGAGCAGGCATTACTGGCGTAGAGGAGAATCTCTTTTCCTCTCCAGTGATAGAGTTTATTTTGTTCCCAAAGAAACAGCTGCTTTCCCAGGTACTTATCCCAGGGTTTTCCTTCCCAGCTGGTTTTAGGACACTCCCTGGGGCTGAGTTTGCTTAGGGCAGGCCGGGCTGCAGGTCCTGCTCCCCACTGCCACCCTGGCCCTGCTTTTATGGCTCGGCTTTGTCCCAGCCCCGCAGAGCCCAGCAGGGCTGGGCTGGATTTAGGGCTCAGATCACGGAGCCACCTGGTGATGTCACTGCTGATGTCACTGCCCAGCAGTGACAGGAGCAGGGACTTTTGTCACAGTGAGAGCTGCAGGAGCCAGCTCTTCTTTTGAAATCCATTGATATAAAAAGTAATATCCCCCTTGTCTGGGCTCTTCTTCTTGACAGTGACTTATAACTGATGTTTCAAAAATTATGCAAAAATTCCTGCAATGTCTCCAGCCTGTCAGCAATATATGCAAGAAAATTGCTTCCTGACCTCCATCATTTCATAACCTGAAGCATGAGGGCTCCTAATCTCAGCAACTGTGTGTGCTCCAGCTCCTGGAGCTGCAGATCTTCATCTTATTATTATGGACAGATTGGATGCCAAATAGTTATAGCTTAATTTAAATGTCCATTCTAATCTTTACTCTTTGCTTCCTCCCGAGTTTTTATTGAAGTAAACAATCTATTTGCAAAATGAAATGCTTAAAATAGGAAGTTTTTTGTTTTTTTCTAGTGGGGAAATTCAGGCCTGGAATTATTTACATTAGCTGGTCAGAAATTGGTGGCTGGTTTACTTGAGAAGTTAAAAGCTTTTGAGACATCTTTCTGTTCCTGCAGAACGTAAATATAAGAACAGAGATCAGTTTGTTTTAATGCTCTGTTGACACAAACTGATGTTCTTATGGCTCTTTGCTAATGGAGAGTTTGTTAGAGGTGTACATTTAATTTTAGCTGCCTGTTTGCTTGGGGCTTTATGTTTGTCTGCACTCCACACATCACTTACAGCACCATCCCAGCTCTGCATCCCAGCTTTGGGCCATTCCTGTCACATTTATCCATCCTCCTGCCTGCTCCACACCTTCTTTGGGACCACATCCCTCCTTTTCCCCTCCTGCTGCCCACTCAGGTGCTCCCTGCCAGGGATTCAGCTCCTGTTCCAGTTAGGGAGGAACCTCCAGATTGATTTCTGTGTTGCTCTGATCAATATTTATGTGCATTAATGTTGTTTCCAGTGTCTAACTGTAAGGGCACGAATCTTCAGCCAGTTCCCACTTTAATTCACCTGTCAGGGAACCTTTACTTCGTGTTGGTTGGATGTTGAGCAAACCATGGGAATTTTGGATCAGCAGAGATGAATAAATTTCCCCCCAGACCTTCCTCCTTTCCATTTTTCTAATCAGGACTGTTGTCATCTGCTCTGACAGATTATTAATGCTACACACAAGCATATAATAGAGATTGTGTTTTTCCATTCAGGGATTTTTGTCCTGATAAACAGCCTGGCAGAGACAAGTTACCCCAGTCCCTGCACGAATGGTGGGAGTTTAAACGCAGCCAAATCCTTGAGAGCCACTGGCCCTGGGCCAGGAGCCCTCTGTCATTGCTCTTGGCTCCTCCTCTGCAATCCATCACCACTGACCCATCACCCCGGCAGCTACCAGAAGAAATCTGGCATCTGGTGCCTGCTTTTATCCCAGCTCAGGTTCTGGTTTCTTTCCTTTATCTCTGCGTCTGGCTCAAAGCTGCTCAAGCAAAGAAGGATCTCTCTGTTGAATTCAACAAGCTTCGTATTTGGCTTTTTTCCCCTTAGATACATCCTGGTCCTGGTTGTTTTTCATGTTCCTTTGTGTAAGGAAATAAAAATCAACCTTCTCTGTGTTTCCTGTATCTCTTTGCTTCATCCCTTCCGTACGTTGCTGTTCCTGATTGTACATTTCTAGCTCCTTATCTCAGATATTCCTCCTCCTCAGCATTTCTCAAACCGTGAGGAGAGGGCTGGGAAGGGATGAGATGTGGAGCATTTCCCAGCCAGGTCAGCAGCTCAGGTAACCCAGTTCAGTGAGGAGCACGAGGTGAGGAAATCTTGGCTTTTGGGTGACGTGGACCAGGGCTCCAGACCCCCCAGAGACACAGAGGGGAGGATTTCGGTTGTAAGCATGTAGAATTCCAGCAGGACATGAGGTCTGGCAGGGCTTGGTTTGGGCAGCACCAGGCTCTCTGGAACAGCTCTGGAGAGTGACCCTGCTCCTGCAATGAGGATGAAAACAGACCATGAAGTGTGTGGGAAGCACGAAATGCGGGTGGGAAGGTCAGGTGTGTGTGCTCAGGGTCAGAGCCACGTGTGGCTCCTGGCACTGCTGCTCCTTCCCTGGAGCTGCTGCTTCCCACCAGGGCTAAAACCCCAGGAAAACCCAGATTTTGGGAGCTGTTTGGGTGCAGGAGGCTCTGAGGGGGAGCAGAGAGGCTCCAGCACCAGCCCATGGACAGAGACCGTGAGTACAAAGCCCCAGGGCTGCGTTCTCTGCTGAGATACAGAAGCTGCTGCTGTAAATTATTCATTCGTTTGCCAGAGTTTGTTTGGGTTTTATTTAGTTTGACATGGTCTAGAAGTTGGAGTAATTTTCTAACTCACTGAATGATCTTTTTTTACTCTCCTAAGCACCTTCTCTGTCACATGAAAACAATTTTCAATCAAGACTTCAAAGCACCCACTCGTAGCCGATGGACTTTATTCCCTGTGCATGTCATTCACAGCTCTGGATAGATTTCATTTAAATACATTTGCATGGGGAGGCCAGGGCAGCCTCTGACTTGGGGTGAAGCAAACTCCTCTCTATGCAAATACTGAGCAAAGGGAGTCACCCAGCACAGCCAGGTCAAAGACTCCTTTGCATAACGGTGTGTGCTGTGAAACGCTGTTCCTGCCTCTCTCTTCCTTGCCTTTCCTTTGTTTTAATGGAAAGCAATTTCAGTGAAGCATTTGAGGGAATTTCAGGGTGGTTTTTGCTCATCCCAAGGCCTGCTGAGAGTGCAGAGCTGCGGAGGGAAGGGCCCTGCTGGCAGTGCCAGCCGGCGAGCCGGGCACGGCCCCTTCCCTGCGCCAGCCGGGCAGAACGGAGCGCCAGAACTGCTCCCCAGATTTCCTTCACTGAGTCATTTCTTAATTACAGCGTGCCCACTGGAGAATAAAGCCTTGGCCTCGTTTCGTTCCGAGTGCCAGGGGATGAGGAGAGCTCAGGAGCCGGCGGTGGGAAGGCCAGGACAGGGGAGAGCAGAGTTCGCTGATCTTCGTTTAAGGATTTCAGTGCATCTTGCAGGGAGAGCAAGGAGCGTTCTCCAGGTTAGAGAAGCGAAACGTGGCGAGCAGGAATGACTCGGTGAAGGTTGTTCAGGGAGTGCATCACTGCTCTGAACTGGAGCTGCCATTGCAGTTCCTCCCTGGAACCACGACGTCCCTTTCCATTCCCTAATCCATGGGTCAGCTCCATGACCCTGAAACTCGGGAGGGATCCAATACTGGGAGTTTAATCTGCCTAAAACTGGCCAAGTCTGAAATGCTGAGTCCAAATTGAAATGCAGCTAATCTAATAGATATTGATTTTCCCCTTTTTTTTGTAGCAGAGCTTGTCTAGGAAATGCAGGGTTTCTAGAAACGGCTCAGGCCAAATCCACTTATTCAGTGGTTTGTTAGGAAACATCCCTGATAGGTTTGCTGTCATTTCAGTGCCATTCTATTTCTGGAAGTTTAGAGAAAGCAAGAGTGGCTTAAATCCAAGTTAAAAGTAACACTGGAGGATTTCAAGCCACTGCTTTCTCAGGTCTGCTTGTCTTTCCTTATCTTGCTGGAGAAAATATATGGGGGGAGCTGAAATCACCTGGATTTTTAGTTCACCTGAAAATAAATCAGTTGTTTTACTCCTGCAAGAACTGGCCCAACATTCCTGTGAAATTAAAGGTGTGCATTAAAATGCACGAAGCTGTGTTGATTCAGCCAGCAAGGTTTGATCCAGACCATGAACTCTGTGACTGCTTCCCAATTCCACCCAGAAATCCTGCCCAGGGATATTCTCATGAAGGAGAATTCTTCTATTAAATCACATTTCTGCCTAGGAAGATAAACCCGCTGGGAATATTTCCAGGCCTGTTCCCATGGAATGTGAAATTTCCTCGGATGGGCAGTGCTGCAGCTCTCACGTTTAATTAATCTCCCTCCTCAGAGAGGTTCTTACCCTGCCACCTTTGTGCTGCAGCCCAGGTCACTGCGCTGGGATTTCCCCTTTCTGGCATCAATGCCCATTCCATGCCCCAGCTGGGATGAGGGGATGGAGCAGCTCAGTCCAGGGGGAGGCAGTTTGGGAATGCAGGAGGCCTCTGGGTGGATACAGATCCTGCCCCCATCCCAAGCCCTGCAGGAGCCCCAGGGCTGAAAGAGGCACCCCCTCACCCCAGTGACCCCGGCACGGCTCCCTCTGCTCCTGCAGAGCACTGCTTTGGGATGAGGAATGAAATTAATGAAATTATTCCTTGCAAAAAAACCTGAAAGAATCTATTTGTGACATCTTAATGCGCCCTGAGCGTGGTGGGCTCTGAGCTGTGCTGCTGCCTTATCAATGGAATTGCTGATAACAATCCCCCCATGCTGGGCACGGGGCAGGGGTGCCCAGGACGGGCCCACTGTGCCGTGATGGCTCTGTCTGCTGGAAAAACCCAGTTTAATGTGACACCATCAATCTCAGGGCAGGCACGGGATGGATTTTCCAATTACGGGGTTAAGTGATGCATCAGGGGAGAGCAGAGCTGGTCACTGCTAATCACTGGAATTTGGGAAGACTGAGGAGCGTGACATTATTGGCTGGCATTAAAGAGCAGCTCTTTGCTAGCAGCTGTTTGTAAGTGTCCTCTCTGCTCCAGGGCTGCGTTTGTTATCCAGACAATACGAAAATGAGCTCAAGGAGGCCGCTCTGTTCGGGCTTTGGGGTCTGTGCAGGTGACAGCACCATGCTGTAACCCAGGAGCTCCAGAAATGCTTCCACTGTCTGAACTTAATGGGAATCTTGGTCCTGGATCAGGGCAATCTCACTGGAAATGTGAGAAGAGGGAAGTGTGAGGCATAAAATTCAATTTGACTGTAAATCTGCAGCCCGGTGCTGGTGTGCTGGTGAACTCCAGGGTGTTGCAGCAGCCCTCTGGAATGGGGTTGTCCCTACATTGTTCTGCAATTTCTGCACGATACAGCTTCCAACCAGCCCAACAACTCCCATCAAAGCACCTTGGTTTGCATTTCCCTGCTCCCAGGGAAGCCCCTGGTCCCCGGAATTCATGGAGTGAGTGGCTGGGTCAGTGCAGCCCATCCTGCTGAGGAGCTGACTCCGTTTCCCCTGGCAATAATCCCCTCATCAAACCGCTGCTGCCCTGGCTCAGGATGTCACATCTCCCTGGAAGGTGAAATTCCTCTTTTGCAAAAGAGAAAGGAGAGACAAGGTTGGCCCCTCAAGAGTGATTTTTAATTATTTTCAGATCTTCTGGATCATTAGGAAGATGAAAGATGGCATCGGTTAAGATGCGGGGCACACTGATAGAATGTAATTGATTTTTACATATATTTAACTGATGATTCATAAAATGGGATCTGACTGGAGCAGCACAGCCTCAAGTGCAGCCTGAACAGGAAAGGTCCAGTCCCAGAATGGAGAGATCCCTGGCTCCGCCACTGCTGGAGGTGGGAGCCTGAGGACAGGGTTCCTGACATCCCTCAGCATTATCCATATTTATAAGGATACAAACCTCTGGCTGGAGGCTCCCGGTGCTGGTGGTGCCAGGGGCTCACAAGGAAAACAGGGAAATGAGCTGTGAGAGAGCAGCCTGGGAGTCACTGACATCAGGGGCTGGTGGGGGTGGGGTGCCACCTGTGGGGCTTGGTCCTCGCTGTGTCCTATTCCCAGAATCCATAGATCCTTGTTTTTCTGATTTTATATCTATATGTATGTAAGCTGACGGAGGGCAGGGCTGGATGGGATATTGGAGAGGAATTGTTCCCTGGGAAGGTGGGGAGGCCCTGGAAGGGAATTCCCAGAGCAGCTGTGGCTGCCCCTGGATCCCTGGGAGGTCCAAGGCCAGGCTGGACACCCTGGGACAGTGCAAGGTGTCCCTGTCCAGGGCGGGGGTGGCACTGGGTGATCCTGTCCTGGGGGACAGAGGTGGCAGCCTTGAAGGTCCCCCCGTGCTGGAGGACACTGGTCAGGGATGGAGGCTGCAGGAATCTGTCCCTCAGGCACAGTCTGGGGACTCTGAGGATGAGATCGGACAGCCAGCCTGAAACCCTGAGCAGCCCCTCCTCACCTGCGAGCTGGGCCAGGCTTGGAGAGCTTCAGTTTCTCGTTTCAGGGATTTCTATTGATTGCTTGAGGAATTATACACACACACACAGGGCACAGGAAAATCAGAGCAAACTTTTCCCCAACAGTCATATCCCAAAGGGCTGGGAAGGATTGATTTTTACACGTTTGGCTTTTAGGCTGTTCACATCTCAATCCAGACAATTTTCTTTCCAGAGAGTCCACTACAGTCTCCTTAATTGTATTTTCTAACCAAGCACTGGAAGAGATTTGTTGGCTTTACTGTCCAAAGAAGACACAAATCTTTTCTTCCATTTTTTTTCCTCGAGTCCATAATACAGTGAGTGAATTTCTAACCCTAAAAGCAATAAAATATCAAATTGTTCAGTGCAACACCACAGGGGAAAGATTAGTTCGTGGAGGATTGTAAAGACTTGGAAAGGAGGACCTGGCTGTATATTTTTATTTATTTTCTTTATTGGATAGCAATTACTCTGAGTGTAACTCTCCAATTTGGCCAGGACGGTGGGTGAGCTCTGATCCTGCACTTCACGTAATCACTTGGAGAAACAACCCCAGAATGGGCTTTCAAAAAGAATTCTTTTGTGTATTTTCTTTGGCTCCACGTTTAATAGTTGGAAATATTGTGGCCTAGCAGGTCAGGTATTCCAGGGACATCTTGTGAATTGGGGTAAGAACACAGGTTTGGACCTCCTGTCCGAGTTTGCTGCTTTATTTAAGAACACAGTTATGTAATTCCTATCCAAGCTTGCTGGATTATTCAAGGTTCAGATGCCATAAAATGATTGGTTTAAATATGTGGCTTTATTTGCCAGCTGCAAATTCAGAGCTTCATTTACAGTGAAACTTTTTTCCAATACTTTCACTTATTTATTTATTTATTTATTTAAACAGCACAACCAAAATTCCTTTTGCTCAGAATATTTTGCTGGCCGTGCCCCACGCTAGACCTTCTCTAAATTTTCCTAACTGACTGAAAAATCCCATTTCACATCCCAAAACCCTTCTGTACAACAACACCAAAAGTGAAGTTTCAGCCTGGTCTGTCTCTAAAAACCCCTTGGGGAAGGAAAAGTGGGGAGCCCTGGGCAAACAGGGCTTGACCCTTGAACGCAGCCCACGGAGCTGGGACAACATTTCCTGCCAGTCCCTCTTTATCCCATCCCAGCAAAACAAGCAAATAAACTGCTCGTGGTGCTTGGAAACTTCATCCTCTGTAATATTCCTGTAATGGAATGCTTTTAGAGAGGGGCCATAAAAATAAATTGAAAACTGCTTTTTGTGCTGCTGCAGCTGGCACAGGCCCTGTGTGAGCGAACAGAACACGGAGCTGAACGGAGCATCCCTGCTTTTATTGCTCGGAATAAAGCGACAGGTCTCGGAATTGTGTAAATTAACTTAAAAAATGGACTTTTTTAGAAGCCCTCTGTGTTAATTCTGAGCAGTATAATTACAGGGCTCTTTATGATTTAGGTTAGACACCAATTAGCTGCTCCTGAGACTCCAGAAAGATCGTTCCTGCCTTACCATGCGGGACTGGCTCTGCTCTGGATTTATCCCCTCGAAGCTGTAAAGTGAAATCGCTCAGAACCGAGCCAAAGAGCTGTTTGTGGGCTTGGCTTTGCTTTAAGTACATTTGCTGCTGTCACAGGAAATGCAAATTTGTGAGCAAGCTCCTGCTTCATAAACCAGAGAGCATCAGGTGGTGGGGGGGTTTTGGGAGCCACCAGAGATTGCAGCCCCCCTGCTGTCCCTGGGCCGCTCTGTCCCTGCGTCCCTCTGTCCTGTCCACCACCTGATCCCCTTTCCCTCGTGCCCCATTCCCACCCTGATCCAAGGATTCACGGCCAGCCTGAGCCCCAGGACTGCTGCCCATCATTGTCACCCTGACCCTTGCCTGTTCCAGCAGTGCTGCTCCATGGATTGCCCCTGGATGCAGGATATAAGAAACTTACTGAAATCATTTATAAAAAGATATAATTTGAATGAATTTATATAATTTAAATAATAAATAAATTTATAATTTATTAAAAAGTGGAAAGATGTCCCATTTTTCCCGAGGTTCTGTGTGTTAAAAACCCCAAGAGCTGGTGTGTCTCGTAAGTGGTTCTGTGAGGACTTAGGGTCAGTTCTGCAGAAGTTCTCTTGAGCAATTACTTGCTCTGACATTGTTTTGCACCTTCTACTGAAAGATCTGTGTGTGGGCTGCAGGATGGTCTGACCCAGTGGGTTCAGAGCTAGCCCAACTTATCCCTGTAAAAAATGAAAGCCAGCTCTTATTATAGTGGCTGTAGGAAGATAGAGAGGATTCCTCATTGCTACTCTTATTCCCTAATTTTTAAGCCAGGTTTTTAGGTGGTAAAAATTAATTACATCCCTTCCCTACTAAATTTCCCTGCATTTTCTGCCCTGCTGCTGCAACCTGCCAACAACTCCAGGGTGACAGGGGCCCAACACAGAGAATCCAGAAAGGGGCACAGCCAGTGGACAGAAAGAGAATGACCCTGCCTGAAGTCGCTTTGCAAATGGAGCCTTCAGTCTTCAAATTTCCCTTTGGAAGCTCATAATGAGTAAAATACGGGATGTAGCCCAAGGAAACTGCGGCACCACCACCAAATTCTCACCACTTCCTTCACTAAGCAGCTGCATTGTGATTTATTTTCCTTGCTTCGTGCTCGATAGTTCTTGGTGATAATCTAAATTTGTGTCATTGGCTGTGTTGTTGGCTGAATTCTAACTAAAAAATGTTTTACATCCCCATTAAGGGAGCTGCTCCCTCACTGCAATGCAGGGCTCTCCTGGACAGGATTCCCTGGCTGGTTAACACACAGCAGCCCTGGACAGGGAGGGACAAATCTGGCATCAATCCATGACTGAGCAGCCCAAGGGTTTGATGGTGTCTTTCTCCTCAAGGTCACCAGTTCAAATAGAACAAAAGCTGGAAGGTGACCTTGGTACCATTGGATGGCTCTTTGATGGAGAGCAGGTTTGGATGGGATATTGGGAAGAAATCCTTCCCTGGGAGGGAGGTGAGGCCCTGGCCCAGGGTGCCCAGAGAAGCTGGGGCTGCCCCTGGATCCCTGGAAGGTTCCAAGGCCAGGCTGGATGGGGCTTGGAGCAGCCTGGGACAGTGGAAGGAGTCCCTGGTGTTGCACACAGAACTTGTGCAGGATGAGTTTGAAACCCAGGATGCTGTCCAAGGACAAAGCAGTCTGACCTAAATTCCTCCATGTGATGGCAGGGCCTGCAGTAATGAATTCTGTCTTATCTGCGTGATGGGGTTATGATTTGCAGACATCAAAATCCGTAATTCAGTGAATGCTGCTCTGAACCGGGGAGGGCGGCTAAATAAATAAATAAAATTTGTCAATGCAGAATAATGTGCTTGCACATGGTTAGCAAGAGCCAGACAACTGTATATCACCGCCAAGAATAATGTCAGGTTTTGGAATCAGATAAATTGCAAATAACAATGCAGAAAGCAACTGAACCTTGAGGAATATCCGCAGCCAGGCTGGGATGAGGTGCCTGCAAAAAGCCTTTGTTTGGAAGGGAGAAATAGAGACCAATAAGACAGAGGGTAAAAAAAATGGGGAGGGAACAGCAGGGCCATAAAGCTGTGATCAAGTGCAGGAGAGATGATAAAAGGCCATGGACAGCCCAGGAAAAATATTAAGAAGCAATAAAATGCAGCATCAGTGGAGATAAGATGATAATTTGTTATTCTCAGCAGAGCCATTTGTGCACCGAGGCTCTTCCTGGACTCAGAGCTGAGCTGGGTTGTGCCTTGCACCTTGGGCAGAGATTTCCACCCTGGGCAGAGATTTGCACCTTGGGCAGCAATTTCCCCCTTGGCAGAGCAGCAGGAACCCCCTGAGCAGGCAGTGAGAGTTTTGTGTGTGTTTGTTCAGGGGGAGGGAATTGAGTCCTGGCAAAGCTTCAGCCTGTCCCTGAAAGGGCTTGGAGGTGTTTCCAAACTCCTCTGGCTGGCCAGGAGCTGCGGACTCCTGACTTTGGCATAAATGAGAATCAGACCCACTTTTCCCAAGGAAGAATGGCTCAGCAGGGATCTGGGAAGCAGGTGCTCCGTGATAGAGGGCCAGAGATGAATACTGATCCTCTCAGGCGAGGGCCAGCACATCCCACACCAGCCCTGGAGTCAGGAAAGGATTTGGAGGGATTTTTGGGTGCCCTGGTGCCAGCTGCTGTGGGCACACCCACTTTCCTCCCCGGGCACACGCTCCCGTGGCTCCAGCTCTCAGGACGAAGCTCAGCCACGTTCACACATGAGCTTTTGGCTCAGAATAAATGAAAATGTTGCTGGGCTGGGCTGACCTTCAGAGGAGTGATGTGGGTCTGAGCACTGGGCAGGCTCACAGGGGCAGGTGGGGGCAAATCCCTGCTCTCCACAGGGCACAGCCTGGGCGATGCAGGAACACGGGCTGGAGAGCCTGGAAGTGGCTCTGGGATCGGGAGGGGAGGCAGCTGCATGGAGCTATCTCCCAGCTCCATCTCTGCATCCCTAAATGGTGCAGACATTGTTCAGCAGTTTTCAAAGATGCTGATAACAATGATACACATCCCTGGTACTTATTAAGCTGATGGCTTTTAAACATTAAATCCCAGCTATAATTAAATTAACTGAAATTGGTTTTATTAAAAAAAAAAAAAGAAAAGGGATCCTAAGCACTCCCCAGTAGCATTTAAAAGGTGAGGGAATTGCCTGCAGGCCCAAATAAGCATTGCTGCAGATTGCAGCCAGGACTAATTCGATAGCTAATGACTGAAGTTGTAGTCAGGGGACCACAGGGGAGGGGGAGGATGAGGGAGGAGGGACGAACTTCATCCCTGGGGAGGACTCTGTGGTGCTGTGGCTGTTTTTTCCTGGAAAGGGATTCTAGGCCATCCTCTTGCAAAGCCAAGGAATTACCTGCAGAATGATATGATCGTCCTGTTAATCAGGAAGTGGTTTCTTGTTAAATGTTTCAGTTCCAGAGTCGGATGCAGCCCTGAAGCACCAGCTCTGCAGGGTGATGCAGCCTTGGTTTGATACTCTCAGTGGGCTCATCAGGGGTTGATGCCCACCGGGGAGGGAAAAAAAATGAGCTTTTAGTGCCTCCAAGACTTTCTCACCCTGTGTCCCACAGGCAGCGTTTGGGAGGGAAGGAGGGACCGTGGAAATGGTGGGAAGCAAAGAGAACTGGCTCGGCTGAGCTCGAGTCCAGGAGCCCCTGGGTGCCTGCGGGACACGCTGCTATTCCCTGCCTGCTTTCCAGGCACAGGGAATGCCCCTGGTACAACCCCACAGCAACGGGGAGGGGACTCGCCCCTCCCAGCGCAGAGAGGCTGCCCGGGTGTGGATTTCCAGAGGGTCGGGGAAGGGGAGGCTGTGCCGGGCCCCTGCTACCCTCAGCGCGGGGCCGCCGAGCGCCAGGGCCTGCGCGGGCAGCTGGGAACCCTCAGGAGCTCAAAAATCCATTTTTAAAGAGAAGAACTGAAGGAAATGAGAAACGAAGTCCCACAGACTCTGACCCCGCTCGCTGCTCTGCATTTAAATCCACTGTTCTAGCCTGGGGCACCCCTGAATAATTACCGCTGATGATCGTGATGCTCCCCAGGCACAGCGGGGCTGGGTGAGGCCAGCAGAGCTCCGAGCTGGCCGTGAGGAGCCCACCCGGGCAGGGGGACCCTCCCCTGCTGCGGTTTGGGAGGACAAAGCCCTGGGCCCCCTCCCCGTGGCTCCCTGCTCCGTGTCCCTGCTCTCCGCAGGTCCTGCCCGTGTCCCCCTGTGCCCTGCAGCTGCCAGGCTGTCCCTGGGTGCCAGCCCAACCCCAGGCCTGAGGCAGGTGGTCCCTCATGGTCCCTCAGACAGCCCCAGGCCCTTCTCCTCCAAACTATTCCACACTGGGAGAACACCCAGCAGCTCCCAGCCCTCCTCTCTGAAGGTCTCGGTGCTCGTTTCCGCTCCAGCAGCATCGTTTACCTGGGAGGGGAGAGCTCTGGGAGAGGCCAAATAACACATTTTTTATAGAGAAAATCACAGTTTGGGTTCAACAGGCCCCTCCTGCACAGGTTGGTCCTCATGCCAAGATACCAGCTGTGTCCTGGTGACATCCCTGGGTCCTGGTGACGCCCTTGGGTGCTCAGGGTGTGGTGGGAACCTCACTCGTCTTTTGGGATCTGACTTAGCAAAGATCCATGGCATTCAGGAATTTCAGGACAGAGCAGGGAAAGCTCGAGCTGTGCTGAAGCTGAGCATCCAGGGGGAAGGGATGTGCTCGGTGATGAACTCCTTTAACTCTTCTGGGACATCTGTGCTGCAGCAGCCCCAGGTTTGTGACTGACAGGGTGAGTTCAGTCCTTGCTGGAGCAGAAAACACCAGTGAGTGTCAGACCCTGCTCTCCAGCTCATGGCAGAGGTTCTGAGCTCAGCACAGGCTCGTGTCAGACCCCTCTGCCACCATCCCCTCGGCAGGAACTCCTTCTGAAAGACACAGAACATTTCTGTCCTGGCTTTGAAGATCTGATTAAAGCCTGTTCTGTTTTGAAGGAATTGAAGATACACTTGTTCACTTAATAGATGGCTTCCTCTGGCTGCAGCATTCGCCCTTGTTAGGCACATCATTCAAAAATTATCTATTGTGGCTGAAAAAATAATTTCGAGACATCTGGATTGGTGCTAATAACTGTGAGCAGCAAGGCTTTGATTTCCTTCATCCTTCATTACTGCCGTGTCCCAAGCAGCAATCCTGCCTTAATGAGGGCTTGTTCCTCCTGTCAGGACGTGGGTCAGTGGGAGATGTGGAACGACAAGAGGGCATTTTCCTGATTTTCCTGGGGGAAGCTGTCCACTGCTGACAGCCCTGCTGGAGCACAGCACGCTGACTCTCAGTCCTGCAGCTTTATAGCAAATCTAGCACTGACAAAGGGGATTTTTAGCTCTCCTCCCACTCTGAATTCCTTTCCTGGCTGGATGTTGGAGCCACTGCTCGTGAGGAGGGCAGGAAGGACAGGCAGAGGGACAGACACACTGACAGGCGAGGCCATCCCAGACCCCAGCCCTGTTCCAGCACAGGCTGAAGCATTTTTGTTTCCCAGTGACCGTCAGGAGTGACGAAAGCTTGGAAATCTCAGCCCTGCATGCCCCATCCCATCTGCCTCAGACCCCGTGGGATAACCGCCCCTAATTCATCGCAAGGAAAGCGCTGCAAGGTTCAATCGTTCAGTATTAGGAGAGCACTTTGACAGCCAGGGCACCACGTACCTGCTAATTAACAGCAGCTCTGTTTGAGCCACTGATCATTGATGTGTATTTTATGTCCCAGGGTGTGTTTGACAACACGGGCAGGGGAAGGATGCCTGGGCTCTGGGAAAAGGACAGGGAGCACAAATCTCTGTCTCAGGGAGTGACCTCAGGTGGCTGGGCCCCCCAGGATTTCTCCTTTCTCTTCCTTCCCAGATTAACCTCGCTGCCCTCTCTGTGCTGAACAGCCCAGGGCTGCTGCAGGAAGGCAGAGACAGAAAATCCTCTCTGGAGGCACAAGGTGAAAATGCTCTGAAGTCGATAAAGATGCCCCATCTAAATCTGGAAATGTGACCCAATAAATCCAAAATGAGGGGGATTTCTGGGTTGTTTTTAATCCCTATTGAACAAGTTATTTTGCTCCTCGGGTCTGGGGGTCTCTGCACTCCCTGGAGAGAGACACAATCCCCCAGAGCTGCAGAGACCAACCTGAGCTGCAGCAACATCTGGCCCTTGATTCAGCAGGAGAAGTAAGGCAGGAGGTGTAGCACAAGTCTTTGCTGTCATCTTGCTGCTCTGAAATGACTCATTTTGTCTTTCTTATCTGTCCCCTGGAAACCTGTGTCCTCACATCTGAGTTTTATGCATTGATATGCCAGAGGGGAAAAAAAAAAAGAAGTAAAAAATAAAAAGATGACATCATTTCCCTACCAGCTGGGGGTTTGTCCTGTGCTCCTGACCAGTTAATGCTGTAAAGTTTATTTCCATTAGTTGCATTATTGCCTTTTATCTACTTTTCCCCACAGCGCCAACATCTGAGAGTCACATCTATTTTTATGAAATTGCCCTGGAAAAAAAAAGAAAAAAAAAGGAAAAAAAGAAAAATTTAAAAGGCCAGCAAGAAGAAAAGGTGATGGATTAGGTCTTAAAGCATCACAACAGCTCCTTAGGCTCCTCTCTGCCATGAGCTTCATTTCACGACATTTTGTTCCTTTGTCCCCTGGTTGTCAGTGGTGGCTTTTGTTACAGCTCCCACCTAATTGTGTTGAGTGTGAGGTTCTTGGAGTGCCCTTTGCAGAGGAGGCACTGCAGAACTCCCCGAGGCCAGGGCAGAGCTGGCCCTGGGATCCCTGAGCCCCTGGGATAGTCCAGCCAGGGGAAGAGGAGCTTTGGGGTGACCTCACTGTGGTCTCCCAGTGCCTGCAGGGGCCAGCAGGGCCGATGGAGAGTGCAGCAGGGGCTGTGGTGTCCCTTTGCTCCACCTTTAGGAGCTGTTAAATGCCCTGGGACACCCCAGGAGCTGCAGCTCTATCCCAGCCTGAACCCCTTTGGCAATGGGTGCCAAAGCTGGGGGCTCAGCTCCCTCCTGGGGGTTGTGCCCAGAGGCTGGGAGGGGTTTGATCCAAAGGGCTGTGGTTTAATCTGAAATTAATGCTCCTTGTAGAGGTGTCCAGCATGGAATGGCTCCCAGCCACAGACCAGGCCCAGCTTTCCCTCCCTGCCCCTGCCTAGTCCTGCTCCCTTTGGAGCCTTGTCCTGGACCAGGAGCATCCCCGGGGTTCCAAAGGGGCATCCTGAGCCTGGATTGGGTCTGTGAGGCAGGTGATCCACCTGGGATGTGTCCAGCCTGGCTTCCCAGGCCCTCTGTCCATCCCCATTCCATGTCCTTCTGCTGCCTTGGCTCCAGAACAGCATCAGGGGATATTTTTGTATAAAATTATCTATGCCAAGGGCTCGAGTCCTTCACTTGTTCAGAGCTGATTTATTGCATTCCTTGGCAATCTTGGAGCTGTTCAGTGCTGCCTCTCAGCCCTGTTTGTGCATTTTAAAACAGAGAGGGAGGCACTTTGCTAATCCACTGTGCAGCCTGGTGAAAACTTTCAGCTTTCCTGGGAAACTGCTGCTTCGTGTTCCGCTTGGAGCTCCCGACTTCTCCATGAAATTATGATGATTCCTTTTGAAACTTGAGGAGCTTTAAATTCCAAATGTACCTGGCTCTCCTCCCTCCTCACTGGGGCATGTGGCTGCTGCAGAGGTGACTTTGGGCAGGGCTGGGAGATGTGGGAATGCAGCTTTTCCTCCCAGCGGGATGAAATCACCCCTGGCTCCTCCTCGGGGCTCTCCAGAGTGGGTGTCAGGAGCGGGAGAAGCGAAGGGAGCAGGCTGAGGCTCAGAGTTAGTTAGAGCTGAAAGCTGACACTGACATTTGGCCCTGTTTGGGAGCTTCAGAGGAGGGACTCGGAAAGGACAGGGAGAAAGACACCTTCGGTTCTTTTTCAAGTAGGATAAAAATGCCTTAAAGACACCATTAAGGAAAGAGCTATTGATGATAAAGGCCAATAAAGCTGTGGCTGACTCTTTATTCAGCTGCAGAACTCCTGAGCCGGGAGAACTAATGAAGTTGGGGCTGGTTTGAACTGCTCTATTTCATGTGGGAGGGCTGGGCTTGTGTGGCGTGGGGATGGAGAGCCCAGTCCCACGTTCCGGCCTCGGCAAAGGGGTAAATTCTGTGGGGAGGGGGTGCTCTGACCACCCCCAGCACGTCCATGCAATCACACAATCAGTCCTGGCACTTCCAACCCACTTAGCAGCAGAGACAGAAGTTCAGCCAGGCATATTAACCCCTTAATTAATAATCCTGATGCTTAACTCCACTGCAGGTCCCCATTAAGCTTCTGCTGACAGTGATGGAGCAGCAGGGACCGTCAGTGGAGCTGGGGCCTGGGCAGTGCTGCGGGGTGGCAGGTGCACTTTTGGGGTGTCCCCTCCTTTAGCAATGCCCTTAAAGTCAGTTTTACTCCGTGGTTCTTCCTCAGGGCCTGTGTCCTGGCTCCCACGGGGCAAACTGTGGGCACAGACACCAGCTCCTCCCAGGCCTTTCGGGAAGCAAAGGCTGCTGGAAGGATCTCTGTGATTCTCCGAGGGGGAAAGGAGAAGGTCTCTGCCAGCCAGATAAAACCTCTGCAGGGGAACTGCAGAAGGTGCTGGGCTCAGAAGGGGTCACGGCAATCAGCAGAACCCTCTCATCACTAGAGGGACACCAAAAAATGAAAGATCCCGAAAAATTACATCCTGTGCAGCATCCAGCAAAAATACAATGTGCAAATTCTAGATGAACAATGTCATCATTGATGTGGCTCGTGACCTTTAATTGCTTTTGGATTTTTAGGTGCTCTGGAGTGTAACATGATCCCCTGGATGTGACAAAAGCAGAGCATTTCCTCTTGCAAAAGCTCCAGCTGTTTCCTGCCGTACTCCTTTGCATCAGGACAACACACTGTGTTCTCTGAAACAAGTCAAATCAAGTTGAGCCAAACCTTGTCATCCAGCTGGAATTCAGCTGGCTGCGCCTCAGCTGGAATCCTGGGGCAAGAGTCAAAGGAGAACAAGAATATTCCAGCTTTGAGTGAGCCATTGAAGCTCAGGAGGGCTGGGACAGCCAGCACAGGCTGTCAGCGCAGCACAGCTCAGGGTCCCGTTCGGGACTGGAGCTGATGGCACCAGGAGCAGTCGGGGTGCTCAGAGCTGCTCCCTGCAGAGCAGGATGCTGTCAGGTCGTATTTGCCATCACTCCCTCCATACCAGTGGGATTTAAGCTGCACTCAGGCCCTGTGCAGGATTTTTTGAGATAGACCTTTTCCACTTCACATTCCCTGATAAGGGCCTCTCTTTAAGCTGTCAAGGCTTTGCTTCTCCAGCACTGGGAGGTGAGGAGGCTTTGGCTGGAGCTGTCCCTGGTCGTGCCCAGGGAGCTGCAGTTTCTGGTGCAGAACCAGCAAAACTCATCCCCACAATCTCCTCCGCTGCTCTCAGGAGACACAGCAGCCACAGCTCCTCAGAACCTTGAATTGCAAATGCGAATCCCCACCAAAACTGCATTTCCACGCTGCATCTTTCATCTTTTACGTAACTCTCAGCTTCTGTCCCCTAAGAAACTCCTGGGCTCTTCTCTGCACCAACAGCAGAGAAAATCAAGCAGACAATAAAGGAAAAGCTTTGCTGTCTCTAAAAAGACAGGAAAGAGTCACCAGTGCTCCTCTTCTCAGAGTCTTAAAAACAGAATCTTGGCTTGGAAAAATCCAGTAAAAAAACAACAACTGGGAGTGTTTCTACAAACTTTGTGCTGTTCCCCCACTGGGGTGCTATGGGGTAACCATAAATATATATTTATACACCTGATCATTGAGCTGGATTTGGGATTGGCCACAATGTATAATTCAGTAAATAACCTTGAGCATAAAAATGAGATTCTCCTCCAGAAAACTCTTTAATCTCCCTTGTTTTTATGGATCAGCAAAGGTGTCAGAAGTTTGACATTCCAGATAATTGAGCTCTTGCATTTAGAGCACAGCCTCCAAATAGTGGCAACTTTGCTTTGAAAGAGTCTCTCTAAACTTTGGGTTGACAATTAGCATTTCAAAAGCTTGCAGCTCTGTAGCTGCCATCCCCTAATACATAGTTTTGAATCAAATGTAAAGATTAATAGCACAGCACTAAAACCAGCCATAAACTCTCCCTGCCTTGGATGTGCTCCTGGCAGCTCCGTAATAGATGGAAATCTGGAACTGTGTATCCATGAGACATCTGCCACTCCTCACCAGGGGTGACAGGACGGGGACGCTGCCTGGAGCTGATTCCGGCCCAGGGAAGGACAGTGGGACACAAACCCAGCTGCTCCCAGAACTCCCCCAGAACAAGGTGGGTACCTGTGGGTGTGGATGGTGAAAGAGCATCTCTGGTTTGGAGAGCAAATGTCCCCTTCCATGCCCAGGGCACAGGGATGTGTAAGACAGCCCAGGAGGGAGCAGATCCACAGGGATTTCAGCAAATCCCAGCGTTCTGGGCCTCAGATAGCTCCAGGGAGGTTTAGATTGGATATTAGGAAAAAATTCTGAACAGGAAGTGTTGTCAAATTCTGGAACAGGCTCCCACTTCGAGGGCTGGGGCAGCCACG
The DNA here is from genome assembly GCF_017639235.1 of Corvus kubaryi. Lineage (NCBI taxonomy): Eukaryota > Metazoa > Chordata > Aves > Passeriformes > Corvidae > Corvus > Corvus kubaryi. The sequence continues at coordinate 3,656,545 of NW_024582078.1, read as the reverse complement.
GCAGCTCTGGGCACCCTATGCCAGCACCTCCCTACCCTCACAGGGAGGAATTCCTTCCCAAAATCCCACCTATCTCTGCCCTCTGGCACTTTGAAGCCTTTCCCTGTGTCCCTGAATCCTCTTGCTGCTCCTCAGGCTCACCCAATGCTGGGAACAAACACCCTGAGGACTTTCTCCTCTCCTTTAACTGAACGCAACCAACGGGGGATTCTGTGCAGCCCCTTCTTTACCAGCCCTGCTCAGGCAGAATGCGATCTGTGCTTCGGGCAGAATTAATACGAGATAGTAATAGTGATTAGGTAATTAGCAACTACCAGGAGTATTTAACCTTCCTGGTGACAGCGTGTCTGACATCACCTGAGCTCGTGCAGACTCTGTGCAAAGAATTAACAATTTTAAATTACCCCATTTAAGTTATTAATTATGAAATAGAAGTCGGCCCAGGAACGATGGCAGTGCTGCCCGGTATCCTGGTGGTTTTTTCTGCCTCTGCATATCTTAAATCTGTGTTATTTTCTGCCTTCCATTTCACTGGAAAATTGGAATGGGATTGCAAGGATTGAAGGACATCTGCTGTGGGAAAATCTGGCTACATCCCTGGAATTGTTCAGAGCCAGGTTGGACGGGGCTGGAGCAGCCTGGGATGGTGGAAGGTGTCCCTGCCATGGCGGGGTGGCTTTAAGGTCCTTTCCAACGCCAAACATCCAATGATCCTATGCTATACCCACACTGTTATCCCTGCTCCCATGAAGGATCAGGAAAGAACATTTCCTTTCCTTCTCCTTTTACCTGAAAATACTGAAATCTTACAGTGGCTGAGTATTTTGATCATTTTTCCTCCATGCCAATGTTTTTCTCTTTGGAGCAGTGTGCATTTTCCTCAAGAATGTTTTTCCCCTCTCCACACACATCGGTGCCAGGGATTATTGAGCTGCAGCCATCCCTGAATCGGTTCCTTGGCACTGGGATGCACCAGATCCCAGAGCATCCCCCTCCCTGGGGCACATGGGGGTGTTGGAGTCTTCCCCCTTCCTTGGGGGATCCCAACAGAGCAGGGTCCCCCCTCAGCTCTGCAGATGCACTTTTTTTAGGAGAGCTGGAAAAAGGTGACTCTCACGGAGAGGATTCACAGGCAGCTTGTCAGGGATATTTATATCCCAAGCTGAAACCCTGCTCCAAAGGAAGTTTGCAAACATTTGCTCCTGTAATGCATGTTTACAGCGCTGGAGTTTGCTTCCATAAATTTCCTATTTAGTCACTTCATGGACTGTAAAGTGCATGTGTGAGTGCATAAATCCGCTGGTGGCCACCCAGCCGTCCCCCTGGATTCCTGGCTGTCCCATCCAGGCTGCCCCTCTCCCTTTCACCCCCAGCTACGGCTCAGCCCCCAGCTCCTCACTCAGCCTCTCGTTATTAGCAGCCGGTAATGTATTAATGCATTGCACAGTGGGAAGTGAGCTCCTCACCATTACCTTGGACACTCATTTAGCTGAATTTGATAGTGACAACACATTGACATTGGTAAGGTTAATGACCCAATCCTTTATTTCATGGAACGAGTGGAACAACATTTAGTACCTTGTTCTGCTGTGTCCCCGAGAGCTGCCGGAGCTGTTCCTTTAATGGCACTGTGGCATCTTTGCCCTTTAAGTAATTGGCACCGTGAAAATATTCTCTAGGTCCTGTCACAATTGATTAGGATTGCACTGAATTGCAAAAAAAAAAAAAAAAGAAATTAGTTTTATTTTCCTTTCTTGATCCTTTTACAGTGAGTGAAGGCAAAACTTGATCTCTGTGGCTGTGGAAGGCTGGCAGCTCTGAAAGTGGTGGGGAGGTAAAGTCCTGAAGGTCCTGGATGTGGAGCCAGCCCAAAGCTCTGCCCCTCGCCTCATCCTGACCTGCTGATCCATAGGTTCCACAGGAATTAGTCCTATTTCTGCTGGGTGTTCCTGGCCAAGGAAACAGAGATCCAGCATTCCCAGGGAGTTCTGCCTTTCTGAGCACCCTGTGCAGAGAGGGGATCCCTGCTCTTGGAGGGGAGGTGGAATTGGATGAACTTTAAGGAATTCTCTATCTTCCAAAAAGGCTGGAAGATGAAAAAGTGTAGGATGAATTCTCTGCTCAGTGCAGGAAACAATGGCATGGCTCTGAAATGACACCTGGGAACAGAGAGGTGGCATTTGGTGGCAGTGACCCAGAAGACAAGCGGTGTTTTCTCCATGGGGCCGGGAGGTGTGAAGTAAAACATCATTTCTGTGTTTGCAGCAACAACAAAAAATCCTTGACTTTGGATTTGTGTCGTCCTTCCCTCACCTTCCCCCTCTCTTTTAAATTACCCCTGATTGTACAACAGCTGCTCCCTTCACGCCTGCATATGGCTGCCTCCTTAAATCTGCATTTCTGTCGAGGGGCTGCATACAAATACCCAGCTGAAAGTTTGCTTTCAAAGGTCTGATTAACCAACTTACTGTGGCAAAGAAAAATGAGTATTGACATGACTGGAGGAGCTGACAGGGAGGGGAAGGGGGATGGAGAGGAATGGTAATGACAAGTGTCAGGCAGGGACACTGCCAAGGCCCCGAGAGGAAGCAATCCCAGGATCAAACCCCACATCTTCAGACAGGAGCCTGTGTTTCATTCTTGCACTCAAAAAATAAAACCCTCAAAAAATAAAACCCTCACAGATGTGAAATTCAGAAAACATGAGAGGAATGGTTTTTTTTTTAGGCATGTGAGAAAAATTCCTCCACTTGACATGCTCAGAATGTCTCCTCACCAGACATTTCCTACCCAAAATACTCAGCAAAGATTTCCAGCAAAGCTCTGGGTTGGGAGTGTGTAGGATGGCAAGATAAAGGAGTATCTGCCTGTGAGCTCTCGTTGGTGAAGTTATCTCTCTTTTGATTTTAAACCTTAAAAAATAACCATATAAAAGCACAGAACTGTCCTCTGATCATCTAAATCTGTTTATAATCTGCTATACAGCTTTTTCTGCTGTCTCTACAGGATGGATTAGCTTTTAGTTTATGGTAGTGGAAATAGATCCATGAGTATATGGGAGATGGAGGCCAAATTCCAAAGGTTAAAACACAGAATTTCGGATTCCTTGGTGACTTGCCTTGTGCCCATGGGCTGGTAATTAACTTCTCGGTGCCTTGACCTCTAATGGACCGGGCTTTTTTGTTATTTTGTTACTGTATTTTATTCTTCCCAGTTCAAGTCCTCATTTTAAGCTGCTCGGGTGGCACCTGGCTGAGCAGAGTCACCTCTGCAGAGACGGGAACTGGGCAGAGGGGCATCCCTGGGAGGAAGGCAGGGAACACCTCTGCCAGCAATCCCTGATGCCACCGCCGAGGATTTCTGTGTCCTCTCAGGCGGCTCTGGCAGAGGGATGATGACATCCAGCCTTGTGAGCTGAGGCAGAAGCAGTGCACGGGGAAGGCCTCGTTTGCTGAACACATTTATTCGTTTTCCCCCCACTCGCCTCCCTCCGTCTGCCTTCCCTCCCTCCAGCCCACCCCCCGGCTCTCCACCTCCGTTCCCCAGCTGAGCCTTTCTGGAATAGACTCTATATTTGTCTCCTGCTTCCCTGAACACCCATTATTATGTGGAATAATAATGCGGGAGCCGTGCTCGGCACCTCTGCTCGGTGGCTCCGAGGGGCTGGATTGTAGCCGGCGGCGGGGGGTGATAAATGTGGCGTGAGATGCCTTTTCCACAGCAAACTGCAAATTGCCTCGGCAGCACGGCCCACAAAGGGGGCCTGCCGAGCAAATTTATCTCCCATTGTCGGCCCAAGGAGGCAAAGGGAGAGGAGCAGGCATCCTATTTTTAAAAAGTCACATTTGATCTCGTTCAGGCTCCGAGTCCAGAGTATTTTAAAGGACTTTTGGTGGAAAATGTGGAGCCGAGGATGCGGCGCGGATAAAGGGATTTATTTTTAACTGCAGCCAGGGTTCATGACCATGGGAGCATTTCAATTTTAAGCCACTCAGTTTGAATAATATATTTCAGCAAAGCAGTGTTATGTCATCTAATAACTCCTGGGTGGGAGGAGAGCTGGGGGCTGGCGAGGGGGAGAGGAGCTGGCAGGGAGAAATCGCCCTCCGAGGAATTCCCAGCACTTCCTAAAGCAGGAGGAGGGGAGCAGGGATTTGGGGAGGGTTCTGTCCACTCAGGAGCCCACACCTCCTCAGTTCAGGCCTCAGAGAGCAGCAGGGTGGACACTCCAGGGAATGAAGTGATGGATTTATCTCTGGATGATGGATGGTGGGGACAGGGCTTGGGGACGTTTGGTGATGGACTGAGGGCGGCACAGCCACAGCACCCACAGCTCCTGGCACAGGGCACCTCTGATATGGGATGGCCTTAAAGACCTTTGTGTCTGGCATCTGCTGCTCCCATTTCCGCTGCACCTTCCTCCGAATGGCAGTAAATGAATTAAAAGTGGATATTTGGTGTGGGTTTGGCAGAGGAGCCCTTCGCACCATCCCAAGCTTCCACCACGGCACAGCTGGAGCCGGGGCATGGCCTGCAGGGTCCCCTGCTCTCATCTGAGCTGGGTCCTGGGATTTATGAGGGTGTTTCCAGGGATAAATGCTCGGCTGCCTTTAATTGTACCCTTCATTAGCATCCCAGAGTTATTATTTGCATTACAGTAATTGTTCCCACCCTCCTTGGAGATCTGCGAGCGGAGCAGCTCCGGAGTGGCACAGCCGAGAGCTGGGAGCTGGGAACAAGGACTGGGAGGCAGGGACAACCCCCTGGGAATGCTGGTGGGTGACGGGGAAAGGCAAGGCTTGACTCCCACCACCCTCACGCAGCTCTGGGCTCTGGAATCTCCCGTGGAAATGCATTTTGCCCGTGCTCCCTTCCCTCCCAAATCAGGTTAGCAGAATCAGCCGCACGCCTCGCGCGCCTTCCAGAGCACGTCGGGGGCTGCAAGGGAATTATTCCGGGGTGAGGAGTGTGCAAATGGAAGCAGCTTAGCTCTCCTTGCCTCAGTGTCCCTCTTTGTGAGAGAACCTCGAGTAAACGCTGCTGTGAAGGGAGGCTTAATTTATTTGTGTCATGCCTAATTAACAGTGCGGGATCCTGCCTCAGAAAGGGGATTATTAGCAACAATAATATTATTATTCCAGCACTGTTGATTTTAGCTGAACTCTTATCAATAGGTGATAAGTACCTATAAATCAAGGAAGGATTAACAGCACCCCAGGGCAGCAAGATCAGCACTGGGAGCTGGGAGCAGATCCCACCCAGCCCGGGATGAATGTGCTCCATCCTCTAAGTAAGGAGTTATTAAGGAAAAATACAAACCAACCTGCACTGTAGATCCATTTTCCCACACCTTAGCTGCAAACACCTCAACCAATTTGCAATTCCAAGTTGAATTTGAGGGATTAGAACCTATTTTTCTGTGCTAACAGAAGGAAAAATAAATACAAGTTTGCGGGTTGTTTTTCAAATGGCCTTTAAATTGAAGGTTTATTTATACACCATTTCTTTCCCAAGCACAGAAATAAAAAAGTCTTCACTCCTCTTCTTCATCTAAGATATCTTCATATCTTTTCCCATGAAAATAATTCATGTCACTGAGAAAAAAAGGCTTCTATGAATCACTGATGAGTCTTTGATGCTTAATGTGCTGTCCAGCATGAGTTCTCTCGGAACGTACTTTAACAAGAAGATCTGATTTTCTTCCTACCATCATTAAAGTTTCCCCTTCAAATTTCACTTAACAAGCAAATGAATGTTCTCCCAGCATAATTATCATTTCTTCTTTTTAAAAAAAAAAAAAAAAAAATTCATTTAGAGAAAGGCTTCCTGCGTCTGTGTTCTCCCACTGGGAGGGACCCAGCCAGCTCAGCCGTGCTGGGAATTATCTCCAGTTTGGGCTGGAGTGGGGTTTAAAACATAATTCTGAAAGGATTCCTGGGGAGAATACGGCAAAACCCTTCCTGTAGGGCCTGGGTGCTTTTCTGGTGGATTTGGGGTAGAAAACTCTGTTGTGCTGAGTGAGTTTTCTGTGCAGAATTCCAGTGGGTGCCAGTGTGGGAAGGCCATGAGCACAGGGGAGTTCTGGCATGGCTGATCCTTGCTCAGACCTCTCTGCTCTCCCCTGAGCAAAACTCTGCCAGCACCAAAAGCCCCTCATTATTAATGTATTTTATCCTCTGGCAGTAATTGCTTTGTGGGTTAAAACTGTTCCCGAGCTTCCCCTCCAGGAGCAGAGGTGGGACCTGGAATGCTGACTGCATTTCCCTGATTATTTTCCCCTTTCTTGCTCTCTCTCCCCTTCCTGGCTGGGTTTAATCCCTGATTTCTGCCCTGGGCTGGCAAATCCTTTTCCTTGAGAATACAGGGCACCTATCCCTAACATCTGAACTGGCAGAATGTGGATAATTGGAGCGGAGTGCAAGGAATTTCTGAATCAAGGCCTTGGTGTGTCACGGGCTGTAAAATTTAATCTGCCAGCAGCTCCTGGCCTCAGAGCAATTACAGGCAGCAAAATGAGGGAAAGTGTCCCAAATTTCTGGGCAGTTTTGGGAAAAGCCATCCTCAGATCTGCCCCTGGATCCCTGGCAGTGCCCAAGGCCAGGCTGGACATTGGGGCTGGGAGCAGCCTGGGACAGTGGGAGTTGTCCCTGCCCATGGCAGGGGTGGCACTGGATGGGCTTTGAGGTCCCTTCCACCCAAACCATTCTGGGATTCTGTGAAGATGACAAACCTGCCTCTTGCTGGGTGTCTGCAGAGTTCTTAAACAAGCACCCTGCAATACAAACAACAATTAAATCCTCAGTGCCTGAGAGAGAATGAATAATTAGCCAGATAATAGAATATACAAACAGCAACTGCCTTAAAAGCAGAAATATGTAGGGAACAAGGCACTGTTACAGTTCTCCTCCCCCCCTGGATTTGTCTGGGGATGCTCAAAGCCTCCTCTTGAGGGAAAAAAAGCCCTCTCATTTCTGCTCTATTTGTATGCTACAGTAGCAGTTTAGAGAAATTAAAAATAATTGATACATTCGCCAAAGCACGAGCAGGAACTATTTCATATTTTTAAAAGCTTTGCAAATATCCAGGAAAAAAGTGCTGTGCCTGCATAAAGCCAGAGCTGAGATCTGCTCAGAATGATGGAATGGAGCCCTTTTTGTGGGAATATCTGAGTGTAACAAACCCACAGATGGAGGAAATGTGGAGAAGCTGAGTGATCCCTGGGTTTGGGTGCTTTTTGCTGGGCTGGGGAAAGGTTTTCCCTTCAGTCCCAGAGGGGCTGGAGAGAGCTCCTGGCCGTGCCCCATCGTGCTGGCTGTGGGCTCAGTTCTGCCCCAGCCACCCTCATCCTGCCCTGGCAAACGCCTTAATTAGCAGGAGTTTGGGAAAAGCGCTGATGGCCGTGCGAGCATTAGCTGGAACAGATCAAACCTGGGACCAGCCCTTCCCTGGGCTGCCTGCAGGAGTTTCTGCACGCTTTTTTTGATGGATATCCCCCACAGCAGTGCCCTCAGCCGTGCCCAGGAGCTGCAGCTGGAGTAGTCACAGGAGAGGAACTCCAGAGGAGGCTGCTCCGTGAGGTAAAAGGGAATGAAGCACAGAAAATGGTATTAAAGATGAACAAATGCCTCCATTATTTCACCAAATTAAATGCACTTTTCCGAGTGGGAAGGCAAAAGTCAGTCATTATCTGTCTGTAATACACGGCAGCAGATAATAAAGAGGGTTTATGATCTCTGAAAGCAAATTAGAGGATATTTAAACAACATGTCTTCCTCTGAAGGAGCGATAATTACAAAACCAGGTCAAAATGCAGAACAATCTAACCCTGCCCCAAGCTAACGCTTCTCGAATGAGCTGAAACCTCCTGAACTCCCTGTCGGAAGGAGGATCCATGCGGGATGCAGCTGTTCTCATCCTTGTTTCTCACCTGGGCTCCCAAACCCTCGGTGTGTGTGGATGCTGTCAAACCCAGCCCCAGCGCTGCTCTGTGCTCTGCTGACCCAGCTCCGTGCCCCGGGCAGGCGCAGAGCAGCTCCTCCCTCTGCCTCCCCCACCTTTCCCTGCAGTTCTGGGTTGGAAACTGGAATTTCTCTGCCTTGTGCAGCTGCACAATTCCTACTCCAGCAGACACCCAGTCCTGGAGTTCAGGAGTCCAACACAGCTTCATTCAGTCAGGAGATGAATTCTCTTGGTCTTCACAAACCTTTCTGCCTGCTGTGCCCATCTTGCTGTCCTCGTTCAGGACATTTCCAAAACCACATTTTCCATAAGTAACACAGATTTAACACAGATTGGGCTGGGTTTTTACAGAGTGTTTTGGTAACTGCTCTCAAATAACTCACAAGGCTCCAGAGCTGAGCACCCTGGGCAGCTCTGAAAAGCCCTGGAGCTGCTGGAGCTGCTGGGAATGTATTGGGGATGTGCCCCAAGCCTGCTCCCACTCAGGTCAGTGGGATTCTGACCCAATCCTGGCAGCAGTGTCAGCAGGGAGCCCATGCAGGGGCTGATCCCCAGTGGCGGAGATCACCTGCGTTTGACAGACGGAGGGAATTAACTTCTAAATCCTCCAGTTACCTTTTGCAGTTACCTGCAGCACATCTTGGGGTGATTTAATGACTTTTCTGGGACAGAGACAGCTGCCAGGGGGACCAGTCACATCAGCCCTTGCTGGAAACACACGTAATGATGGGTCCTTGGAGCAGCAGCCACAACATCAGCCTGATCCAAGCCGAATTTCACATTCAGGACACCTCTGTGTGATCTCCCTGGCACAGGAACCCAGAATTATCCAGCATTCAGCAAAATACTTCTGGTTTCCCGCTGGTTTAGCCCAGAACAGAATTTTGCTGATAAAAACAAAGGATGAGCTGCTTCCCCAGCCCTTCCTCTTTTCTAATCCTCTGTGACCCACAGTATGAAAACTGAACTGATTAAAGCTCCAGCAAACAGACTGTGGGAATCCTGGCGGCTCTTGCCCTGAGGGGAGACTGGAACGGCCTAAAAGGTCTTTTCCCTGCTCTAATTTCGGGGATTTTTATGATTCACTTTGCTGTGGGAATAGAAAGGAAAAGGCAAAGCACCTGGACAAATTGTTTCAGGCCCTGGAAACCAAAGGAAAGGAAAATGTCAGAGCAGATGAAAATGAGGTTGCCGTGGCTGTGGGAGAGCAGCAGAGAGATCAGAGCCTGGACAGGACCCTGGAGCTGGGAGAGGGCAGGAAAATCTCCCTCTCCTCCTCAGGGAGATCCTGGGCTGCTTTTCCTTTGAGCCAAAAAATGGGAAAATCCCCTCATGTTCCAGGTTTATGTGTCTTGTCCCTTCCCAGGGATTTTCCCTCACAAAGACACGACCCAACCCCCAGTCCTGGGGTGTGTTTGGGGTCCCTCCTGCCCCAGGGACAGCGTGGGCTGGGACTCCATGGAAGAGCACTCCAGCAGCACATGGAATTATGCCATTTATGGAATTTAATGAAATTAAGCACCCTCCTCGTTGCGATATTCATGGGGCTGCATCCTCGGATAGACACAGAGCAGCCTCTAAACAAGGAACCCTCCTGCCTCAGCTTTGCTCCCAGGCATCTCACGATGTGTCCGCAGCCATTAAATCCCAGCCCGCTGCTGCCTGACAGTTTGGGGCTGGGAGAAGGTCCCGAGCACTCTCAGGAGCAGCTCAGATCCCTGTAATTTATGGAACTCCTCGCCCGTGGTGCAGGGAATGATAATTGCAGCCACCAGCAGGGAATAACGAGCTGTGGTTGTGCTGCACGTTGTTTTCTCTTCCTGTTAGGGCCCCGACACCCAGGGCTTGTGCTGGGCACCACAGCATCATTGGGAGAGGCATTTGTGGTGTCCAGCCTGGAATTGCCAGGTGTGACCCTCTGGGATGTACCGGTGCCACAGGGGCACGTCCCACTGAGGGAGAGGGGATTTAACTAAAGGCACTGAAGGGAAACTGAGGCTCAGAGGGTTTGGCGAGATTGGGAATTTTTCCTAGGAAAAGCAGTGGCTGGAGGCCGGGCAGTCCCACTCAGAGTCACTCAGAATCCCCCCAAAACGGCGTTAAGAGACACAGGAGGGCTAAACTGGGCTGCACCTGCCCCACACTGTGAAACACCCGGCAGATTCCTGCTGTCAGCAGCCCAGAGAATCATTCTCTCTTCAGGACAAGGGGTTTTCCCTGCACAGATTTTCCTGCTGCCCTTTTATCAGCTCAGGCCAGATTGAAGAATGCAGCAAGGCACTGTATCTGCCCAGAAAATTCCTAAATATCGTGGTAGCTTTTAATTGAACCACTTCCTTCCCAGGTAACAGCCATGGCAGGCACCATTTTCTCCATTAAACAGTGTCATTTACTGTGATTAATTCTGTGGGCCTTATCAAGTGCATGCACACTGGTTCCTTATTTTTGAAGCCTATTCCCCTAAAAGTGCCTTTTAATGGATTTCCAGGGGAGGGAGTCAGGGAAGGCAGCGACCACTTGAGATTCCTCAGTTTCCTTGGCTGCACCTCCAAAAATCTGAGTTGTCACTGGAGATGATGCCTTGGAATCTGCAGCCCGGTGCCAGGCCAGGAGCTGGGCAAAACCCTCAATAGCAGCAGCCCGAGTTCGGGAGGGAGCAAGGAACCACTGGAATTACTGGGGTGTGTGAATGGGCATTAATAACTCCAGCCTGATCTTGGGAAGTGCAACTCTGGCTCCATCCCAGCGCATTTCCCACTGCAGTCTGTGGGGTTTGGGATCCCAAACTTCCAGGCCAGCAGTTTTCAGGGACACAGAGGAGAGGGAAGGGCCGTGCACCTGCCCCTGGCACAGCTCAGGCCCAGCAATCCATCCACGAGATGAAAAGGAGCATCCACAGTCACAGGGCTCTGCTGCAACCTCATATTTCCTTGGGTGTCTCTGCAGTTAATTAGTTATCCTCTTCTTCCAGTTAATTAGCTCAAAGAAAAACAGCCCTTTGTACTCAGCCTTATAAATTACAGTCTTTGCCTGTCTTATATGTTAGAAGAGATGACACTTTCTGCATTTCCTTAGCAAGGTCACATTTACAATTCTTAAAGGTTTGGGAGGAATCTCAGCCAGGCTGCGGAGCTCGGACGTGGGGAAGGTTTCAAAGTTACCGTGATGCCTTTAAAAAATTATCAGAGGCACTGGGAGGGAAAATTGGGAGGATCAAAGCAAAGGGACTCTATTAAAAAAGACTAACTAATGAAAAAAGTTACTGAGAAAATGCATGAAAGTGGCAAAAGGAACTTCAGATGTTGGTGAGATCCCATCTGAAGGAGCTGGGGAGCGTTCAGGGAGCAGCTGATCTCACCTCAGTGCCTGGTGCAGGTACGGCCACATCAACCCCGGGGTGCTGAGTTGAGGCACCAGCATCTGGCAAGAGGTTAGATCAGGGAGGGAGAGGAGGAAAACAGAGTCCAAAGCAACCAAGAGCTTAATCTCAACAGCGGAAAACTGAAAGAGGTTCCAAAACCACCACAGAGCTGAAAAGTGTTGGGGTAGGGAGCGGATGGTTGGTTTAACTTGGGGTGGAGGAGTCTCCAGAGCCCGGCTTTATGAGGGACCGAGGGCTCCCGAGCAGACCCTGGATACTCCTCCAGCCATTCCCAGCTTCCAGCACTCACCTCAAACCAAAGTCTCGGTATTTGGAAAGAAAATGCTTCAAAACCCCCTAATTTTCCTGCATGTCTGAAAGTTTCATAAGAACTCTTCCGTGCCCACCTTGGACTGAGAGCTGGGCACTGATCCCTGGCTGGGATTTGATTCTGGTCTGGCAGCAGCTCCAGGGGGTTTTTGTAGCCTGGCCCTTCTTTTCTCTGCAGGTCCAACCTCAGCTGCATCTTCACCCCCAGCTCCTCTCCCCAGGACTCCCCCGCTGCCAGGGCTGGGGCACAGAGACTTCGTGCCAGTCCTGCCCTCGCTGAGCACCAGCACTGTGCAAAGCAGTTAAAAACATCACCGCGGGATTTTTGGGGTTGAGCCCGAGCTCCCGAACCCGCCCGGTTGCTCCGTGCAAGTTGCAGCCTGCGTGCAGCGCTCGCGGGCGCCAGCAATGCAGCGCGCAGCAGGAATTGCAGCGCTGGCTGCTCGTGGGCAGCTTCGGGACAGAAGGGGTCAGTAATGGGAAAACAACCTGCTGGAGGCTTGGGTTTCTTTAGGTTGTTGATTGAGGTTTTAAGTTTCATGCAAGGAGACGGTTACAGAGTCCAAAGTGTATTTTAAGCATCTATTTATTAAAGCTGCATTGTGCTCGAACTTCTGTTCCAAAGCACACCTGACAGCTAAATGAATAGCAAATGATTTCACAGCGATCTGTGCTATTTTCTGTTGTTACTGTGCAGCCAGCTCCGCACGCAGGGCAGGTTAAAAGAATTCTCAACCTTCTATTTAATATAATAAACTTTGTCAGATGTTGTTATTATTTTATCTGAATGCCACATCCCAGTGTAAAATATGCATAAAAGCCTCATTGACTCCTGGAGCAGCCCAAGTCAAGTGGAAACAGGAGTGAGGGGAAAGCTGAGCAAGGTGGCTTTTATTTAATCTGCCTCAATCAGGGCCTAATGATGGGCATTAAAAACGCTGGCAAAACCAGGGAAACAACTTTATTCCCGTTCATCAGGGGCCCTGGCAGTTTTGTGTCCAGGGTGGGGATGGCAGGGTGTGTTATCCATGAAATAACAGATCCCACTGCCACGGAATTCACAGCCCCCGGAGGAGGGAGCACCCTCAGCCTGGTGAGAAGGAGTTGATAAATCACGGAATGGGTTGGAAGGACCTCAAAGTTCATCTCCTTCCAACCCCCGCTAAATGAGAGTTAATGAGAATTGTTAACAGGGGGTAAGACTTTTCCCAGGGGTGTCCTCAGCAGGGCTGGAAGGAACATCCAGATCCCCCCAGGAGCTCCTGCAGGTGCCCAGGGGTGGCACTGACTGCGCTTCAATGGTCAGGTGAGGCAAGGAGCTCCCCTTGCAGGGTGTGAGTGGGCTTTGTGGTGAGAGGATGCCTTTGAAAAAAGAAGCAGAGGTTCCCTGGGGGTTCATCCAGGAGCAGCTCGGAGCAGCTCATCTCCTCCAGCCAAAAAAACAAAGGTGTGAGAAATAATAGCGTAGAAAAAACCCAGAGATTTATGGTGTGAGCCACAGAGTTCAGTGCAGGAGATAAAAAAGTGCAGGAAATCATTGCTGTGTGTGACCTGGAGTTGATTAAATGAAACATTTGGGCTTTGGGTGAGCCTGGGAGGGGACTCAGCTGAGGGAAGGGCTCTGCCTGCTGCTGGGTCAGGAGCGAATAGGATTGAGGTGGCTGGTCCCAGTAAAAGGCGTAAACTGGGCTTGTGCTGCTCTGCTGGAGCCCTCACACCCACAACGCTCCTGTTCCCTTTTTTCTGGAGTTTGGTGGAGTTATTTTGGATTTTTTTCACTGAGTTCCTGAGCTTGGCTTGCCCAGTTCCTTGGGAAATGCTCCTGGGGCCTTTTTTTGGGCTTTGTTTAACGTGGAAGGTGCTCAGGAGCAGGGCAGGGAGGAGCTGGGAGCTCCCTGCACAGTGGGTGCCAGAGCTGGTGCCAAAGCCTGACCTGATTTATTTAATTTTCTCAGAATAATAATAATTCTTCCCTGAATTGACAGTCTGCGTGTCAAAGTTTCAGCTCGATTTGAGATGCCTGAAAGATGAATTCCAGGGGAGAAATAACGTTGTCTGTGTGTGCTGATGGCCCCTTCCCAAGGCGCTGCTCTCCACCTTCCTGCACCGCAGAAAAAAAAATTATAGGCTGGCAAAAAGAGCTGTATTTGCTGTGATTATGGCTTGTTTGGGGTCCTGGCCATTAGGAAGTAAAAAGGAGAGCAGGCAGGGTGGGCTTTGTTTGCTTTTGAGCCTTCAACTGAGAATATTTCAGCCTGGAGTGACTGAGGCGCTTGCAGAGGTTGTGATTTTAATGGTGGGGTTGCCCCTTGGGGAGGGGGGAGTTCAGCACTGGGAGGGCTTTGGGGCTGTGACCTCACAGTGCTGCTCTGGAAATCACCTGGGTGGGTTCAAGTTTGCCCTGCATCCACCACGTTAAAAATTAAATTCATTGTGTCTCTAATTTTCCTTGTCAGGAGACCTTTGGAAGTCTGATTCGCTTGCTCTCCACTCTCCTGGGTGTCCTGGTGTAATTTATCCTGTAAAGGGCAAAATGTCCTGTGTAAATCACAGCTGAGTGCCTGAAGAAACTCACCAAAAATTATGGAGGCCATCAAACTTTTTTTTTTTATATATATAAAATATCCAAGAGAGCTGTTTCTGATAATACCCAGAGTATCTTTTATTAAAGATCTAATTTCAGGGGCTTTGGGTGTGATTGGATTTTGGAAGTCTCGGGTGGTTCGTTTGCAAGGACCAGAACAATTGATGGCAGTGGGGTGCCAGGAGGACGTTTTGTGGCTGCTGCTTGGGTTTGGTGGTCCCAGGACAGAGCCCAGCAGGCAGCAACCCCAGGCAGGAGCCTTTCCCCTTTTTAATGGTGTTATGAGGTCTGAATCCAAACCAGGGGCTCCTAATTGGCCCCAGGCTGGGTTTATTTTTAGGATGCGCAGGTTTGGAATAAGTTTTCTTTAAAAAGCTACGTAAGGTGTGCAGAGGCCGCGCAGTTTGTGGGGAAGCAAAGCACAATGAATTTATCATGGAACCACAGCCAGAAGAAGCAGGAAATAATCGAGGGGGGAGAATAAAGCTCTGCCTGCACGTGGGGGATGTGGAAGGGAGGGGCTTTTGCAAATGCACCAGGAATCATAATTAAACTCCTGGCTCATCATGATTAAAGTGGAGCTGGGGGAGCGTTGGTGGCCTTCAGGATTATCTGACCATTAGGGACAGCTGAGGGCTGGGAGACAGCAGCAGCAGCAACACACACATCCCTCTGTCCCCAAAGAACAGAGCTGTGGCTCCAAGGGATCCTCTGCGACAGCAGCACCTTCACTGCTGCCCAGGAGTGAGGGGACAACAGCAAGGTCTGCTCCTCAAATTAAAAAAAAAAGTATGCAAATGAGCAAAGAATGCCCCTGGTTAGAGAAGTTATTCCAGCAAGTGGCTCTATAAATGTCTTTATATTGTTATTTCCGATATTAGTTTGTTGTTCCTTCATGAAAGCTGATTTATTTGAAATGTTATTACTTGAAACACCCTAATCTTTTTGTAATAATTCATATACTGGAGATTACAGTTTTGGAAGGCAGCCCAGCTCTGGCTGGAATCCTATTTATGGATTAAAGGATTTGAACAGCATTGCAAGCTAGATCTCCGAATAGCAGGATAATGTAAACCTGGTTCCATATAAAATGCTTTCCCTCTGCAATAGTAACCCCATTAAAGGCAGATTGTTGAGGAGAGCACTTCCATTACACAGAGCAGGATATCTTGCACCCCTGAAGAGCCAGCATTGCCAGGGCTGAGCCTCCCCCTTGTCACCATGCCCTGAGCTGCATCCTGAGCTCTCCTTTCCTCTGGAAGCCTCCATGCCAGAGAATTCCAGGGGTTTGGAGGTTTGCAGGGACTTTTGGAGACAGAACCTTTGTTGTGGTGGGAACTGAGCCCCCACAACCAGCAATGGGTGCCCCAGCACGGAGCTGCTCCTGCCCTTCGTGGGAGGGTCTGGGAGCTGGGGTTTCCATGTGAACAATCCCAGCCCAGGACTCCTCAGAGTCCCTGAGGGACAATCCCAGCCCAAGAAGCCAAAAGCTTTGGGGAGAGTTGCCATTTAATTAATTCCCCACTTCATTTAACTGTGTGTGGGGAACCCAGCCACGGGCTGAAGTTTCCTTGTGTGGTACCCGAGGATGGGCCACAAGGGCAACATTTCATTGTAATCTGCCTCTAATCCGTAGGAAATACAGGACTAGGCTGGAAAACAACGGCACCGGGAGCCCACGTTGAAACTGCTGGGTTTGGGACGGGGGCAGCCTCACTTGTGGAGCTGTTTGCACACACGGCAGCGAGGGAGGTTTGAGACCAAACTGGAAGCAGAGAATTGAGGTGTTTTTGTGGGTGTTTATGGGCAGCTGTTACCAGAACTGAGGTGTGACAGAGCCTGTGCCCTGGGCCAGGCTGAACAAAAGGAGAGAAAGGGAGGACAAGGTGCCCAAAAGCCCAGGGAACCTGTGCTGGGTGGAACTGAGCGGGATGAGCTGCGGGGTGGTGCAGGCAAAACCTCCCGGTGTTGTGAGCACGGGTGGGAATGAGGTGGTGGTGGCAATAATTGTCCCACAGGATGATGAAAGCCTGGAGAAGGCTCCTCGTGTGCCCCAGGGAAGGCTGAAGGGCAGAGATGCAAAAACCCCACAAGATTTATTGGGGCTGTGGCTGTGGCACCCTGGAGAGGCTCTGGCGCTGAAGCTGATGCTCAGCTATTCTTTTATGATCTTTTTTTTCTCAGAGAAGTTGAGGAAGGCACTTGGAAGAGTGCTGAGGTGGAGATCAAGATCTCTTTTTCCCTCGGGTGGAATCGTGGGGAGGAGGAGGGGACTGGGATCCGCTGCTCGTGATTTCAGGGGACTGCAGAAGAGAAGGACCACAGGGACCACCGGTTCCAGAAAACCCCTTCCCTGAGGTGCTCTCCTAACGCAGTTTGCAGCGAGCAGTTGGAAATGGGGTTCTCATGGCCGTGGGTATCCCTGGTATCCCTCCTCCCCTGGAGCGGCAGCCGGGGCTGTGGGATTGGGAACGATCCCAGCCTGCCGCAGCAGTGCCACGGGCAGGAATCATTCCACTGCTCTGGAGCTCGGCTGCCTCTTCCCTGGAACGGGGGGATATCACGTGCATCCCGGAGGGTTTGAGCATTACTTATTATTTCTACAGGGATTTGAAGGTTAATAGCTTTACACAAGCCTAATGAATTGCTATTATTTAGTTTAATATTCTCTCCGAGTACTTTGCCCGTGCGAAGCTCGCTCCGCCATCCTCCCTGCGAGAGGCTTGGAAGCTGCAGTTTGTTTTGTGCGTGAATGTGCCCAAAACTGAGGAGCTGTGGCAGGGCAGGGGAAGGTGTGGTGGTGTTGGGAGCACATCGAGTGCAGCCCTGAGGGGGCTCCGTGCAGGCAGTGCTGGAGCAGACTCAGAGGGGGCAACAAAATAAGTGGGGTTAATAAAATAAAGGAGGGTAATAAACCCTTCCTCCTGCGATGTGAGCGATGCTCCCTCTCCCCGAGCTGCTGTCCCCTGCACACAGCTCAGTGTGCCCCAAACCCGGCACAGGCAGGGCTGGGCACTGTCCCTCCCCTGCCTTGTGCCCGAGGAAGGAGGGTTCGCAGGGACGAAAGTGGTGCTGTTGCAGCCTTTACGTGGAATTTTGGAGCTCCTGCATCGCTCCCTCTGAGCAGGCAGGGAAGGATCTGCTCTGGCAGAGCCCTCCTTGCCAAAGAGGAAATCAAACCATTCCCTGCAGTGCCTGGACAGGAGCTGCGGGCAGAGCCTGATGGAATAAAACGTGGTCTTAATAACAAACCAACCCCAAGAGATAAGAGCTTTAATGTTAGTGCTTAAAGACGGCGGGGTAGCAAATAAAGGCTGCTGTAATGTCACTGGAGAGGGGACGCGGGGACAAAGATGGATCACGTACATCGCGTGTGTGACAGAGAAAAGGATGGCAGTGCGAGGGGGCGACAGGGATATCACAAAGTCAGTGTTGGCCACGTCCAGGGGGAGCACCGGGGGTGTTTGGAGGGGGCTGAGAGCAGCTGAGGGACCGCAGCCCTCAGCAGGGCTCGGGGGGAGCACTGGGGCTCCATCCCATGGAGTATGTGGACACATTTGGCCCTCTGCGGAGGAAGGGATTGCTCTGGGAGACCCCAGGGGATGCCCTGGGAGCCTCAGCCTCACCCCTGGCACGCAGCAGAGTCTGGATCTGCCCCTGAGCTCCGCTCTCTGGGAGTGCGAGAGGTTCCACAGCGGGGAAGGAGACCCAAAATCGATCCCTGTAAGGGCAAGGCGGGAACGGGGGTGGGAAGTGTCCCTGTGTTGGATTGCAGCCCCAGCGCTTCCCCTGTGCCCGCTGCTTCCAGCTGGGTGCCCGTGCTGGAGGGAAATGCAAACACTGATTAATCCCGTGCATCCCCACAATCCACACGCTGCTGGGAACGCGTTTCCATCCATCCCTGCCCTGCAGCACGATCTGTTCCTGCTGGAGCTCATCCTGCTCTGTGCTGGCACGAGAAAAAAGTGAATACCTGCAGCTTAAAGATATAATTTAATAATTATATTTAAAAGTCTACCAGGCTCTATAAATTTTTAATGACAGATTAATTAAAAGCCCAGTTATGAAAGCTTTGGAAAGGAGAAATAAATATTTAATATTTATTAAAATATTCATATGCTACATGTTTTTTAATCTTGAATAAATATTTTTGGATAATCAGGCACAGGTTTTTTGTGATGCTAAAAGTTTGCATTGTAAATTCAACCATGATTGATTATAAACTGCGCAATCTATTAATTATGAAAGAGCACGTGTGCTGCTCAGGACCTGGAGGAAATATCTATATCTGGGTTTTATAACCAGAGGAGTTATCAAGGTAATGTGCTCGTTGAACGCAGTGAAAGCTTTGATTCATGGGCTGGTGGCAAGATCTTGACCTTCATCACTGTGAAATACAACTCTGCTCCTTCTTCCTTCGCACTAAACAAGACACGGGAAGTAAGGAATGATCCTCCCCATCCCTGGCAGTGTCCCAGGCTGGGCTGGACGGGGCTTGGGGCAGCCGGGGACAGTGGGAGGTGTCCCTGCCCATGGCAGGGGGTGGGATGGGATGATTTTGAAGGTCCCTTCCCACCCAAACCACTCTGTGATTCCATGAAATGCTCAGTTTAATATTCAGGGGTGCTGAAGGTGTTTCCATCTGCCCAAACCCTGCCTGAGGAGGGGCTCCCCGAGCTGCCCTGGGCTCTTGCAGCATTTCCTCCTCAGCCGTCAGTTTTTCACAGCTCTCGTGGACAGGAGCAGCAATGCCTGTCTCATTCCCCACCCTGTTTTCGGGGTGTCTCACGCTATTCCTGGGATTTCTTGGTGTTCTCTGAACGGATCCCAGCAGCACAAACGGGCTCAAAGCGAGAGATACCCTGGGTTTTACTGAGCTGAGCTGACCCTCCCTCCCTGCCTTGATTTAGGAGCTGCTCCCTCCTCTGTTGTGAAGCTTAAGGACGCCTTAAGTCTCTTTTTCCTGTGCAAAACAAATACAAGGCTCTTGCTGTGAATTAGGGCGTAAGTCAGAGCTGCTAAAGACACCAAACCCAAACCAAAGGCAAACATAAAAGGCTTGTTTGGGGTCGGTTGCTGTTCTCAGTGGAAGGATTATTGTTGGTTTTTATGGAAAGTTCATCCTGGAGGCTGGAGGCACGGGCATTGCTTGAGCAAGATTGAGCTGTTTAAAATTTCAGGGTTGTCCGCCAAAACAATAATAATAATAGGAAGTTGTGTGGAGAGGAATGTGCTGACAGCAGGAATGGTTGGGTAATAATTCATGTGCTGGGGAGGGAGGATGCTCTGGAGCGCTGCCCGGCTGCGGGCTGGGGATGCTCCCGTGCTCTGCCCCGTCACGGGATGGGCTGGGCATGCAGCGGGGATGGGTTTGGGGGCCGGGGTGGGCACAGGGGAGCAGCACCGCGGGGTCAGGGCCTGTCTGTGCCAAAGGAACCCTCTGGTCTGAGGGAAACACCTCGCCCCTGCTTTGTCTGGAGTCAGGGGAGCCCCAGGGGCTGGGCTGAGGGACGGGGTGAGGTTCTGCAGCAGCCCCAGGCGCTGGGGTTTCCCCCAGGAACACCAGCTGGAGCAGCTGCTGGTGCCCTGACCTCATTCTCCAGCACCACGGGGTCTCTCTGTGATGTGGCACAGGATTATTGCTCCTGGGCCCCTTGGTCCCTTTGTTGTGGGCTCCAGGTGGTGCTGAGCCCCCTGATCCTTGTGGGGTGTTCCTGGGCAGCATTTCCCAGTCCCAGTCCCAGTCCCAGTCCCAGTCCAAGCTGGGTGTCCCAGGTCTGGCTCAGCTCAGTCCCAGGTTCTCCAGCAGCTCCAGAGGCAGCAGCCACCAGCACCTGCTGCATGGAGGGGAGAGCCTGCAGTGCTTCAAACCTGGATTATTTCACAGAATCCCAGGAGCCCTGAGGTTGGAAAAGCCCTCCCAGATCAGAGTCCACCCTGTGCCCCATGCCCACCTTGTCCCCAGCCCAGAGCTCTGAGTGCCACATCCTTGGACACCTCCAGGGGTGGGGACTCCAAACCTCCCTGGGCAGCCCCTGCCAAGGCCTGACCGCCCTTTCCATGAGGAAATTCTTCCAGAGAATTTAAATCTCTCAGCATCTGGAGCAGCCAAGCAGCCAGACTCCTCCTGAGCCATGAGCAGGTTCTCCCACAGCACAACTTTTGTGGCTGGAACCCCATAAAATTCTCTATGTGACCTCACCAGGCCCGAGGTGGGCTCATTCTCTGAGATTTAGGTGTGAATATCCCAATTTTCTGCAGAGCCTCAGCATGCACAAACCATCTGGGGATTAATATTTTCTCCTTGCAGCCCTTAGGAAGCTGATTGGGATCAGCTGCTGTCGTGAATGTGTCATTCCACCTCCAGAGGCTCCTCCAGAGCCCCAAGAACATTATTCTGGCAGTTGTTGGTGCCCAGGAATTACAGGCACCAAATGTATCAGACCCTTTGAAGCCTGACTGAAAACTTGACTTAAGCCCCCGGAAATAATAAAAGGAAAGTGAAGAACTCAGTAAAGCTGCAGAAAGGGATTAAGGGGGGGGAGAAGCCAACGGGGACAAGCAATTGCAGCCCTGCGTGATGGGGCTGTACAGCGCTGGTGCTGTCGCTGCACCCAGGGGCTGCTCCCAGCTCTCTACACAACCTTTTCCCATTTCTAAATCTCAGCCATTCTCTTGTATTTTTTCCCAATACTGGCAGTATTTAAGAAAGAGCTAAAGTTTAAAAACAAAGATTTCTTTTTTTTTTTTTTTTTTACCTGCTTCCCTGAAAGATTTTGTGTGCAATAAAGAAGCTGAGAAGGCTCTGCTGCCTCCGAAGTCTCAGTTAAGAAAAGAGGCAGGGTCTCAAAACCAACAGAAATCTGGGTTTGGGCTGGGTTTACAAACAATCCGTTTTGTTTGGTGTCTGTGGAGGAAAACCATTCATGAGCACCTTGGCTCCTGTTCCTGTCCCTTTGAAGAGGCTTTTGTCCAAGGCACTGGCACCTGGCCCTCTCTCCTTGCCCACATCTGAGCACCTTCCAAGGTCAGAGCGTGCTGAAAGGGTTATAAATTCCTTCTGCCAGGAATCCGCCGTTTAAGTCTGATGAGTGTGATCAGCAAACAATTCCAGTGAGTGTGGCTCCTGTTAAAACCCTGCTCGGAGCAGGAGGACACGCAGAGAAATTAATGCAGAGCAATTTCTCCCTCCTTTCTGAGACTTACTGGTGTTAATGCAGACTAATAACCTCGGGTTTTAATTGTTCTTCGGGTAGATTGGCTGCTTTTGTGTTTGTGTGTCTGCACAAGTCGGGGTTTGTGTGGGAAGTGGCCACACTGTGCTGGTCAGAGGCGCTGGGAAACCACCCAGGGCCAGGACTGGGAGGCTAAAATGGGAAAAATCCAGCATTTCCCCCGTTGTTAACAGCTCTGCTTTTATAAGCTCGGCTGTAACATAATTCCCACCTCCTGGGACAGCCCCTGAGCTGTTTGTTCAATGTGTATCTGGTTCTGAGGCAGACAAAGCTCCTGGATCTCAAAAGTGCCACAGACCTGCGACTCCGGCCCGGGACCAGCCCCAGGAGGATCAGGGAGGTTCCACCTGATCTGTGACACTGGAGGCACCACAGCTGTGCCCTGATGCTGGAATAGGATTCAGCTGCTGGTTTTTCCTCCTGACTGAAGGAAAGTTTCAAATTCCTGACCTGAACAGAGCCCCTGGGTCTCCTGAAGGTGTTTGTGCAAGCAAAGCACAAGCCCCAGTACAAATGGGGCTGAGCAAAATCCCCCGTGGACGCATTAACTTTGAAAACAAAACCTCCCCGGGTATTTCTGTGCACGCTGAGTGTCCTTCAGTTGTGTTTCAGCCCTTTAAATTTATGGGCTCACATTTCCTGAATGGCTTAAGGTGGTTTTGTGGAATTGCAGCAACAGGAGAACCCTGACCACGAGCAGTTATCCAGGTGCCAAACCCCGGTCCCAAGTGCCCCATCCCAAACCCAGCCTTTCACTGCAGGATTTTTCCCTGCTTTTCAGCACAGAAATAATGAGAAACGGACAATAAAGATCGATGTTTTCCTTACATAGGTAATTTTTGATGTGGGAATAACCTGTTTCCTTTTAAAAAAAGAGTTAAAGTGGAGAACTGGGGGATAAAATGGACCACGAGGCGTGAGCAAAACTCCTCGGGGCATCCAGGTCCAGCTCCTGCCAACACTCCCCAGGTGCTCTGGTGGCTCCTTCAGTTCTGGGGGGGTTCTGTTCTTTCCTCACCTTGACCCTGAGCCCTTCTCCAGTCCCCAGTTAAACACGGGTGTGCTGTGCTTGGAGGGCACTGACAACTATTCATTTTAAGATGAATTCTAGATCAAGATTCTGATAAAAGCCACCATTTCTGTGTGCTGGCCCCATGCTGTGGCCCTGGCAGGGTTAAGGACACCTCTTCCCTGGCAGCAGCTCCACTCCCTGCCTGGCAGATCTATCTTTGCTGGGAATCCACAGCCTAAATCAGAGCCACCAGGAAGAAAAATGGAAAAGGCTTAAAATATAACAGCCCCTGGGATATTTTGGTAAATGATCATGGTGTAGAGATGGATCGGGGAAGGGATGGACAGTTACAAAGTTAAAGAAATGATGTCTCTGGAACTAATTCTGAATTAATGACACCTTGTAGATCTTTACTGGCTCCCGTCTGAGGAGCTCAAGCTGACACACGGACATTTATTAATTAGAGGTCGTTTTACACCAGAACCAGCTGAGGATGGGGATGGAGAAGAAGCTCTGGAGCCATCATAAGTCACACATCAGGGATGGAGGCAGCAGTGGAAAGCCAGGATGTGGATTCCCAGCCTGTGCTCCAGGCCTGTGGTGATGCTGAGCAGAGAGGCAGGAGGAATAAATTCTCCCCAAAGGTGAAAACAGTGTTTGGGTCAAGTAAGATTTATCTTGCCCCGAGCTGGAGTCAGTGAGGCTCTCGGTGAGGTCAGGAGGAGGTAACGAATTGGTGCCACAAAGAAAAGCCCAGCCTGGGAACCCGCACGGGTGTAACCCTGATGCTGAATTAATTACAGGCTGATGAGCTCCATAAATACACCATGCTCTGATCATCTATCTGAAACATCTCATCTGGACTATAATTAGTAGATAAGAGACTTTAATCTTTCCTTTCTTCACGTTTGTTTGTACCTGTTTACGGGTTTAATTAAAACTAAAGCAGTTTAAAATAAATGATCAGAAAGGAGGAGTGATGAAGAGGAGAAAAGAAGTGGGAGAGCAGAGGAAGGTGGGGATGGGGGGAGGGCTCTGCCCAAACCCTGGCTGCGTTTGCCTTGGCTTTGATGAGCCATCAGGTAAAATTCGTTTTCAACAACACAGACTCATCTCTGCACCAGGACTGGGTTCTCTCTGGATCAACAGGAAAAGGTTTAAACTGAGCTTTCTGAGCAGAAGAGGTTGGGCATGAATCTGAACTGCTGCACAAGCCAGAAAAAAAGGATTTTTTGTGATGTTGCAACAGCTGATCTGCTCCAAGATCTGCTCCCAGACTGGCACTGCCCAGAGCTGAGCGTCTGGGTGAAGTTAATGAATGAAGTGGGGGATACTGCAGATGGAGCAGGCTGTACCCGGCTCCTGTGTGCCCTTGGCAGGGAACTCTTGCTGGTGAGGTTTCCGTGTGATTAAACACAGCCTCAGTGGCAGACCCAGCTCTCCAAGCAGGAAGGGGAGACCCGCACCAGAGCTGCAGATTCTGGAGAGGAGAACTCTGTGAGGTTTTTGCCCCCTTTTGCCTCAAAGCCACCCCTCCCTGCCAGCAGCACCAGCAGAGCACGAGCCATCCAAGGGTTGCTGCCTCGGAGCCCGACCCTCAGCTGGCACCGATATCCATGGATTGCCCCAGCCAGGGGGGCTCGGGGGGGTCTGCTGGGAGCTCACTGGGATGTGCAGCAGATTCCAGAGGCACTGCAGGCGTGGGGGGCTGGAAGTGAGACCCCAGAGCAGCTGAGCAGCAGCCCCAGGGTGAGCATTAACCCTGTGAGTGCTCCTCACTCTCTGATCAGGGACGGTGCCACCAAGGCAAGATCTGCTCAGTCCGGGCACTCATTTACGGGGATTTATAGGGAACCAGGGCCAGGGAGATAAAAGCCCCTTCCCGGTGTTATCCCTGCTCCCTCCCAGAGACTCCCCTGGTGGAGCCTGGTCATCTGTCAGCCCTGCCGAGGTCCCAGGGGAATGGAGCTGAATTATGTAAATGTTAGGGATCGCCATTTGAAACGTTTCAGTGCTCACTTCATTCCTTTGTCCCTGAAGAGTATGGTTTGATAAAACAAAATTGCTCTTAATTAACCACCTGCCCTGTCCGAATGGGACAACTCTGGATGGCAGGGGCAGGCTGGAGCAGTGAGCTTGGTTTTTAAAATAAAGCAGAAAAAAATGAAATTAGAAAGGAATAGCCTTTAAAATAATTAACCAGATTATGCCCTCTTCTGCACTAATGACTCTGGGCTCCGCTACCCACTGGCTCCTGACATCTTCCCTGGCAAACTGGGGCAGTGCTCAGCCAAGTGCCAAACTTCGGGATTAAAATGCAGCAGAAGGAAAGTGAAATATTGGTTTCCCTTCTCACATCCAGCCCCAATCTGCCTTTGAAGAAAGTGAGCCACATAAAAAATGGATGAAAAGGTTCCTTGGGAAATTGCAGCATTTGCCCACAGCGGCGGCTGAGGTTTGGGGACAGACCGACAAAAGTTACTCAGGTGCTTGGAGGGCTTTGCCAGCTCCCTGTGTGAACCTGGGGAAGCTTCAGGTGCCACCTAAGGAAGGTAAAATCACCAGTGTCTGTTGTTCCAGACCTTCATTACAAAGCCCTGGGAGGAGGCAGAGCAGGCTCCTGTCGCTGCCTCGGTGCTGGGAGTGCTCAGCTCTGCCAGCCAAGGCTGCCTCCTGTGCTGGTTGTGTCGAACAGCTCTTCTTCCCCAAAAACCTGCGAGCTGGAGCCTCTGTTCCAGGCTGGAGCATCTGGGCTGTGGGACAGCAGTGCTGGGAGCAGCACCTTGTTCCAGCCAGCGCTGCTGCGCTGGGCTGGCAGCCAGGCCCTGGGAACATCCACACCCCTCTGTGGGAAACGTGAGCAGACTCAGCCTTTGCAGGTTGGTTTTTCAAAGGATGGAGCCTTTTCTCTGCTGTGTACTCCTACAGGGCTTGGAGAGAAGCCGCCTGTGTCTGTCAGAGAGGGGTACACGGGAGTCACTCACCTTCCGAGCTTGAAAGGGGATTCAGTTATCTGTCCTCTGACCTCAGCGTCTGAGGCAGCAGAGAAAGCCTCCGTCTGGGAATAGAACTGCATCATTCCTCCTCCTGCAGGGTCCTCTGCCTTGCCCTTTTTATTGTCTGAGATCTCGTTCAAATCCTGCCTCTTTCACATATGATCAGTTTCTGCTTTGCTGGAGTCAGGCAGAAGTAAAACCAAACAGACCTCTGCTCCCAGCTGCTGGTTCCTGCACACCCCTCACCTTCTCCCTGCAGCGACTCCCAGCCCTTCCCCTTTTCCCAGAGAGTGCCCAGGTGATGCTGTGGGGCTGCCCCAAAGGGGTGCTCCTGGATGCCCCTCCTGTGCAGAGACTGGTGCTGAGCAGGGGCACGATGTGGCCACACCTCAGCAGAGGCAGGATCAGCGCAGGGTTTGGAGGGTTCCCATTTTTATGTGAAATATCACGAAATAACGATATTTTACAAAACTTCAGGGGGAAAAAACAATCACATTTTCTTCTGTCCATAGCTGGAACTCCATGGAGCAAAATCTCTGTGTGATCTATGAAATTCCAGGTACTGGGCTTACAGGTCATGAACCAGATTAGGAACTGTTGTGGCCTGGACTGGATTTAATGCATAATAGTTCCTATTAATGAAGAATTGTTTGTACCCGTGCTCCCCTCACACACTTCCCGAAGTCAGTTGTAAGTTTTTTGCTTAGTTTTGCATAACTGGAGAAACTTCAGCAGTGCAAAGCTGCTGGGGCAGGCAGGGAGCTTTGCTTCTGTGCTCAGACTGCTCCTGGAAGTGATTGATCTTGTTTAGGTATTGGCACCCAGCTCCCCTTCCCGCTGGCAGCAGCACACGCTGTTTTCCAGGCTATTTTCCATATTAGAGAAGGAGGGAGATGGTGCTGGAATGAGTTTGTTCCGTGTTTGAAAGTCTCTAAAAACCACACCACCGCTGTTGGCTCAGCAGTTTGTTTCAGGCTTGGATTTAAACCTCTCCTGGTTTGTTTGGGGTCAGGTGAGATCCCTGGGAGTGTGTGCACACCAGTGCCATCCCCACCTGGGGAAGATGCTCACCCTGAGGCCCACGAGAGTCAGGAATGGGAACAGAAATGGGATTGGCAGCTCCTGTACCTGGGGATTCCTGCGGTCAGACACACAACGTCAGCTCTGGGCTCTGCCCCTTTGGGGATGGTTTCACCTGGGCTGAGACCCCTGAGGAGAACTGGGCTGCTCACTGGTGGGAAATGCAGGATTCTCCTGGGTTAAATCAGAGCCAGGGCTGCAGAGATTCCACAGTAATTCCAACAAGTTCAGTCTTCTGTTTATCACAGATTTAGTGGATAAAAGGTGGAAGGTGACAGTCACCATGACTTTGGGGTGTGTGTTACTAACACAAGGATTTAGCCCATCAGTGCTGTCACCCATCCCTTCCTGGCCCTGCTGACTCCTCATCCAGCTGTTCCCTTTCCAGCTCCATCCTGCTGCAGACATTCACATCCAAGAGATGCAATCAATGCCCGGATTTCAATGCTGGAGGCATTCCCTACAGAAATCCCCTGCTCAGTCAATTAGCAGGACTGCATTTCATATTACTTAAAATCTATTCTCCTGGAAGGCAGGAGTTTCCAGCATCTCCATCTATATTTGCTGGGATTATTGCTTAAAGGTGGCTTAGCTGCTAAGCCACTGCTGCAAAAGCTCCATTAAGTTCTTTCCTTGTTGTACATGGGAGCTGGAAGGATTTCAGGGCAGCAGGTCGGCTGCAGAAACCTGACACCCATTCTTCCAGCAATTAAACTTTGCAAAGTAAACTCTGTGGATTTCATTAAGGAAATGGAGCCATCAGCACTGGGAATACCGTTTATGAATATTTCCTTGTAATGGCCAAGCGAGCATGTTGACAGGATGAGTTATTAGCCATATTTACACGCAGCTGTTAAAAAGCCAATGTGGAGGTCCCAGCTGTATTTTCCCCCCTTTTTATGCAGGGTTTATAGCAGTTATCCTTTGAACAGCCAGCTTGATTGGCTTTCCTGCGAGGAGAGGTAAGCTTGATTAATATATTCCTCCTCCCCAGGCCGGCAGTCACAGGGAGGGAGCAGTCTGTCTGTCTGTCTGTGTGCAGCTCGCTGGAGGAACAAACCCAAGGGCAGACAAGCAGCTCCCAGCCTACACGTGTTTAATTACAGGCATTGTGTACTTCTGATGCAGGGATCAATAAGTTTGAGCCTTTTCCCCAGTCTGGCTGATTTTTCATGGAGTTTTTTCCCTTTGCCGTGGGAAATGAGAGGTCGTTGGTGGGAGTTGGACACCGGGGGACAGGGTTTGGGTCCTGGTGACACCGGGAAGGGTCTGGCAGGGTTCACCAGCTGATCCTCCACGTTTATAGGGACAGGCAGGAAAGAATTAAACCCAAGATGTTGCGCCTTGAGGAGCTGTGAATTCTGTTCCTGAACGTCTTGGAAGTCACAGGAAATGCGAATCCCGTGGCACTGGATTACAAGCACAGAATATGCCGTGAGATTACTGCCAGCACTTCCAGCCCTGTCTCCTGCCCGTGTCCCCTCCTGCTGTCCCTTGCTGCCCCAATCCTCCACCTCTCCCTCAAGCAAGCAGGTGGAACAGCTCGGCTGGAGAGGCCCTGGCGCTGCACCCCAAGAGCTGTGGGACCGTGGTGTCCATGGTCCTTGACCTGGAATTCCTGGGCCGCTTCCCGCAGCCAGATTCCCGCGGATCCCAGCCAGCCCCAGCAGCTCCTCTCTTCTCCCTGTGACGAGACGCCATGTGGGGAGCTCCTTGTGTTGTTTCCATCTGACTGCAGCAGCATCTGCTGTTGGTAAAGCTGCTAGGAAGGGGAGAGGAGCAGCCCCAGCCCGTGAGAGGGACCCTGGCGGGTCCTGGCTGGTGACAATTCCCTGGAACAATCATCACCCACCTCGGTGCTCAAAATTCTGACCCAAATGCCAGCACCCTCAGCCACGT
Source organism: Corvus kubaryi (assembly GCF_017639235.1). NCBI lineage: Eukaryota > Metazoa > Chordata > Aves > Passeriformes > Corvidae > Corvus > Corvus kubaryi. The sequence continues at coordinate 3,628,089 of NW_024582078.1, read as the reverse complement.
GCTGGGATCCAGCTCTATTTCCCTAGGCAGAGCAGCATCTCGTGGAGCTCCCAGAGCACTTAAGTGTGAGTGTTTTCCCTTTGGGGTTCCAGGGCTCCCCTTCCATCCACTGAAATCCCTCCCAGCCATTTCCGTCACTCCTTCAGAGCCAGTTTCTCCAGGGAAGGGATGGTAGAGAAATGGAGCCCTTGGAACAAGCTCAGTGTTTTAATGATGGATTTGCTCAGGTCTCTTCTCACATCGTCTGAAGTTGGGTCTCCAGTTTCCTCCCCCAGCTCCAGCAGGGACCCCTTGGCCATGCAGGAGGAACATCGCACAGCTTGTTTTCCATGATGATCTCCTGTGCCACAGGAACAAATTCTCTGTGTTTGTCTCCATAATTTTTACAAATCTATTTCAAACAGAACCAGTGTGAAGCCAGCCCTGTTTTTGTGTGTTGAAGAGAATTTTGGGTCTCTCTAAGCTAAATCCATGAAAGGATTCAAGTATTTTTAAAAAGGTTTTTAAGTTAATTAAGAAATGGAAGTGTGTGTTCCTAAGGAAGTTAGATTTGGTACAGCACCCATATGTAACACTCCTGTTTCCTGAGGAGATCCAGTGGAAGGACACATTCCCTCTCTGAGGTGCTTAGGTTGGTGAGAAACCCATTTGTAAGGAAAATTGACTCTGGAAACAGCTGAGAGCGAGCGGCTGCTTGTTCTAAAGTCCCTGCCAAGTGATTGATTCAGTCCGTGGGTTCATCAGATCATTGCTCCCAATAATATCATTTTGCTTATTTATTTTATAGAGGATCAATATGATAAATATTGCAGCACTGTGGGAGTGCCAGGGAGATGACTCCTGGGGTGGTGAGGGGCTCTCTGCAGCCTCCTCCGTGTGCCCCATGAAGCAGAAAAGCAATTCAGTCACACTAAAGGCTACAGATGAGGCTGGATGTTCGCTGCAATAAATGCAAATGATCTGAATTCATTTCACTGGTAAGAGGAGAAGAGAGAGGGGAAAAAAAAAAATAAAGCTAAAGATGTTGCAGATCAAGGAATTCAACTTTAAGCAGACACAGAATTAACATAAAAGAAAACAAAGCAATAAAGAGAGGGGGAAAATAGATTTCACTAAAATAATCTGGTTTAATGAACAGGCTGTGATTTATTTCTGAAGTACCTCTCTGTGGTGGTGGTTTTCCCACCCTGGTTTTTTTAGAGCATGTACAATGGGGTTCTGGCCCTGCTGCAATCAGTCTGCTGCGAACAGCTTGTAGATATTTGGCTGTGCACTGGCCCATGAGAGCAAATCGTCCTCCCTCACCGTCAAAGACTTTCTTTTCCCATTCCTTTCTGAGGTGACAAACGGTTCCCTTTCCTTTTGTTCTCCAGCGTTGAGCACATTCAGCTTTTCTGGCTCTGCTTTATTATTTTTGTTTAGATTTGTTAATGACTCGTGCTCCTTTGTGTGCCGGGCGTGGGGCTGGGGACTCTCCTGCTTCTCATTCACCTGGGTGAGTCCCAGCTGGGATCCTTCCATGGACCTTCACGGCAGCACCTTGGGGGAATTCTTGCAAAGCCTCTTCAGCAGGAGGGAAGTTCCCCCTTGTCCATGGGCAGTGCTGGAACAGCTGAGCAGGCACCAGGAGCTCGCACGTTTGGTGTCCAGCACCACAGCAGGAATAAAGGGTAAAATAATCTTAAAATGAGACACTCAAATTTATGGATAGTGTGCCCAAGTCACTTCTTGTTTAAATTTAGTTTGAATTACTTCTAGGCCGAGGAGCTCTACAAAGCAAAGGGAAGAGAGGGAAGGGTCACATCCTCGTGGAAAACCCTCTGGTGCCTCCTTCAAGGGTGTGAGGGCTCCTGGAGCCGCCAAGGGCTCTGCTGGCCTGGGAATCGCCCCACCTGACAGAGAAATGGGCCCCAAGGCTTGGGTTTGGATTGGCCACGAGTAACTTGAGATGGCTAAAGCCCTGCAACGCCACAGGAACTGGAGCCTGAGGATGCTGCAGCACCGAGGAATTCGGGGGTGTTGATCAGATCTGCCAGATTGGCACATTTGGGTTCCCCCTGCCCTTTCTCGCCTCTGCCTGAGCTGAACCTCTGGCCCAAGGAACACCAGAAATCATGGAAGAGAAAAATACCAGCATTCCTAATTGGAAACAGCCTCTTCCTTTTGTCTGGGCTGGGTATATTTAACTGGTCCAGTTCTGCTGCCAGAACACACTTGCCAAGGAAAACTTCCCCATTTAAACCTTCCACTCATCTAAATAAGGAGAGAGAAGCTGGAAAGAGGTCCTGGCAGAGCCATGGAGAGATTGGAACTGGGAGAAATAATCCACTTGGTCTCCTTTTCTTGTGATCCAGTCCTTTTTGAAACCTGGGATGCTTTTCCTGGTGCGCACAGGGAAGCACACGGGGATGGGTCTGGTGTCAGTCACGGCCGGAGGGTGACTCGGGGGGTTGGACAGGAGCTCTGGTCTTTTTTTATTCCTCAGGATGTGCTTTTGTCTTTCTTAATACCCCGGGACTTCATCCCAGATCCCAATCACCAAGGGCACACTGCCCGCCAGGCTGGCACCAGGGAGGTGCCATCGCCACCACTCTGAGAGGCCTTTTGGGAGGAGAAAATGGAGCTTTTGGGCCTTCTTTTGTCAGAAGGAAACTTGTTAGAAGAGGAGCAGTTTGCCAAGTCCCAGCAGCTCACTGGAGACACCTGTGACACCTCTGGGGTGTCACTGGAGGAAATCCAACGTTTTCCCCTGGTTTTGGGGGAAGCTGCAGTGGAGCTCCCTGGTTTGGGGTCAGGGGTTTGTCCCCGGCAGGAGCTGGGAGTCTGCACTGGGCTGGGTTCATTCACCTGCCCCAGACCTGGGCACTTGGGATCAGCATCAGAAAGGCTCCTCCAGACCCCTCCAGACCCCACAGAGGGCAGTCGGTGGCATCTGCAGGGCTGGCAGCTCCTTAATTAGGGGAATGCAAATGGACTGCGAGGGAGAAGGTGCCAGTGAAAGGAAAAGCAGCTCATGAAAGGGAGCACAGACAAGAATGGGGAAATTATTCACAGAGCCCTAAAGTTTACTTCTAAGAGGTCTTTTTTTCTTTTTTTTTTTTCAATTTCATATATTTGCCTTGATCATTTGAGAGAAAAGATCCGTCCACAGACAGATCTCCAAAGAGATTATGATTTTTTTCAGCGTTGCTGTTGCTTTAATCCGTGGTCTCTTTAGACAGGGAATGTCTAATTGGTGCACTGGTGAAATCAAATGTTTAAATAGATTGAATGGCAGACTTTTTCCCTCTGTTGTGACATTAATCCCCCAATATTCCTGGGCCCCTTGCTGGGTATTGAGGCAAAGAAAGGAGCCAGAGGAGGTCCCTCTCTGTACATCTGTGAGGTGAAAACTCCCTGGGTGCACTCACCACACATGATCCAATACATCAATTAAACCCAGGACCTTGCTGCAATCAGCACTCGCACACATTAAATAAATCTCTCCATATGATCCACATTTCCCTAGCCCAGGGCAGCCTCTCTGCAGAGGAGCTGTGGTGGGCCAGAGCAGGAGAGGGGAGCCCAGACAGTGCCTGGGCTCCAGCAGAACTTCTCCCTGCGGGGATGGAACTGAGGTTTCCTGGCTCTGATCCCGTGGGCACTGAGAGAGCTGCAAGGAGGTGCTGGAGAAGCAGGTGAGATGGAAATTCAGGGGTGAATGAAAGGGCTGGTGCTCTCCAAGTTTTCTTCTTTTGCTGTTTTTTTCCTTCAACAGCCTCTGTTCTTTGTGATTGTATCAAAACTGATAATGGTGTTTAAAATGAGCTTGTATCTGTTCTGCCTTTCTCTGGTATTGGCTGAGTTACCTGAAGAGAAGGAGTTTTATAAACTTCTGGGTTTGTGTTTGACTGGGAGCATCCGCCTCCCTTTCCTGACAAAGCTCCCAAGCAATCCTGAAGAGAGTCTGGAGTGATAAGCAGGCTGCAGCTCCGCATTCTTCCATCGCTCACAAAACACTTTGCAGAATTTGCAGCAGCAGATTAACACTGCCAGACCCACAAATCAAAGGATTTCCAGTTCCACCCCCCTCCCACCTATTATGCAGGGGGAAAAAAAAATCTCCATCTCCTCAGACAAGAGGGAAAAAAGAGATGAAATTAGGGTTTAAAATCATTTAGGTTTGCATTTCATTCCGTTTGGCATTGTCAGTGATACACAGTGCCTACAGAAGAATTAGAAAGATTATTGTGGAATAAAAGGCAGAGCCACGGCGTGTTTGACAATATGCTCTGTATTTTACCTTCATTAGGACAGGGAGCTTGAAATACTCATTTCTTTATGATGAAGGAACTAAAGATTTCCAATGAGCATAGAGCAGGGAGCAGGCAGGGGAGATTTATTGCTAAAGCAGTTTCTGAATCACAGCAAGCATCTGAACTGAATTGTGGAGATGCTTCTCCCCCAAGACACCCCTTCAGTGAGCCGGGGAAGGGGGAGCCCTGCAGGTGGAATTCAGCCAGTCCTGGGGACATTCAGATGCAGAGATTCTGGAAACCACAGCTGGAGCCCTGGTAAAGCCCCCCTTTGGACCCCCATCCCTCCGAACGGGACAGCCGTGTCACCACAGGCCCTGCTGCATTTGGGATCTTTGTGCAGGTCCTGCCATGGGTTGTAGGATACCAAAAGCAGCCCCAGGAATAGCCTGGGATGGAGGTGGTGGGAATTGGGACCATGGTGATCATCAGCAGCTCGGAATAACGCTGAAGATGCGCCTTGGGCATGTCTGGAGTTCCAAGCACTGAAGACTTTTCCCTGTTACTGGAACAAACCCAGACGGGAAATCTTTGCAGGCTGCCCCAAGCACTGTGGGTTGGGTTGTGGCTGTGTCATTAGTGAGTAATTAATGACATGGACAAACCCACAGGCCCCTGGCTGCAGCTGCTTCAGCCACTGAACAGCAGTGAGGGGGAGAGGGAGCAGGCACAGCTGGGGCTGGGGGCAGCTCAGGAGTCACCCACGAGCAGGGAATGTCCCCTCCCGGCTGGGGAACGTGCCCCTGATCCATGGACACGCGGGGGACTCGTGTCAGAGCAGGATTTGGCCCTTAGGAAATCTTGAAGCTGGAAATTCTCAATGGGGCAGGGCAGGGGAGTTCGTGTCAAAGGCTGTGTGGACGCTCCTTCATTAGGGGCCAGTAATTGACTCCAGGGGCTGTAATTCCTGACCCCCTTTGATCCCAGTCCTGGGCTGGAGGGGCAGCCTGACCCTGAGCATCCCTGGGAGGCTCCAGCAGAGCAGCTCCTGGCCTCAGGCACCGCTTCAGCAGCTGGAGGGGCCCCGCTGGGGGCTGGGGCAGCACAGCTGGATCGGGGTCAGCAGCTGGGGTGGGGAGCACTTCCAAAAGCCATGGATGGATGCCCAGTCCCATGGCCTGGTTCTGGGGGAGGACTCGGCTCCCTGCTCTCAGCACCTGTGCCCAGCTCTGTGTGGTGGCCCTGGGCTCACAGGTCCCTTTGGGGACACTTCTGGGCACAGATGTGTTTCAGAGTGGCACCAGAGGGCCACAAGGAGCTGACAACCTCTTCAGGTGACCTTTCTTTGGCCACTTGGCTGGGCTTGTGACCGAGACGGGAACCTCTCCCTGCTCCTGGCAGGGACACATCCTGGAGTGGGGAAACACAAGGATGAGGCAGAATATTTATTTCAAAAAGGAGTGGGAGCAGTGTACAGACCTCGGGTCACACTGAGGAGCCAAAGGAAGGAGAGGAGAAGGTGACCCGGTCACTCCTGGGAACAGGCCAGCATGGCCAATGTTTTCATGTTGTATTTGATTTTTTAACACCACTAAAAGTTACTGGTATTTTTTTTTTCAGGGTTATTTTTGTGCTTTCCTCTGTATGATCCCTTTTCTTTCAGCTCTAAGCTGTGGGAAGATGATTAAAAATGGCACATTGTCTGCACCTGGAATTCCTGACACAGCCTCGGCACAGGCAATTGTGTTCCTGACAGTAACAAGACACTCTGGAACTCGGATTTGGAGACTTTCTGTTCTCCTGCCCTTGCACTTAATGAACCCAGAGTTTGTTTTAGAAGAAAAAGCTGGAGTTAATTTCAGCTCAGTTCAAACCAGGGGATCCAGAGGCAGGAGCTGAAGCTCGGAGTTATGAGAAAATCCGAGGAGAGGAAAGGATAAGGAGTGCTAGGAAAAGAAAAATCCTTTTTATTTCCCAAGAAGGCATTATGAGCAGGAGAGAGGAAAAAAAATATCGCTTGACAAGGTTCTTCTAAAGAGGAAGAATAGTGTAAAGTGCTGGTTAAATTCCCATTGATCCTTCACTCAGCTTCCCATATACATGTGGGTTTGACTATTTGATACCTCCTTTCACTGTCATAAGTAATAACTGAGGGGAAACAATCATTTCTAAATAACTGCCTATGATTCTTCTATTGTAGTGATTAGTGCTGAATAATTATTACCTGCGCCGGGTTGGTGCCTGGCTGCATGGCAGCGGGAGCTGTCAGCGCTGACGGGCGGCACCTATAGACGGAGCCTATAGACGGTGCATATGGACGGTGCCTATAGACGGAGCCTATAGACGGTGCATATGGACGGTGCCTATAGGCGGCGCCTATGGATGGTGCCTATAGACGGTGCCTATAGACGGCGCCTATAGATGGTGCCTATAGACAGTGCCTATAGACGGCGCCTATAGACGGCGCCTATAGATGGTGCCTATAGACAGTGCCTATAGACGGTGCCTATAGACGGCGCCTATAGACGGCGCCTATAGACAGTGCCTATAGACGGCGCCTATAGACGGCGCCTATAGACGGCGCCTATAGATGGTGCCTATAGATGGTGCCTGTAGACGGTGCCTATAGACGGCGCCTATAGACGGTGCCTATAGACAGTGCCTATAGACGGCGCCTATAGACGGCGCCTATAGATGGTGCCTATAGACGGCGCCTATAGACGGCGCCTATAGATGGTGCCTATAGACGGTGCCTATAGATGGTGCCTATAGACGGTGCCTACAGACGGTGCCTATAGACGGTGCCTATAGATGGTGCCTACAGACGGTGCCTATAGACGGTGCCTATAGATGGTGCCTATAGACGGCGCCTATAGACGGTGCCTACAGACGGTGCCTATAGACGGTGCCTATAG
>NW_024582078.1:3620578-3620839 GCF_017639235.1 Corvus kubaryi | reverse complement strand
ATAGACGGTGCCTATAGATGGTGCCTACAGACGGTGCCTATAGACGGCGCCTATAGACGGCGCCTATAGACGGTGCCTATAGACGGTGCCTACAGACGGTGCCTGTAGACGGTGCCTATGGACGGTGCCTATAGACGGTGCCTATAGATGGTGCCTACGGACGGTGCCTGTAGACGGTGCCTATAGATGGTGCCTATAGACGGTGCCTATAGATGGTGCCTATAGATGGTGCCTACAGACGGTGCCTATAGACGGTGCCTA
>NW_024582078.1:3617656-3620568 GCF_017639235.1 Corvus kubaryi | reverse complement strand
AGACGGTGCCTATAGACGGTGCCTATAGATGGTGCCTACAGACGGTGTCTATAGACGGTGCCTGTAGACGGTGCCTATAGACGGTGCCTATAGATGGTGCCTACAGACGGCGCCTATAGACGGCGCCTATAGACGGTGCCTATAGACGGTGCCTACAGACGGTGCCTATGGACGGTGCCTATAGATGGTGCTCTTGGCCTCGCACAGCGCCGGCAGCCGCTCGGCGCCGCCGATCCGCCGCCTGGACGCGCTGCCCGTGTCCGGAACGCTCACAGAAAAGCGGGGGAAAGGCTCTTTTCCACCCCGCTGTGGTTGTCAGGGAAGAGCCGGCTCTGTTTCATTGCCCTGGGAATGGCTGATTTCGGGTCCTGCGCCTCCGCGGGCACCAAGGGAAGTGCCCGAGGCGGTGTCTGAAGCCGCGATACCCAGGGCTTTCAGGGGATGTGAAGCTCTGGGTGGTGGGAGGGTTCAAAGGCTCCTGCAGCAGACAGATTCGTGACCCCCGCGCTCTGAACCAAGGCGTTTATCAAAGATACGGACTGAGGGAAACTGTGAAACACGGGCTCCAAACAGAGCCTGATCTGTCCCTGGTGCTTTGCTTCCCCAGCTGCTTGAACACTGCTTTGGCACCCGCAGCCCCTCAGAAAAGGGGTGCTGGGGTGATCCCCGGGTCACGAAATAGGGATAAGAAGTTCATGCCGAGGGTTCGGAGGTGGATTTACAGCCCATCTCCCCTGCTTGGCCAGCAGCTGTCGGGCTCCTTGTTTCTTCTCCAAAGCTCTGTGTGCCTCTGTCGGTGCCCCTCCTGCCAAGAAAGTGGCCACTGGCACCCAGGTGGCACTGCAGGCTGGTCCAAGGGCCTGTTCTGTCCCCGGATTTGGGGACAGGAGAAGGGAATGCCAGGCATGGGCCAGGACCTGCTCTCCTGGCTGTTAAATTCCCATCTCCACATGGTGGTACCGTGAGGGTGTGTAAAGGCTGTGCAGAGGTTGTGTGGAGCTCTGTGCCACAGGACTGCACCTGTGTGTCCGTCTCCGTCTGTCACCAGCAATGCTGTAACTGGCTGGAAACAGACTCACACCTGAGCACAATCGACCATCTCTAAACAATAACCAGAAGGCAGCGTGCAGATGCAGACGGGCCTGCAAAGAGGAGAGGAAGGGTTGCTGAGACACTCTGCCCTGCCCTGCAAGGCTTCTGCACGAGGAGGAACTGCGTTAGAGGGATGTGCATTTAGCCAAAGATGGGTTTGCAATGGGATTTGGTTCCATTTACGGGAATGTGGAATGCAGGAGCTGCTCTGGGAACAGAATGGGAAAGAGAAAAGCTTGCTCAGGAACCAATGCTGCCATCCACTGAGTGCCTTCTGCTTCCTCTCCTGAGCTGAGCAGCTGCAGCTTGGGGATCTCTCCAGGCTGTCAAACCTCAGCTCTGGAGCTGCAGCGAGGTCGAGGGGACCCTTTTTGTGGGAGTGGGCGCTTGGCTGTGCAGGGAGCTGTGCCCGTGCTCCACTCAGGGCTCTGCAGGGGCTGCGGGACAGGACGGTGACTGTGCTGGGATGGGGGAGAACACAAACAAACCAACCTGTGGCTTTCTCCCCGGGGAGGGGGCAGTGCAGGGCTGGTTATAACCCCCAGGGCAGGGGGAAGGGTGGGACCTGGATCTGCACAGTGGGATGCAAAGGCACTCCCTGCTGGACCTCTCATGAGGGGTCCCTGAATCCTCTACAGGGGGCAAGCAGCAAAACCAACAGCAACTGTGGCTTTTTCCTCCCAAAACTGCTCTTGCAGCTCTCGCTAGCGTGCACCAGGCAGGGAAGATGCGGCAAGGCCAGGTGACAGCAGTGAGGGTGACACGGGCTGGGCTGCAGGGGAACTGTAAGAGGAGATTGGGTTGGTTTGGTCACTGGGGTTTGTTGTGGAGGAGGCCCAGGATGATGGTTCTGATTTTCTCTTGTGACTATTCCAATGTGTAATAGCAAAATGGTTAAAAAATTCCTGATGACAAGACCTAGCAAACAGCAATCCGTCATGGTATTGATCCCCTCCACAGGTTGCACTCTTTGGAATCATTCCCATGCCCCTGGCTGGGTCAGGGTCAGCCAGACCCTGGTGCTCCTGGCTTTTAGGAGCAGAATGTCCTGCTGTGGCACTGGGACTGGCTTTTTCTCCCTGACTCCAGATGTTCCCAGCCCTTGTGAGCTGCTGCAGGTGACCAGTGAGGCTCGGGGTGTTTGAAGATGCTCCTCACTCTGGGTACCCTGCAGCTTCCAGGTGTTTCTCCCTGTGCTGAGGCAACAGGAGAGGCCTGGTGGTGGCCCTGTGGCTGAACCACTCAACCCCAAGGAGGGATCTCCTGGTTCCTCCTGGTTCCCAGCTGTAGGTGGGCACAGGGTGCCCTGTCCCAGCTGGCCATGGCCACTGTGGTTGGGTTCTGGCAGCTTTTGGCAGGAGGTGTGGGAGTCGGTGGCTTCAGGGGCGTTGCAGCACATGCCCAGCTCTAGCTCTGCTGGAGGTGACCCGGCCTTGGCACAAAACCAGGCCGTCAGCCCCTTCCAGAGATGGGGAAACTGAGGAACGGAGAGCTCAGGTGTCGCTCCTGCCACCAGAACGGGGGGCAAGGGGTGCGCAGGGGCTCAGAGCGGGGGACAGAAGCCAACAGCCCCATTCCGCTCCCTGCAGCCCCGCCGAGGTGGGACAGCTGCGGGGGCAGGTGCGCGGCTTTATGGGGACAGCTGTGCCGGGGCCGGGCCGCGCAGCCCCGCGCGGTGAGGCTGCCCCGGGCCGCTCTGGGGCTTTGTTCCAGCGCGGAGCCGCTCCCCCGGCACCGGTTCCGCTGCGCTCTGCGGGGACAGGGGGGCGCAGGTGAGGTGGGGAGGGGGTGCCGAGCCCCGCTGCCGGCGCCGAGGCTGG
>NW_024582078.1:3526597-3617256 GCF_017639235.1 Corvus kubaryi | reverse complement strand
GGGACCTCCGGGGCCGGGCGGCCGCCGCTGCCCGCAGCCCCACCGCCTCCCCCGGCGCGGCGCCGGCGGGGTGGGCGGCGGGCGGATGCCGGGGCGGGCGCAGCGCAGCCGAGCCGCGCTCGCCGCACTCGGGCAGCGGCTGCGGAGGCGATGAGAGGCCGGCGGGGCTGAGCCGAGCCGAGCCGCGCCGCGCCGGGGGAGGCGGAGGGGCTGCGGGCAGCGGCGGCCGCCCGGCCCCGGATTTCCATGGTGCCGGGGGCCGCCTGCATCCCCCCGCCCTGAGCCGGGAGGCGGGCGGCACCGGAGCGGCGAGGGCTGGTGAGTGGCGGCGGATGGCGAGGGGCTGCTGCCCGCCGGGGCGCGGGGGGTCCCCGGGGTGGGGGCTCCGCTGGGCAGCTGCCGCCGGAGGATGCGGGGAGGAGGCTCGGGATCGTGGTCGCCGTGCCGCCCGCAGCTGCCCGAGCCGGGTGGCACCGGGGGCCGCGGGTGGCACCGGGGGCTGCAGAGCGCGGGGTGGTGCTCGGCGGCCCCGGCCCCGCCGCCGCGCCGGTCCCAGCCGTGCCCGCGGAGCTGCGCGGGGGTGCCGGGGGAGCCTGGGGAAGTGATGGAAGAACCCCTGCGACTGCCCGGTTCCAGGGAATCCAGCTCCTGCTCCCTCCCCGAGCCGCTCCGCGTTCCCATTAGACATCGCTGTTTCCTCGTTAATTCTGCGGCCGCTCGGTACCGCTCAGTCACGGTCTGGAGCCGATGCAGCGGGATAAACTCATCTCCATGAAAAGTTCCTGCTAGCAAGGAGGCGCTTTTTGGAAATCACCCTTGAATCTTAGGGGAAAAGACATAAAATCCCCACCAAAACTTTCCTAAATACCCGCAAGAGCCTTTTTGGAAGGTGATGAAGGGAGAGATGCCGAATGCACTTGTGCTCCCTTGAGGCAAATCCCAACTCCTGGGTAATGGTCCCGGTTTCCGCAGCCCCGGAGCTGTCGGATGGGTGTCGGTGACAGCCGAGGCTGCTCTGTGTGAGCTGTCCTCGCCGGCTGTGACCTCCGTTTAACCTGGCACGGTCAGGCATTCCCAGCTTTGTCTCCATTCACGCTATGGCCAATACTCGCACGTTCCTGGAGGTGAAGTGAGTGATGTTCAATTAATCTGTGTTCTAAGGGGTATCAGAAAGTCAATAGGTTAATTTTAAGCGAGGTGAATAGTAAAGTGGCGGAGGGAAAAAAATCCCCTGCGCGCCTGTGAGCAGCAGCTGAGGCTGGGAGGTGAGGGAACGTGAAGTTCTCGGAGTGCCATGATGTGAAACCACCACTCAAAGGCTGCTCCTGCTCTTTGCTGAGCACTTGATGCTTCGCTGGTGGCTTCAGTGTGCTTGATAGACCTCAGCTGAGCTGGGGACAAGGTCCTGTCCCTCCTGCTCTGGATGGCTTCATTGATAACGGTGTCTAAAGTGAAATGAGATGACCTACTTACAGCTGAGGGACAGATGCCTCGCAAGAATCTGTGCCATCCTCGGAACAGATGTTTGGCTTTTTACCTTTAACACAGGGGTGTTAGATCCTTTAGAACTCAATGGGGCTTTTTTGGTCTTTATTGCTGTCCTTTTGCCATTTGTTGTCACTTCGAGGACCCTTAAAGCTCAAATGTGGTATTTTAGGGTGGTGCAGGGGACCAGATAAAGCAGCTTTGATTTGCGAGGCTTGGTACGAGCAGTGAGGGACGTGACCCAACAGTGCCAGTTGAGAAATGGCTTATCTGGCAAGGCAGTCATCCCCCCCAACTCTTCTAACCACATCCCCAGCGCTTGTTGCAAGAAGATAAAGTAACCCAATCTACTCCTTATTGTCGTTATGGTGTTGTTTGATGTAATTAATTGTGGAGTTTCCCCCCGGCTCAGAACGGGGGGAAACTCCACAATTGGTGGAGTTGGTGCGGTGTTGGTGCGGTGCAAGCAGGTAACAGATGCTGCGTAAGATCTGCACATAATCCACCAATATGATGGAAGCAGCTTTTTCCATGCTCTTCCCGTGCTCTGCCCTGTTCTTTGCATTAACCCTGAGCTTCCCCTGCTTCCCGGCAGAAGGGAACTCCAGCTGGATGCAAGAGGGAAGCTGCAGACGCAGGCTGGCTGCGGGAGCCCGGAGAAGGAAGGGGTGACTGCTCCTGCCCTGTGCTCTTTAACTCTCCTCAGCAAATTGCATTAGGACGTGACAAATTGGCTCACAAAGCAGCTAAATGGAAATGACATTTGGAGCAGTTTGCTGGGCAGACCCCGTGGAGTCTCGGGGAAATGTGTGGTTTGCAGGCTCTTCCCGACATCTCCCATTTAGGTACCGCCACGAGGCTTTCCAGAACTTACTTCGGGAACTCCTGTTGCAGCTAAATGTGGGAATCTCGAGCATGCCTGGGAAAGGTTGCCCAAAAGCTAGGGCAGATGTAGGTGCAGACTGTCTCATGCCGTGGGCAGCTGAGATGAGGAGCTGAACTGGGAGAGAAAGCAAAGCCGATATTTAGAAATTGCGTGAGTGGTGAGAAGCTGAAGGTGGGAAGCTGGGCTGGCTGCTGGGTGCCAACGTGACGCTCTGCTGGGGGAGCAGGGGCACCTTTGTTCACCGGGGGTGATCTCCTGGGGGAGCAGGGACACCTTTGTTCACCGAGGGGTGATCTCCTGGGGGAGCAGGGACACCTTTGTTCACCGAGGGGTGATCTCCTGGGGGAGCAGGGACACCTTTGTTCACCGAGGGGTGATCTCCTGGGGGAGCAGAGGCACCTTTTTTCACCGAGGGGTGATCTCCTGCAGGAGCAGGGGTACCTTTGTTCACTGGGGCAGGTTTGTGGCTCTCGGAGAAGGGACTGCGCCGCATCCCAACAGGAACGTGCGCACCTGCCTCTCTCATCCTGCCTCTCCGAGCACATCCGTGGCTGCTCGAACACGGCAGTGATCAAGCTGTTTTAATTGGCCCCTCTGCAGCCTGAACAATAAATATGTAATGGGGGAGAGTGCCCCCCTGTTCCTCATGGCGCTCAGCCTGTCATTTTTGACGGGGCAGCGCGTGCTCTCCGCTCTCCCCATCCCCGCGCTCGGGCTCCGCTCCCCTCACTTCCACCCTGTGCAAACCGCGCTCCCCCATCTGCCTTTGGCATCCTTAAAAAGGGGGGGGAACCTGAAAAAAGATGAACCTGAGCACGCAGTGCTCCTGAGACAGGCCCCTTCACATTTCTAAACACTCTTGATTATTCAGCTAATCTTTATTTCATGGGCCTGTTACAAGAAACACAAACGGGGGAGAAAGTAGAAGGCGGTGACACATTTAAAATACACAAGAAAAGTGCTGGCAGGAATATAATCGTTCTTCTTCCAGCAATATGAAATATTTATGGGCCTAAGTTGTGGCAAGATTCTCTGCCTCCCCTCCCACCTAACTCCGAAATGTTTTTCCCGGTACAACAGGAACTGGGGGCACTGGTGGTGCTGCCAGCAGTGCCCTGTCCCCCCCCCTCGGCTGTCTGCAGGGCAGGGGCACCCAGCTGGCCGGGCACAGCGTCCGTCTGTCCGTCCCCGTGGAAGGGAGGGGAAGGGAAGGGAGGAGCGGAGCGCTGGCCAAGCTGCCCGGCTCAAACGGGAGCAGAGCTGTTACAGTCTGTTAACTCGAAATAATTCAGCAGCGTCCCCTCGGCGAGCTGTGAAAAGCCCCCTTTGAGGTGCCCGTGTTGTGGAGGAGCCGCTGCTCCCCCAGGGCATTCTGCTATTAATTCATTAGATCTGAGGGTTTCTTCTCTCGTCCCCCCTCTTTTCTGTTCCCCACCCCCCTCCCTGGCAATTCAAACAGTGATGAATGGACAAAAATCCCTCAAGGGAAACATTTTTTCACTTAGTTACAAAGATTTCATGGCTAATTAGAGTAAATGTGGTTTTTAGAGTGTTAATCTCTTAACCAGCTTGGCTGGGAGGCCACCGCCACAACAGCAAAGGGGAGGGCAGGGGGAGCCAAGGCGGAAAAGGTGCTCCCAGCTCCTGCCGGGGGCTGGATCTGAAGGAGCTGAAGTGTCGGTGTCAGCCGGAGCATCCCTGGGGACCTCCTCGGCCGCGCTCGCTGGGTGCCACCTTCCTCCCCGGGCAGGGCGAGGGCACAGCGAGACTCGCCGGCGTTCGGTCCGAGGAGGCCACGAGCTCTTTGTGCGCCCGAGCGGGGAGCCGGGGATGAAAAGCGAAGCGGCAACAAAAGCAGAATTGAGCGCGCTGTCCTTGGGCGGCAGTGGCGGCCGCCCGGGGCCCGTGCTCAGAGCCGCTCTCTGCAGTGGAAATAAATGGATTTACTGCGGGGTGGCGCCGGCAGGGACACGGGCTGGGGGAGCCTCGCCGGGTCCCCACGTGCTGCTGTGGCACAGGGTGGCCCTGCCACCTCCAACCCCTGTCCTGCGGGGAGTGCCCGGTGACACACGCGGGCCAGGTGGCCCCTTATGGCCAAAGGTGTTTGGCGGATGGAAATCATCTCTTTTTGCTGCTGTGAAGGGGATTTATCCTCATGTTTGCAGTGTTTCTCTTCCCTCCGTTCTCCCCGCCTGCGCTGCCTCCCTGGCATCCACGTTGCAGCCTGGCTTTGGATTTACCTCCAATGGGGAAAAAGGCAAAATGAGCTGAGTAACTCCTGAGCCTGCTCCCCGTGGCAGCCCAGCACCCACCCTGGGCCCCACGGCCAGCACAGAGAGAGCTGGGGGAGATTGGGGGTGGGATGTGGGCTTGAAATTCCTCCTCATCCCACTAGAGGGGATCCTCTGGATCCAACTAAAAACCGAACACAAACCCAGCCAGGAGCAAAGCCGCACTGAGCTGCGGCCTCTGGCTGGTGGCGATGGGGGCACGGGGTACAGGGGCCGGAAATCTGACCTGGGGCTTTGCTGACCGCAGCACCGGAGGGGGGACAGGAGGTTTTTGGTGCTTTTTTGACATTCCCGGGTGATCCAGGCTGGCTGGGGCTGTGTCCCCACTCCTTGGCCGTGGAAAGGTGGCTCCTCTGCCCGCTGCGCCCCAGCGGAGCTCTCGGGTGGGGCGAGGCTGCTCCAGCAGCACTTTCCCAAGGAAGCACAAGTTTCCCAAGCCCACGAGTGCAACACGTGTCAGTGGTGGACCTGGTGTGCTGCGTGTTCCCCGCCGCGCTGGAGTGGGAATTCTGCTTCGTCCGTGCGGCTCGGAGGGGCTGGGTACCGGGATGCTGCGTGGGGGGAGCTGCCAGGGATGGGGCGCTGGCAAAGAGGAGCCCTCCCCTCCTTATCAGAGAGAGCCCATCTCATGTTTGTCCCTGTAATCGCAGCTTCTGTTTGGCTGAAATCGACCTGGGAGGTGGGGATGGGGGAGTGAGAAGCGAGATAAATGTATCCTACTAGGAAACTTTAATCCAGCTTTGCCTGGGCGAAAATTGCATTCAGAGCAGGAGATAAAAGGTATCGGAGTCACGTTATGAAAAAGTCCAGATGATCTCCGAAGGCACAGGGAGAGGGAGCCTGGGAGAGCCCTGCTGAAGCCCAGGAGAGGCTCTTCAGAGCTCCTGCCTGTCCAGCCATTCCCAGCTGGAGCCTGGGAGCCCATCCCCAGCCCCATAAGGGGTCTGAGAGTCCTGCCCCAGCCAGGCCCTGGCTCTCCAGAGCCGGCTCCGTGCTGTGCTTGGCGTCACAGCAGCCTCCCAGGCAGGAACGTCCCTCGCAGCCCTTTTCCTGCTCCGGCACCGTTTCCCCACTTCATAAAAGTGAAAGGTGACATCTGAGTAAATATTGCCCTGACCTCTCACCTCTCCTCCTCCCGCTGCCGCCGCTGCCTCCCCAGGGCTCCTCTGCGCCTCCCCGGGGCTGTGCCGGGGGCTGGGGGCTCCGTGGGGCCTCGGGGCTGGAGCTCGAGCCTGGTGTCTCACGGCTGGAGCTGGACGGGAAGGGCAGGGTCCGGCCTGGCTGCCGCTCCGAGCGCGGTGAGTGGGTGTTGGGTCCGCGGTGGCGTGAGCTCTCCCTGTGCGTGTGACGGCCACCAACGCCATCCGTGTGTCACAGCCCAGCCACGTCCTGGTGGGAGCACGGGGAGGTGCTGCTCTGGCAGGAGCCTCTGTGGGAACCCGCACCAGGAATAATCCGTGTGAGCAGGAGAGTGTTCGGAGAAGGGGGCATAGGTAGGGAGGGCTGAGCGTGGGCCCAGCCGCTGACCCTCTGTGTGGCCTGGAGGGGCTGGCAGGGCTCTCCAAGGGCTGGACCAGCGGCTCCCACCTGCCCTGGCTTTGACTTGTGCGTGGGGATCAGCAGTGGGAATGCTGCAGGGTGTGGGGGAAGCCCTTGGGATGCACAGGCAAATCTTATCCCATTTTCCTACTTAAGGGGCGGTGGATGGGAGAGCGACTGTCCTTGGAGAGCCATTCCCGGTGTGTCCCAGGACAGGCTGAAGCAAACAGCTCGTTTTCCTTGCTGCTCCTGTCTGCCTCTGACAGCATTTCCACACCAGCAGTTTAACCCCTGCAGTGTCAGGCTCCGGAGCCCCGTGTCCCTGTCCCGTGTCTGGGAAGCCGCAGGCAGCGGGGAAAACAGGAAAGCTGTGGGGCAGCGCTGGCTCTGCCGCCGGCTCCTGACGCGCGCTGGGGAGGAAGCACGGCCACCGCGGCCCTGCAGCCGCCGTCACTCCCTGACTCAGCGTGGAAGAAGTTCCTCCTGTCATTTCCAGGCTCAGCCAGCCTGGGAACAGGTTCCTCCCAGGGAGATTCATGTGCAGTTCTTCCTCCGTGGCGGTTCTGTCATCGGGTGGGAGCCCGCGCTGATCCCTCGTGTGTGCACCGGTCCTGCTGGAGGACACTGGGCGTCCAGCAAGAGAAGGGCAGAAATCTGGAGGTGTTTTCCAGGTGCTCCTGAATCACCCTGCTTTGGTTTGTTCACCTGGGAATGAGCTTCCAAAAAGTGAGTTTGTGCTCCGAGCCTTTGAGGTTAATACTTGGACAACGCTTAAAATTAGGCTTTGAGTTGTTTGGATTTGTGTCTCGATTTCTGGGCTCTCCGAGTTTGCCTTGGCAGGGTTTTCCTTCGAGCCCAAAGTGGCGATTTCCCCCTCGGAATGAGAGCTGAGGTTCTGGGAACTGGCAGTTGGGAAAGCTGTGGTGAGTGGCAGTGTGTTGGTAGCAGGGTTAAACCCCCAGGTGACGGTACTGAAATGGGCGTTTTCCCTCTTTTTGGGGAATATTTACACATAGCAGAGCCCAGGGGCTGGGTACTTGCCCAGGCAGCCAAATCTGAGGGGTTCACGTGTGGCCAGCTCGTGTGAAGAGCTTTGTTCCCCGTGGCTGGGCAGATTTATTGGTGTCAGAGCAGAGGAACGGGGAGTTGGCTGCGGAACAGGGATGTTACAGTTCAACTCCATAAAACACGCCGGCTGTCTCCTCTACTCAGTCATTTGCCAAGTCCCCAAAAAGTCGCAGTGACAGGAGCGGAGGATGGAGCTCTGCCCTCATGATCGTATTTCCTGTCTTTGCTGGCTTATGTCACAGCCTGGAATGTTATTTAAACAAAAAAAAAAAGAAAAGCCTGTGAATTTCCTTTTGATTTTTAATGGAAGTGTGAAGAGGTGGGGAGGAAAAGGGAGCATGCCTGGAGGTTTCCTAACTGCCTTGATTTTTCTTATGCTTAAAATTTGTCATTTCACAGGTTTGAAATCTGCACTGGAGTAAAAACATAGAACCATGGGATGGTTTGGGTTGAAAAGGACCTTAAAGGTCCCTTCCCTGGCAGTGTCCAAGGCCAGGCTGGATGGGGCTTGGAGCACCCTGGGACAGTGGGAGGTGTCCCTGCCCATGGCAGGGGTGGAACTGGATGTGCTTTAAGGTCCCTTCCAACCCAAACCATTCTGGAATCCTATGATAAACCCAGAGTAAGCAAACTGACAGTAAGAGCTTTTCAAAGTCCACCTTAGAATGAGAAATGCTTTTGTGTTTGCCTTAAACGTCCAAAAATCCTGACCTTTGCCATCTGCCCCTCTGGATTTCCAAATCAATTTAGCATCAGAGGCATCATCCATTGTGTGACTGGAGCCGGGAGGGCCAGATGGAAAAACATCCCCAGCAATTTGCTTGGCTGGGAGATGCTGTGGCAGAAAAAGGGGCACTGCAGGATCCTTCTGTCCTAGCTGTGAAGTTTTCTCTGCAGTTCTCAAGGAGTTAATTCCAGCAGCTGCGAGGATGAGCTCTGTCCTGGAGTGTTTGGCTCCACTGGCAGCTGAGGAGCCTCGTGGAGCAGAATTGTGTTAAAAGCCTGCTCAGTGGTGACAGGTTCAGACTGCCTTTAAAAATCTCATAGCAACCGAGGAGCTCGGGCCAAACTTGCCGAGTTCACGGGGAGAGAGAGGCAGCAGCCCCCGTGCTTGTCCCCCGGGCCATAATGAGGTGCTGCCACAAGGGCTTGTGTAACTCTGCTTTTCAGGGCAGGAATCGTGTGACAGGGACAAGTTCTGTGTGACAGGGACAAGTCGGTCCCATCGGTTCCACCAGATGAATTCCCTGGAGTCGAGGTGGCCGCGGCTTGTGCTGGGCTCAGCGGTGCTAGGACAAATTCCCAGAGAGAAACAAAAGCAGAGGCTCTTGTAAGGACTTCCAAGGGTGTTGTGTAACTTGTTTTAAAAAAAAATAAAAGATAAAAATAAGGCCAGCCCAGGGTGCTGGGTCACTGGGAGGTTTGGCCTCAGGAGGGACAGGTTGGGCGGGATTGCGCTGACTTTGCAGAAGGGGTTCTTCACTTCTGAGTGTGAATTCAGCAACCTGTGTTGGGGTTTTAACCATTCACTGCCTCACAGACTGGTGCCAATGAGCTCTGTGTCACTGAAATGAGATTTAATTGACTTTTAATAAAGGAGTGGTCTCCCTGGGGGTGAGTCCTGCTGGCACAGGGCTCTGGGCAGCTCGCCTGCCCTACCAGAACCTGCTCTCCCACCCTCTGAGCTGCAAAGATCTATTGAAAACCAGACAATTTTGGCTTAATTTCCTTCTCCTCCCAAGATTTTAATAAAAGCATTATTTTTGTCACAAACTGTGCAAATGTTAACATGAGAAGAAGCAGAATTTAGGCTCTTTTTTTCATCTCTGCAAATTCCTGCTTCATTCTCTGCAAATTCCCATTATAAACATGACACTTGGGCAGATTATCTACTTTAGCCATCGTGTTACTGAAGGGGATATCCTATTAATTTCCTTGTCATTTAGTTTGTTCTCATCCGTGTGAGATCATTTGGTTAAAAGTCTTGTGATCCTTGATGGAACTCAGTTGCTCTTTGCTTCCAGCTTCCAAACAGACAAAGGAAGCAGCACTGAAGTGCTCCTGGATTTTCCAAGATCACCGGTTTTCCTCAGCTCTGGGAGGTTCTTTTTGGGCAAGCATCTCGGCTGGGTTGTTTCGGTGAAAGTTCCACAGGTTTGGGGCCAGAGACAGCTCCAATTGTTGAGTTTTGGCTTTGCCCCCCGAGTCCTGGAGCTTTGTAGGAATGTTTTTGGGATCTGGAGGAGCAGTCTGTGGTTGTGAAGGGGGGATTTGTAAAAAGGAACCAGCTGGTTCTCACAAGTTGTTCTGTTGTGTTTTTGGACGAAACTCCTTTTGTGATGTACCCTTGGGTTTGCCAAAGGAGTCCTGCCACAAGTTCAACCGTAGCTTCTCTCCCAGTGGCATCCTCTGTGTATTTTATGGAATCCTGGAAGTTCTGTGGTCGGTTCTTAGCCCATCTTGGTGATGTGTCCACTCGGGGCTGATGGGGTGGTTTTGATCCCTGTGCGGGTCCATCCAAAGCAGCGCCCTGGGGATTTGGGGACAGCTGGGATGGGACTGGGCCAGGGTGAGACATCTCGGCTGGGGCAGTGCTGAATCCAGGGGTGCTGAGGGGCTCTCGGGGCAGGCAGGCTCGCTGCAGCCCTGTGAAATATGGCCTCACACGTCCTTGAAGGATTTATTGTTTTCCGGGCACGGCTGGAGCCCGTCCGACAGGCTGGATCTGGGAAGGAAATGACTCAGTTGCTCTCCAGACAAGTGCAGCTTTGAAATCCAGAGAGGCAGGAGACAGCTGAGCGGTTCCGGCTCGCTCCCGTTGGAATTCCCGGTGTGGCTGTTACTCCTGGTGGGCTCTGGGTGGGACGGGGCAGGGGCTGGGAGGGACGAGGCCGGGCTGGGCAGTGGCCACGCCGCCTCAGGACCCTCTGGCGTGAGGATGTCACAGCAGAGCAGGTGACAAGGGAAGGTGGGAGCCACGGGAGCAGGGACAGGCTGTGGATGCCGTGCCAGGCTGGGAGCAGCTGGAGCAGCCCATGGCCAATCGATTGCCATGCCGGGGGCACAGTGTGGGACACAGCCTGAGCAGCAGCAGCAGCTTCCAGGGGCTTTTATGGAATATTTTCCACCCCCACAGGCAGAAACACCGTGACCCTTCCTGGGTGAGGAGTGTGGGTGCTCCCCAGCCTCCTCTCCTGTCGCTCACATTGTCCCCAGAGTCCCGGGGTTTGTGCCCTGCTCTGAGCTACACAGGAACTTGTAAAGCTCCTGATTTTGCTCAGGCTTTTGGGATATCTTATCCATCAAAGTGTCCGGCCCCTCTTTAGCCTCGGAACTTCTGGCTGATGTCAGATGTGGACGTAAGCAGCTGCTTTCTCCATCTTATTATCAGCTTGGTTGGAGAGAGAGAACTTTTTAAATGACAGAGATCCTTAGCAAAGAGACGAGAGTTAGTGTTAAAAATAAAGAAAACAAGACAGCTCGTTTCATCTAAACAGAAGGGTTATTAAACAGGCTTGAATTAATCAGAGATCTGCCAGAGCTCTGAAATTGAAAAGCAGGGCAGAGGAGCAGGGAGCACACGAGTGTGAAGGAGCCACTTTCTCAAGCAGACATTAATGTCCCAGTGCTGTGGGAGAGGAGCTGATGTTCAGCTGTTGGTGGCACAGAGGTGAGATGGCTCCAGGCTTTGGGGTCCTTGCCTGGACCTCAGGACATGAGGCTGGGGGCACCTGCCACCCCTGGGAGCCCCCAGACACTGATCCCCAGGCCATGGTGGGACCCTGCCCACGGCCAGGGACCATCCCCGTGGGTCTGAGCTCTGTGATGGTCACTTCTAGAGGTGGGTGGAGCAGACTGGGCAGGGATGAAGCTGCTTCGCCCTTCCCAGGGTTCAAGCACCTTGAAACACTGTCAAAAACTGAATCAAGCACCCGAGGGATGCCCTTGGAAGGGCAGCCAGCCCTGGAAAAGAGGCTCTTGGGGGGTAAAGGCGTTTCCTTGGGGTGGCTGCTGGAGCTGGTGGTGGTTGCAGCTCCCAGCCCACCCTTCCACCAGGCCAGGCCTGCCAGGGGCTGGTTAATGGGCCTGAAGGGTTCTTCAGTGCTGTGTGGCCTCCGTCCTGCATCACCCTGTCTGCTCGGCTTTTCCTGTTCATTTAAGGGCTTTTGCAGCTGTGTTCTGCCTCCCCAAGTCCTCGTGCTCCCACAGCGGCACCTGGGTGACAGTTGCTCCCCTGTGTGTGCTGGGAATGCTGGGGTTGTGACTGGCAGCTGGAATGTGGAGGGAAGCAGGGAGCTGGTGCTGGGCATGGAGCAGGAATGAACCTCTCCCTGAGCATCTTCCTGCTCTTCCCACCCCTTCCCCTGCCCTCCCAGGGATGGGGATGGACAGCAGGGTGGCCTGGGGGTGTGCAGGCTTGGCTTGGCGCTTATTGCTGCCAATCCCAGGAGATAACCCCGCTCTGGAGCGGCAGGGAGCGCCGCCAGGAACCCCCAAACGTGCCTGGAGGTGCTCACAGGCAGTGCCGTGCTCCCCACAGCTCCAGCACCGCTGGCTGAGCGAGACCCAGCGCTGCACAGCTGGGATCCAGCATCTCAGAACCTAATTTGAACAGATGCACCATTTCCTGGTTTACTTAGGTAACAGCGCTGTGGCTACTGTGTAAACACCTCTGGCTGCCGTGGGCAGTGGGGATAACGAACAGCGCTCGCTGCACGGCGCTGGCACAGCCATAGGAGCTCTGGTGCAGGATTTCTGTTTAATGGAGTGGCTGGGGACGCATTTAATTTGAAGCTGGGGTTCTTCACTCGCCTGTGGTGTGCTGGAGTGAGGCCAGGAGAAGCTGCTGCTTATTTTTCTCCTGCAGTTCGGTGGCCGCTCTGTGATCCTCCCTCGTGCTGCTCTGTAATATTCTCCTGTAATAAACTGCAGCTGGATGTCACCTGGGGACACAGTGCTGGGCTGAGGCTTGGGAGATAAAACTCCCTGCCTTGCCACTGGGACCTTTTGCTTAGCCTTGGGCAAATCATTTCATCGTTTAATCTGCTTGCACCTAAGGTCAGCAGCCATTAAATTCCATTTTGTTGGGAAAAAAGTCCGTGAATAATCAAACGATGCTCAGGTGGAGAGGTGGATAAAGCTCAGTCCATCAGGACTCAGGTAGGAAACCAGGAAAAGCACTTTCTGAGGCACATAAAACTGACCTAGATTGCCTGGAGGGGTTGTGGATTCTGTTTCTGGGGGTCCTTAAGGACAGTCTAGAGAAACTCCGCTGGAATGATGGTTGTAACAGCTGGGCCTTGCAGCAGGAGGCTGCGTTAGACACTCACAACTCTCCGTCCAACTCTCATTCTTTTAACGTTATCCAAAGCCAGTGACCTCTTTACACAGGTTTGGCTGAACCTGAGCCCTCCCAAAACTTGACTAAACGAGCTATGAAACTTCACAAGTGTTGAATTTCCCCTTGGTGTCGGACTTCAAGGCAGCTGGGAGAGTCAGGGTCTGTTCTGCTCCGCGCTCCAGCACGTCAGGCTGTCACCAGCCTCGAGCCTGTCCTCAGGGACTGCCTGGGGAATAAAGTCCTCCTTGCCCAGCTCCCCTCTCCAAGCAAGGTAATTTATGAGCTGTTTCACAGCAGTGCACTCGAAGCTCAGTAGCTGCCAGCTGTGGTTTCTCAGAGAGCAGGTGTCAAGTGTCAGCACAGGGAAAGGAGAAGGTGTCTCATTTCTGCCACTGAGGTGTCCGAGGTTGGTTATGGATTTTCGGGGAAGCCCTGTGGGGTTGCTGGGTTAAATGACTGCAGCTGTGAGGCACAGCTGGGTGGCAGCCACAGCTGTGGTCCTGCTTTGGATCTCCCTGGGGGTGGGGACTGAGGAGCACAGCTTGTCCAGACCTGTCCAGCAAATCTGGGACAATGCCAGGGGTGGCATCAGATGCGCTGTGTCCTTGTCCTCCAAACTGCAGTTCCAAATCTGGGGCTTAGGACAGGGCCCTCCCTGCATTTTCTGTTTCTCTGGACCTGTTGGGATGTGTGTGCACAGGAGGGAGGCAGAGGGGAGAGCTTTGCACAGTGTGTGTTGTTTAAACAAATATCTGGGCTCTGGACAGATTTTGTGCATAATTCCTGCGATGGTGTTTGTTATCAGGGAAATGCCTTTTCGTGGCTGGGTTCTGTTCTTCCCCTCCTCTTCCTTGTCCCAGGCCTGGAGGAAGCAATAATCACAATGCTGTGTTTTGCCCTCTTAACTCTTTCTCAGAACGCTGCCGAGCCTGTGAAATGTCATCCCTGGGAACAAGCAGCTCCGGGGAAGGGGTACACAGCTCCTGGCGCGGTTCCTGCCAGTGGCTGCCAGCACGGAGCAGGGACAGGAAGCCCAGGGCCAGCCAGGAAGGTGGACTTTGGTCCAAAACCCAAAGCGTTCAGGTTGTGTTTTAGGAAATGCTTGTTACTTGTCATCCCTGTGAGGCAGTAACCTCTGGAGAAACCTCAGAGCTGGCTCCAGGCTCCTCCCTGGTGATTTACAGCTTGCTCTTACTGTTGTTGGAGTCAAAATATTTTAAAAAAAGGCCAAGAAGAGGTGGTAGGAGCCGTCCCCATTGCTCTGTGTTACAGATCCAGTTATTCACACCGAGCCGCCAGTAGCTCCCCTTGGGCTCAGGCTCTTGGGTGGTGTCTGCCTGGTGGGGTTTGGAGGGATCAGTGCCAAGGCTCCCTGCTCCAGGATAGCCAGGGAAACCCTCTGCTCGGGGCATGGACGTGCCAAGGCTTCTCCTCCTGGAGAAAGGCCTGAGAGCAGGGAAGGGGTTGTGTGAATGGGAGGAGAGGTTTCTGCTGGGCCAGGGGGGATTTGGCAGCGTGGGGCTCCTCTGGCTGTGGTGGCCTGGCCAAAGAGGCAGCCCTGAGCATCCAGACCTCTGATCCATGCTGGAAACATCCCAGGGCTTGGAGAAGCTTCCATCAGACAGTTTGGCTCAGATCTTTTGTCTAATTAAACCCAAACCCTATGAATTATTGTAAGGTCGTCCTCCATAGGTGACAAATGTGTCCTGAACGTCGCTCCTGCAAGGGGATCAATCCCTGCAGCAGCTCCAGTGCTTGGAGAGGTTTCGCAGGGCAGTTCCCGATGTGCTCCAGGAGGGATGAGGGTCCTGTGTTCCTACAAAGAAATGGCCAAACTCGGGGCTTTTCCCCTCATCCTGTGGGCAGATCTGATACGGAGCCAATGGAAGGGGAAAGGCTCAGGCTGGGGCAGGGCTGAGGTTGTTCCGAAGGGTTTGTTCTGTCTTTGGGTTTAGCACGTGCAGCCTGTGCTGCTGGTGGCCCTTTGGGCAGGGCTGGGGGGTGCGGCAGCCTGCTGACCGCAGGGAGGGCAGTGCTGGGAGCCGGCCGCTGCCCCCGCTCCCGGCCATGAATCCTATGGAGCTCTAAAGGGCAAAAAGGGCAGAGCCCACCCCAGCTCAGGGAGCAATCCCAGCCCCTCTGCCCCTCCTGGCAGGCTCTGTCATTCCTCTGCGGGGTTTGTTCAGGGACACAGCCCCCACAAAGCCAGCATGGGATTTATGGCCCGCTCCGCTCCCCCTCTGCCCATCCTTGGGGACCCTGGTGGCCTCTGGGCAGGGGGAGCCACAGGGACAGATTGGGAAAAGCTTGTGGGGCTGGGAGGCTGGAGGTGAGGAAGGGGGTCAGTGAGGATGGCGGGGTCAGTGCAGGTTCTGGGGTCAGTGAAGGTACTGGGGATGTTTTGCTGTGTCCTGGAGGTGCTGGGGCACATCCAGAGCAGGTGAAATATCCCAGGAACACAGGAGCTGAGGGAGCAGAGGCGATGGCTGAGGGCCCAGCAGTGCTGAGTGTAAATCACTGCTCACCACACCGACCCCACCCCCAAAGAAAAGCCACCGCCACCACCAGGCAAACGCAGCTGCCACACTGGTGACATCAGAATTGTGCCTTTGAGCCGTCATTTGCCACAGGAGATTCTCTTGTTGTTTTGGCTTTAATTTTCCTTTTTTCCCCTGTTTTTTGTGGGTTTTTTGGTGTGCACAAAACGCCACTAATGACAAACTGTGGTGCCCATGAGTGAGTGACAGCTGAAATGAGAGAAATGACTAATGGTGCCTCCTGAAGCCCTGTCGCATGGAGATTAAATGAGCCCTTTTTTCTTCCCCCCTCAATGAGAATCATGGGCATTTGAATAATAATATTATAGTCTCCATTAGGATGACAGTGGGGGAAAAAATCGGCTCAGACCTGTGATTATTCCTTCAATCTAATAATTATTTAAATACCAGATAACTCCTTTCAGCCTAATTGAGGCCTTTCAGCTGCTTGGGTTTATATTGTGTCCCTGAATTTACTCTCGCTTTCACCTTGCGTTACTAATAGCTGCAGATTGCTTCTGAGGCTGTATTTTAAAACTCTCTTCAGAAAAAAAAAGAAAAAGAGGAAAAATTAATGATCAAATGGTATTAAGGATCAGAGCTAAAATCACCCATTCTCCTGGTGTTTAACTCCCCAGGTGTTTGGCCTCCTCCACAGAGAATCATAGAATGGTTTGTGTTCGGAGGGATCTTAAAGTTCATCTCGTTCCTCCCCCTGCCATGGGCAGGGACACCTTCCACCATCCCAGGACGCTCCGAGCCCCGTCCAGCCTGGCCTTGGACACTTCAGGGATGTGGCAGCCACAGCTGGCAGCCTCTGCCAACCTCTCCCCATCCTTTGAGCCAAGGACTCCTTCCCCAAATGCCACCTAACCCTCGCAGGCAGTGGGTTCCCCTGCTGTTTGGTGTCTATTGCTGAGCTCTGCCCAGCCCTGCACCCTCACGTCCTGCCCCAGCCCTGGGGTCGTGGGAGCTGCAGGAGCTGCCCCGGGGGGTGACACGGATCCGGGGATGGCTGGGTAGGGTGGCAGCTCATGGCTGTGCTCTGTCATGTTCAGATAACCTTTGAAAGTGCAAATTCTCTTTCCAGGCTGATCTCTCCTGCCGTTGGCAGTGACTGTTCACAAACGCTCCGCAAAACCTTCCCTGTGAGGCACAGCAGAGAGGCTGGGCTCCAGCTGACAGCCCTGCTGCACAGCAGCTCCACGCTGCGCTGGGTTTGGGCTGGCTTGGCATGGAAATGTGCTGAAAAACATCTGAAACTGCTGTGGTCAAAGTGCAGAGCTGCTGTTGTCCCACACGTCCAGATGTGTGTAAAGTTAATTATTTAATTGCATTCATTTCTGGCCTGCACCGTCCTTGTCTCGCCTTGCAGTGGAACAACTTTTTAAAGATTGGGAGCTGCTGAACAGGAAAGCTGTGTGTGCTGAGCTTTACAGCAGGGCCTCCCTGTTCTCTGCAGGATCTCTCCCTTGTGGGGCTTCCCTTGAAGCAGAGCCTGTAAAGGACCATGTCCCAGGGCTTGGGGCACCGTGGGGCTCCAGGCAGAGCTGCTCTGAGACCCCTGTGCCCCGTGATCAGGTGTCAGTGCCCACCACGTGTCACCAGCACGGAGAGGATCCTCCCAGATCCCTGGGAACGATTTGATCTGTGCCATTTGGAAAGATTCCGGGTCAGGGAACGGTGTTGGGCCGTTCACTCAGACATGTAGTGAGAAGAGCCGGGGAGTCCCCCTGGTGCTGCCGTGGATGTGGGAAGGCAGCGGGAGCAGCCGTTCTGTGCCACAGCCGTCCCCACAATGCTGAGAGGGTGGCAGGGTCCGTGTCCTCCCCAGGACAGAGAAACCACCACAGCCAAAGGTGGGAATGCCGAGCCTGGCAGCGAGAGGGAAGCAGCTGGGGAAATGTGTCCCTGAGCAGAATGAGAAACCCATTACTGCTCCCTCTCTCCTGTCGTGTCTCCTGTCAGTGACACGGAGACGGCAGCGCAGGGACAGAGCTCCTTTGTCACCTCTCAGGAACAGCCGTCTCCGGCTCCCGGCGGGAACAAGCCTAAAGAGCGGCTGTTCAGTGACACTCACGAGCTCAGAGTGGCTGTGCAGTGCTGGGAATTGTTTCAAGTACCAAACCAGGAGCAGCATCCATTATCAGGGGGTGAGGGAGCAGCCTCCTGCCTTGGCACCCAGGGCAGGGGCATCAGAGCTGCCGAGGGCAGGGTTTCCGTGGGGTGCGTGCTGGCGCTGGCCTGGCCCTGCTGGCAGGGGATGGGTGCAGACTGTGGCTCATCCTCAGCCTCTTCCCAGGCTGGGGTGACGCTGAGGCGAGGAAGGATGTCCCTGAAGTGGCTCCTTTGCCTGCCCAGCCTGGAGCATGTAAAGAATGCAGAATTTGGGATAAAGGAGAACTTCGTGGTGGTTTTCTGTGTCCATGCAGTCAGACACCTCTGTGGTCAGGTTGAGCAGGCAAGGGTGGTCTCTCCCTTGCTGGCAGGTTTGGTGGCTGATCTAACCACGTGCTCCCACCTTGGTGGCAGCTGCTTTTTGGCAGGAAAGTACCTGGTGAGGGAGTTCCTGCCCAAAATGCACCTGCTTGAGAGGCACTTCTGGCTCTGGGGACGGGCTGAGGGGAGATGTCAGTACCTTCAGTGTTTGTGCTTAGTGAATTTGCCGGCATGAGGCTTCTTTCTCAGGTTCCCAAATTAAATCAGAGAGGGTTTAAAGGTGAAGAACAGCTCTTGTTTCCTCTGCTGCTTCCAGCAACAAACCCTGCAGGAGACACCCTTCTAGCCAAGATTGCAGATGGATGGCTGGGGCTGTGAACCGCGGGCTTTGCCTTGGGCTGGAGCTGGTTCTCCCCTCCCTGGCTGAGCAGAGCGTGTTCTAAACAGCCAAACCACATCACAAATTAAGATGCAGGGGCTGAAACAAGTGGTAAAACATCGACCTGAACTGTTCGCCAGTACATTGTGGACTTGCTTAATTCTTGTTGTGCTTAGAGACATCCTCGCTTTATCTCAAGGACTGTGTAATTAGAAAGCCTCCTTTGAATTTTATCTGCAGGGCACACGGGATCTAATCCTTGGCTCTGGGTGGTTCTTCTCTCCACAGAACCATGTGAGGGACATTGCCGGGGCTCAGGACACGTGCGGGGGACACGGAGTTTGCCTTTCCCAGGATGGATCAGAGGAGGAACTGGCCTCGGGTACTGGACTCTGATGGCTGGTCAGTGGCTCTGCTCTGCCTCTTCCTGGCATCGCTCTCCCGGAACGTGTCCAGCAATGCCTTGTTCAACACTTTCCACTCGGAGAACCGGGACTGGACGTTCAACCACCTGACGGTGCACCGGGGCACCGGGGCCGTCTACGTGGGGGCCATCAACAGGGTGTACAAGCTTTCGGGGAACCTGACCATTCTGGTGGCTCACAAAACTGGTCCCGAGGAGGACAACAAATCCTGCTACCCGCCCCTCATCGTGCAGCCATGCAGCGAGGTCCTCACGCTCACCAACAACGTCAACAAGCTGCTCATCATCGACTACTCCGAGAACCGGCTGCTGGCGTGCGGCAGCCTCTACCAGGGGGTCTGCAAGCTGCTGCGCCTCGACGACCTCTTCATCCTGGTGGAGCCCTCGCACAAGAAGGAGCATTACCTGTCCAGCGTCAACAAAACGGGCACCATGTACGGGGTGATCGTGCGCTCCGAGGGCGAGGACGGGAAGCTCTTCATCGGCACGGCAGTGGACGGCAAGCAGGATTATTTCCCCACCCTCTCCAGCCGCAAGCTGCCCCGGGACCCGGAGTCGTCGGCGATGTTGGATTATGAGCTCCACAGTGACTTTGTTTCGTCCCTCATCAAAATCCCCTCGGACACGCTGGCCCTGGTTTCGCACTTCGACATCTTTTACATCTACGGCTTCGCCAGCGGCAACTTCGTCTATTTTCTGACCGTGCAGCCGGAGACCCCCGAGGGCGTCTCCATCAACTCTGCCAGCGACCTCTTCTACACCTCCCGCATCGTCCGCCTGTGCAAGGACGACCCCAAGTTCCACTCGTACGTGTCCCTGCCCTTCGGCTGCGTCAGGGGGGACACGGAGTACCGGCTGCTGCAGGCCGCCTATCTGTCCAAGCCGGGAGAGGTGCTGGCCAGGGCCCTCAACATCACGGCGCAGGAGGACGTGCTCTTTGCCATCTTCTCCAAGGGGCAGAAGCAGTACCACCACCCCCCCGACGACTCCGCGCTCTGCGTGTTCCCCATCCGCACCATCAACGCCCACATCAAGGAGCGCCTGCAGTCCTGCTACCAGGGCGAGGGCAACCTGGAGCTCAACTGGCTGCTGGGGAAGGATGTCCAGTGCACCAAAGCGGTAAGGATGCGCTGGGTGTTGGCTGTGAGAGCCCTCGAGAGCCGGGATCAATCCCTGCCCCAGTGGGACACAAGTTTGCAGAGTGGGATCAGTCCATCTGTGCCTCAGTTTCCCTGAATTCAGAGCACTCTTCCCCTTTAATCCATGCTCTCATCCTACAGTGGGATGACAATGAGGGAAGGGATGGTGTTAGGGCAGAATGAAGGTGTGCAGCTTCCTGCGAGTCTTTGCCATTCCCAACCTGGGGCTCTGCAAGCTCGAGGATCCCTGGGGAAGGTGGCCGGAGCTGGCAGGGGGTGGCCCGTTGGTGGCCCCCGGACCCTGCTGCCGGCACCGCCAGCTCCCTGCACACCACCCCGAGTGTGTGGGGCTGCCCTGGGCTCTGTTTCACTCACAGCTGCCCCAAACCTTGTCTTTCCAGCCAGTCCCCATCGATGACAACTTCTGCGGGCTCGACATCAACCAGCCCCTGGGGGGCTCGGTGCCCGTGGACGGGGTGACGCTCTTCACCTCCAGCCGCGACCGCATGACCTCCGTGGCTTCCTACGTCTACAACGGCTACAGCGTGCTCTTTGTGGGCACCAAGACGGGCAGGCTGAAGAAGGTAAGCCTGTGCCCGTGGCTCTGGAGAGCCAGGAGCTGGGTTTTGTCTCTCTCGGGATGCTCGTCACTGCTGCTGTGTCTTATGGGTGCTTCCCAGTGGGAAACTGGGAGTGAAGCAGGAGTGGAAGTCGCAGGGTTTGGGTCACAGAGAGCCTGTGTTGGTGAGGCAGAGCTCAGCCCTCAGCGCTGTTAGTGTGGTTTGTTCTGAAGTGCCAAGTTTTGGGAAAGGTGCAGTGGAAGCTGCTGCAGGGTGGTCTTGGAAAAGGAACCAAATGAGGTCTGATGGAAATCTTGCAGTAGTTTTGTTTCCCAGCAATCCTTCTGCAACTGGTGTAGGAGACCATGAGTTAGGAAGCCATTGGAGCTGCTGGTGGAGGCGGGATTTTGGTCATGGAGAGATGGGAATGGGTTCATGTGGCTGCTTTTGGAACCAAGCCTCAGGGCAGAGTCCTACTGCTTCCCTCTGCCTCTTCCCTCCTGCTGGATGATTGATCAGTCCTGGGACATTCCTTGTCCTCTGCACAAGAAACACTGAGGAGGGGTTTGGTGGGGCTCAGCTGAGAGTCACAGAATGTTTTGGGTTGGAAGGGACATGGGCAAGGACACCTTCCACTAGCCCAGGTTGCTCCAAGCCCTGTCCAACCTGCCCTTGAATGACTTCTAGGCTCTTGAAGTCCAGCTGGGACTGCCGCACTTCTGAGTGACAAACTCACAGAATATTCTGAGTTGGAAGGGAACTCTCTGAGGAGTTCTGTATTTAAAATAAGTTTGGAAGTGGCCTTGGGGTGTAAACAGAGGCGTGTGAGAGCCTTTGTTGGCCTTTAGAGCTGGAGCTGCAGCTGGAAGCCAGCTCAGCAGTAGGTTTGATCCAGCTCCAGCAGAACCAGCCTTGGAGCTGCTGCTCTGGCAAGCTCAGACCCTTCCAATTAACCTCAGCTCTAAATGACAGCTTTAGGTGAACCTGTTAAATGCAGCCCCTGCTCCTTCATGCCAGGGAAAGAGTTAACAAATGTAATCAACAGCAGGCTGTTAATTTTTTGAGTCCTTAAGCAGCAGGGAATTTCTTCCTCATCTATCCAGGAAGATACAAGGACAGGCAGATACTACACTTGAATGTCTGCATCATTTTAATTACATCAGTTCATTAATATTCATTCAGCACTTTACAAGTGCTGAGTAGTAGTAAATTAGGTGCCTCCCTGGTGCCTCTCGAGTGTCAGTGGGGCAGTTTTGAACGTGGGGGAGAGGGAGCTTGTAAAGCAGAGCCCTTCACTTCCCTGCACAGGGGAGAGCCGGGGTGCTTTTAGCTAAATGGAAGGGAGAGGAGCCCTTGGCACAGCCCAAATGCACGTGCCGAGCTCGGAGCTGGGGATGCAGCCCGGAGATGCAGCCTGGTGCTCGCTGCGTGCAGGGGTTTGGGGGGACAGGGGAGGCTCGTCGCTCAGAGGCAGCAAAAGCCAAGAGCCTGTGCCTGCACACGAGGTATTTACGGGCTTGTTCCATGAATTATGAAGGATTACAGAAGCAGCAGTCCCTCCAGCAGGGTTTAATTCCTGGTGCTAGTCTACACTGAACAGTTTTTGATGCGAAGTTAATCTATTCATGCTCCGCTGTCCAGAGGGAGGGCTGTGGAATCCTTCACCTGGAATCCTTCATCTGTTGGATGAAAATTGGCCCATCCCTGGAGTAAATTCATTCCAGACATTCACTACAGTCAGGCTTTCATGGCATCTGCCCTTATTTAACATCAGAGCTGCCTGCAGCTGATGGGATCCATCCCCCCTGTAATTAACTGGAACAATCGTGGTCCCGTCCTCCCCTGTGTGGGGCCGAGGATGTTGCTGTTCTCTCTCTCACCGTTCTGTCCTACACCTTCAGCAGATCTTCCCTCAATTGACACGTGGGATTATCTTTTCCATGGCCTGAGAGAGGCCAGGTGAGGCACAGGAAGCAGCTCTGCACAGAGCTGAGGGGCTCTGGCTGCAGAGGAGGTGAGACCCGGGGGAAGTTAACAGGTTGTCTCGGGATTTTGTGCCTGTTTCAAGATAACCAGACACGTCTTGAAGCCAGTGAGTGCTCGGGACTGTTTCCTTATCACTCCTTCCCCATCTGTGAAATGATGGTGGAAATGTTCAGCACCTCTCTAAGTGCCAGGGATTTGTGGAGATGCCTTTTCCACCAGATCTCCTTCGTGTCCTCCTCCGTCTCAGATCTACCCACACAATTAATGTCTGAAAGCTTTGTCACACCTATTCCCTCGCCCACAGCTGTTGATTTCCTTTGGAAATGAGCTGCTGGCTCTGTCTGGGCTTTCAGGGAAGGTGTTTTTGTGTAGCTGGAGGAAAGTCAGGGAGATGTCTCTGAAGCCTTTCAAATTTGCCTGTGCTCCCCCAGTGAGAATTCCTTACTGGAAACACTGGGTTCTCTCACTGGTGTCCTCCTGCCTTTAGCTCTTCACCTCACTGCTCCTGCCACATTCCCAGCTCCTGCTGGTTCTGCTCCCCAGCAATTGTCTCAAAGTGGGTGAGAAGCAAATGCTGCTGATGCTGGGGCCCTCTGGCTCAAGCACAGGTACGTGGGTGAAGTTCTGCCTCCTGCTCTCCTTCCAAAGCACCTCAGCTCCCTGGCTGTGGGAACAGGAGGAAAGGGGATCATGTTGGAGACAAAACCATTCAGAATCGTGGATTCCTCCAGTGAAGCCGTTTCCATCAAGCAAAATGAGAAGGGACATTAATGCAACAGTGAACAGCAACTAAGTGCTGGGGGGAGATGTGTCAGCTTGCTTGTTCTGTTTATGGGCTTCATACAATTCTATCAATATTGATGTGTGATGCCTTTGATTTTGACACTAATCATTGCCATGAATTAAATTTGCAGCCATATAATTAGAAGTGCTATTAATAGGGCCTCAAGCTAAGCACTGCTGTGCTAGTTGTCTTTTTCCTGATGGAAAACGGCATCCACGGAACTCAGCTGATGTGGTTTGCCTGGGAGATGCTGAGACTGATGTGAAAATTGCACTTGCTGTGTTTAGAGGGGCTCCTCTGGAAGGCAGATTCATGGGAAGGGTCTGACCCAGAGGTTTCCCAGGAACTGCACCTTAAACTTCCCAGTGGTTTGCTGCTCTTGGGACACAGAGCCTAAGTGGGAGAGAGGAGGGTGCAGGGAGAGCAGGGGAGCCCTCAGCGTGCAGGGCTGTTACTGCCTTGTTTCCATTCCATCTCCCCTTCCCCCTGCAAATGCTCCCGTTTATTCCCCTGCCCTAGCAGAGCTGTGTCAGCTCCGTGTCCCTGTGCACGCCTGGTTCCATCTCATCAGCCTGAGCTCAGTGCCTGGGATGGCAGCAAGGCTCACCACTAAAAATCAATCTTGTATTTCATCCCGAGAGGTCTGTTTCTTATTAGGTCTAATAAATCAGTGAAGTGCCCTTCATTCAGCTTGTCAATGCAGGACATTGTTTGTGATCAAGAATAAATAAATGTCTCTCCTCTGTCTGCCAGTTGCCATCTAGGTATTATTTTTCCATCATGCTGTTTATGCTGGCTGTAGGAAAAATGCAGTTCCTGCAGCCTTGTCTGCCTTCCCATGAGCTGGGAAGGCTCCTGGGTGGTACAGGCGAGGGAGAAGCGGGAACAGTGACGTTGTACCTGGGTTTCACCCAGCACCGAGTTGCTCAGTGGTGATAAGGCTTTAACTTGTGTGCTTGGAGATGTGGAGGTGTTGCAGTGCTGCGGGCAAGGGCTCAGGTGTGGTTATTTCAGACGCCCTGAGGTGAAGGATAAAGTGTGCAAATGAAATCACCCCCAATTCTCCTGGAAAAATGGGTGTCACACGCTGTCCTGGACACCTGTGCCCCTCTGTCCCCAGGGCAGCTGCACTGGACGTGCCTGGAATCCATCCCAGGCTGTGAGGTCACTACTCAGGATCTGTCTGCAGGAGTGCTATGGAGAAATACACAGTGCTGGGACTCTCTTTGGGATGGGGAACACACTCCTGTCACCTGTTGAATTCCTGAACTCAGTCCTTGCTCCCCGCCTCCCCTTTTCCAGGGGACAGCGGTGAGTGATTGGATTGTGCCACCAGAGGAACGGAGAACTTTTAAGTGCGTTGTTACGTCTTGGGACGTGAGAGTTTTATTCAGCTTGGCTGATTTAATTTGTTCCATTAGTGGGAATAAAGGAGGTCTTTCACAATGAAATATATATGTCCGAACCTGTCCTTAGATGACTTCATTCTATGGATGGTTATCTCATCCTGGTGATTTATCCTTCATTATCGCCCCCGCACGCGCATCCCGCGGCCCTTCGGGAAAAACTCGGTTGCATCAGCGTGTGGAGAAGCCAAGGGGACACCAGGCTGTTATTGAACAGATGAAAATATCCATTTGCAGGCGCCTTCCAAAGGATTTGCCTGGTTTTAGCTGTAGGCTGGGAGGTCAGGGGCTCTGCCGGCTCCATGGTCAATCCATCACCCTCGGAGTGCAGATCCCCACGTCCCAGCAGATGTGTGAGAGGGCAGATGGTTCTTGTTTGGCTGAAGAAGTTGTTTAATTGAAAGGTCTGGGAAGAAAAGTCTGGGTTTTGCCCTAGGATGTGAAATAAGGGTTTATTTGGTCACTACTGCACTGCTGCTGTGGTTGGGACTCATTTTCTCCCTAAACAAGGATTTTTCCAGCCTCAGAAAGTAATTCCCCTTTGCTTCCATCTGTGCTGTCAAACCACAGAAGTGGGTCCCCAAAATGCCCCACAGTCCCTCACATTTGTTATTGTTCATAGCCAGGAGTTGGAATCTCACTTACTGATTGGAATTTGTTCAAGGGAATAAGAAAAGTGGTGGAAGCCAGAGGAGAGCACTGGGGTGTGTTTGGGGCTGGAGATGGGGCAGAGCTGCCAAGTCCCTCTAGACTCTGGGTCTGAGCACTCCGGAATGTCCCTGCCACCTCTTAAGGCATGAAATTGGCCTCCTCTCCTCCCAGCATCCCTGCCCTGGGTCTGTTATCTGGTGCCTGCCAGAGCAAGTCACATCAGGGAAAAGCCAGAAGTTGGCAGATATTTTATAGCTGCTGGAGAGCGAAGGGGCAGGTGTTCAGGAAATGCTGGGGATGTGAAATGGAGCCAGGTGAGCTCGGAGGCTGCTTTAATCTCATTTCTTGGCTCAGGAGATGGAGGGTGACTCTGGGTTTTACGCAGGTTCAGGCACCTTGAAAAGTCAACTTGAAATTTTGGAGGGCAGCGATTGCATTTGGTTCAGTTCTAAACTGGGGTTTGGGGGGAGGCTGCGAGGGGCTGAGCAGCCTAATCCATGGAATACATCCTGCTTCTGGAATCATGGAGTGGCTTGGGCTGGAAGGGACCTTCAAAGGCCATCCAGTCCTGCCATGAGCAGGGACACCTTCAACCAGACCAGGTTGCTCAGTGCCCCATCCAAACAAGGTTTTTTATCTTGAACATATTTTGGAGATAATTCATCCCCACACCTCCTCTCGGAGGTATTATCTCCTTTATGAGCTTCAAGTGAGGCAGAAGTTATTCCTCCTCCGTTTCACGGTGTTTTCATCACGTTCAATAATGAGTTTCTACTTGAAATGATCTTGGTGAAAAATGTCATGAAATTCTAAACTCTTTTGTGAGCTCCTGTTGGTTTTCCTGCCTGTCCCGGCTTTCCTCAGAGCGTGAAGCTGAGTGAGTTGCTGTGCTCTGGATGTTGTTGGCTTTGGGGGTAGGGCAGTGTCAGACTCCTGCCTTTCTACTCACGAGTCAAGAAGTTCATGCTTTCTTTACTATAAACATATTTTTCTGCTGGCTTTTAAAATCCTCAGAGGTCAAAATAACACAGGTTTCGGTCCATTTGTAAGATCTTAAATCCCTGGGTGGCAAGAAATACTGTGAGAAGACCAGGCTATGTTGCTTCTCTAATTGCCTCCTCGAGGCAGAGAAAACAAATGTGGAAACCACAAATGTGCCGGGAGAGACGGGGGAATGTGCAGGGAGAGCCCTGGGCGCTGCCGCAGCCCCCGAGCTGCTG
This sequence comes from Corvus kubaryi, assembly GCF_017639235.1. Taxonomy (NCBI): domain Eukaryota; kingdom Metazoa; phylum Chordata; class Aves; order Passeriformes; family Corvidae; genus Corvus; species Corvus kubaryi. Next base: position 3,591,121 of record NW_024582078.1, on the reverse strand, counting down.
CTGCTGCTGCGAAAAGGCTGGGATTTGGGGACAATCAGGGGGTGAGACGCCTGGGGAAAGCAGCAGCGCCGCGGTTTGAGGTGGGGATGGCTGCGGGGCTTTCCCTGGGTGTGCGGTGGTGCCGCCTTTAACATCCCCTCCATCCATGTCCTGAGCCGGGCTGTGAAGCGCTGCCGGCTTTGGGCGGCACATCCCCCAGCGGAGCATCTGCCCGCATTTACGGCCGAGCCGGGCGGGGACGGGACGCGGGGCAGTTTCTCTCTATCCGCACGGGCCCATTGCTCCCGTTACGAAGCACGGGCTCCGCACCTCCCCCTGCCTTTCACGAGCCTCTTCCCATTCCTGCCGAGCCGCTTGGATAGGCAGAACCCCGCCTTTGCCTTCGGGGAGCTCGCTGCAGGCAGCCCAGGCTGGGAATAACAGAGGGAGGGAAACCCCTGCCTGCTGGAAGGAGCTCCCGGGGATGCAGCACCCCGGGGGATTTTGCACCAGAATCCCCTGGAGCTGTGGAAGGAACTGAACCTGAGCTCTGCCCGGGCTGTGACCCAAAGCTGTCGCTCCCATGGAGCTTCCTCCTGAGCGGAGGGAGAGGCCCCCAGTCACTCCCAGTTCATACTGGGGAGCCTGCTGGGAGCAGGGGAGGATGGTGGAGGAATAGAGGGTTTAGGATCGTGATTCCTTGGACACGGATGCAGAAGGGGAGCACAGGCAGCAGCACGGGAAGGCTGCAATAATTAGCAAGAGGCTCCATCAGCAATTGTCCTGCCAGCCCCTGCCAGCGCCTGCACCTCTCCCGCTGTTCTCTCTCGCTCGGTGACACGGCTCTGCATCAAACAGACCCGTGTACATGAAAGTGATGTGCATTGGAATGAATGTACGCATCATACAGCCTCGCTCCTATGCAGCACGGGAAGGGGTTTTTTTGTGGTTAGCTGCTACATTATTTATTGTGTGCCGGGCTTTAATCTCATAAACCTGCCTGCAGGCCTTAGGCAAACCAGCCTGAGCATCCTGGAAAGCCGGGAGCCAGCAGCGCAGAGCGCTGGGGGACTGCGGGTGGGAATTGTTTGTCTTGCCTCGGTCCCTCTGCCCCTGCAGCTCATTAAAAGCAGCGGCACCGTAAATTGGTCGCTGCCACCACCTTAGAGCGTGATTTGCATTTGCCACTGGGAGGGGACGCCAGTCCCACACCCCGTCAGTCGGAAAGAACAAGAGCCGGTCCCTTGAGCTGCTGAGAGCAAAGGGAAAAGGGAAAAAGGGTGAGGGAGAGGCGCTGGGGTAAAACAAGGTCTGCCACATAAACGGCGCTGGGAGCTCTGCACCCTCCCGAGCGGCCGGGAGCGCTCTTGCCAGCACCTCGAGCTGCGAGTCAGCATTTGGCTGCCTCATGCGGAGCTTGCTCTCGCCAGTCCTCCTGAGCCAGTGGTTGATGAGGAGAACAGAGCATCCCCCTGCCTGCCTCCCCTTCCCACTGCCTTTGATGCTCTTCAAGCTCCTCACTCCCAGAGACTTCGTACCACAAGCACAAGAAAAGGGGTACCCTGGGCTTGCACGCTGAAATTAGTGAATAACAGAGCTGGAATGAAACCAGAGTTCCTCCTCCAGCCCTCCCCTTTCTTCTGACTCTCAGGCCAATTGCAGTTCTGGAGTATGTTTGGGCTAAATCGTTGTGCAGAGCTCTGAAGCCAAAGGGCAGCAGGCTGTGACCCTCTCTGCTTTTCTTCTCGGGATTTCTTTGTGCAGAGCCTTTCACCCCAGGAGCTCGGTCTCATTACTGAGAAATAAATAATTAGAATATCTGGAAGGTCCAGGTGTAGTGGAAGGGAGACTGAGGAGTTTCAAAGACACACAGGCTGCTTTCTGCCCCTGCATTCCCACCTGGAAAAGGGGTAACTGCACTTCCTGACTTCACAGGGAGTTCAGCTGAGTTTGTAATTCAAAGTGCAAAGAAAGCAAGATAAACACTGACCTTCACCATTGGCAATCAACTGATCAATGTTTAAATGTTGCATATTTTGGAGCAAAGCACATCCCATTGCATGGGCCACGTTTTTTATTATTTGCCCTTGATTTTTAGGGGAGTTTGGCTGTGCCAGGGTGCAGGCGTGGGGCTGGGATTTGGCTGATTCCAGCAGCCCCAGAGTGGGGATTGCCAGGGAAATGCAGCAGGAACAGGACAAACAGCACCGAGCACCAGGTTTGGGGCGAGAAAAGCAGCTCAGTGTTTGCTGAAGAAAACAAACAAGTTTCATGTTTTTCAAGTGTGCTGCACGGAGCCTGGCTTGTGCAGAGCCCTGTGATCAGAGGCACCAGGCAGCCCAGGTCCAGCAGGAGCTGTGTTATTCCTCGAGGAGCATTAAAGAGCAGCCGATGCCTTCTGGAAATTGTTGATAAAGCTCTCTTTTTTAGAATCATTTTTGCTTCTCCAGCACAAATGTAATATTTCTTGTTTGGATGTGTTGCTTTCTTCATTCACTTTTATTATTAGGGACATTTACATGAAAACAGCTTTTTTTTTTTTTGCTCTCGCAGCACATTTCCCAATTGCAGCTGCACTTCCTGCGTGGAAGGAGATCTCCACCTTCCCTGGGATTGGGGCTGCCAGGCTCAGGGATCAGGGATGGGGATGGGCCCTCCACGTGGGGCAGCTCCCTGTGCTCCAGAGGGGATGTTCCAGCTCATCCCTGGCTCTCTGCTCTCTTTACCCACCTTGTGGGTTCATTGGGATGCTGGGTGTGTCCATCCCCTCCCGAGCACAGGATTTATTTGTACCTTTCCAGCAGAGAGAGGCTGCTGTGAAACCCTCGAGCAGGCAGGAATCCTCCCAGGCTTTCCCAAAGTGCCCAGCCCTGGTTGGGGAGCAGTTTGGGAAGGGAGAGCTAATGGAGATGTCTGGCAGATGGAGAGTGCAGTGATAATGTACATTACAGGGAAAACCCCAAAGGCTGCTGTTCGGGGCACGGCGATGACATAAGCCATGTGGGATGGGAGATTTATTCCCTCCCTGCTGGAGCCCAGCTCCCTCCCCTGAACAGGCACCTGGAGAGGAACCTGCAGGACCTTCCCTTTCTCTGCCTGCCTCGCTCGTCTCCGCAGATGGGAAATGGAAACTCCAGATGTGTTAAGCACATCTTTAATTTCCTCTCGCTCCATTTCTGCTGGAGGTTTGTTTTAGGGGTTGGCATTTCAGGTGTTTGTTTTGGTTTTTTTTGCTGGCATCTTGAGAAGCTTGGGATAAGCCAAAAAAAAAGGAGAGAAGTTTCAGGAGAGAGGAGCTGCTCTGGCTGTGGGGTGGGGGACGCCCTGCTCTGTCCCCACAAGTCCCCTCTGCACTGCCCTGGCCCAGCTCAGCTCCCCCCACACCTGGCAGGAGCTCTGGGGCTGCTGATTCATGGAAGCAGATGCTTGGAGAGGTGAAATTCCTCCCTGTGTGCTTCCCTCACCCCTGACCCCGCTCCATTTCTTCCGCCTGACCCCCGAATTTCAAACCCGACCTTTGGTATCGCGGGGGAGGGAGGGGAGGCAGGAGGGCAGGGAAAGGGCAGGGTGAGTTTGGCTGTGGCTGGGAGGTGGGGGAGGTAAAGCTGCGATCCAAATGATGGCTGGGATGCTCTGGGATGCTCTGGGATGCTCTGGGATGCTCTGGGATGTTGTCGGATGTTGTCGAATGCTGTGGGGGCTGTGGGGGTGGAGCAGGTGCTGCTGCTCCGTCCCTCAGTGCCCGTCTGGAATATTTGCCCGTGCATTCAGTTCCCTGAAATGTAAAATACGTCCAGGGCTGAGCTCTGAATGCCATCCCCACCCTGTGCTTCCCCTGCCCTGCAGGGAGGGGCAAACCCCTGTGGGGTGCCGGGGGTGTGGGGTGAGGCTGGGGAACACGGGGATGGGGATGTGTGGGTGCTCGTGGCATTCAGCTTCACACCCCCGGGTTTGTGGCAGCTCCTGCTCCGTGTCTGGGGCTGTGGGCACAGCTCAGCCTCCCTGGGCTGTGGCATTTCTGCCTGTGAGCCCAGACAAACACAATCTGCTGTGCACAGTCCTCCCTCCCTCCCTCCCCAGCTCATTCCTGCCTGGCTTTGGGCTGCTCCTTCCCCGCTCAGTGCAGCAGTGGGGGGTTCTCATCCCTGTACCACAACAAAGGCAAACTGAGCTTTTCCACCTGCAGGAGCATGGCAGAGGACCCAGCTGAAGGCAGCACCTTTCCAGGGCCTGGGGACACAGGCAGGACTCGATTGTCCTCTTGGGATCTTCGTCCCCATCCCCTGAGCCCCTGCTTCAGCACAGCCCGCCAGCCCTGGTGTGCCCGGGCTGGGTTCATGACTTCTCCCCTCTGACACGCTGCCTGGGGGGGATTTAAAGCAGAATAGAAAAATCCCTGCTGTGTCATGCGGAGGCAAAGTGGCCCAATCCATCTCTGTCCCCGCAGCGCGCTGCTGGCTCCCCGAGCCCCCGGGGAAGGTCCCTGTCGATAGAGTTCTGCATCTTGTCGTGGCACTGCCGAGTCCTTGGGAATGGATGTGGAGGCTGGGAGTGCTCAATATCCCCCTGACAGGTAGGGGCTCATTTAATGGGATGCTGCCTTATCCATTACCCTGGGAGCGGCCGCGGGCCCGGAGCAGGTGCCGGGCTCCCCCTGCCACCACAAAGGCTCTGTGTGAGTGAGGACGCAGTAAATGTCTCTCGCTCCCAGATTTATTCCTTCATTAGGTATTTAAATCCATTCTGCTGGATAGGATGCTTCTGTGAGGGAGGCTGCTGCCGTTTCTCTCTGTGGAATAAACGTGGGGGCTGCCAAACAGCTCTGCCCGGCCGAGCCCCTTCCCCACACCCGCAGAGCCAGCGGGGTTTGGGCAGGGGGAGCAGCAGTGGGGTGGGGAAGGGGCTGTGGGTGCTTCGTTCAGCCTCTGCAGAGAGTGGGGGGTTTGTGGGAGGGAATCCCAGCAGAGGGGTGAGCAGGAGGGGGCTGCAGGGCTGGAAGGGGTGCTGGGGTGGGCGCAGCCGCACTGGGATGGCCCCAAATCCCCGTGGTTTGGGGAGGTGTTGGGCTGGGCTCACAGTGGCCTGGCCAGCAGCCAGCTCCGGCCACCCCACACCAGCTCAGGGACCCACTGGGTTTGTCACAGCAGGGATGGGTCCCACAGGCCCCTTCCTCGCCTTCCCCTTTCCCACTCACAGCCAGGCTGGACCATCTCAGCATGGAATGTTTTTGGGAGGTGCAGTAGGTGCTCTAAAACTGTGCAGTCATGGAACCAGACAGCTCCGGGAAGAGCTGAGAAACTAAAATTAGCAGGAGTGCCCCAGGCAGGGGCCACCTGGGGCTCTGTTTCGTTTCACTCTTAACTTTCATCTCTTTTATTTATAATTTGTGGTTGTTTGATTTTTATTTTTTTTTAAGCTTTTTTTTCCTCTTCCCTCCTTTGAAAACGAGGAGCTCTGCTGGCTCATGATGTGTAATCCCTGCATTCCCAAGGGTGGCATTGCCTCTTCTGCCCCAGTTCTGCCTGGTTCCTCCCCCCCAGCAGCAGCATCTTCTTCCACCCAGCAGGAGAAGTGGTGGGCAAGCCCTGGTTCCGCCCTGGACCACGTCTCCTCCTCTCCATCCTTCCTTAGCAGATTTTTGTGCTCAGCCCTGCTCCACCCCAACCTGTAACGAGTCCTTCCCTCAGGTGTTGGACCTCTGGGAACTGGAGGACCCAAATGTGGTGATTTCAGACAGTGGTTTTAGAATCTGTGGCTGCCCCTGGATCCCTGGCAGTGTCCAACGCCCGGGGCTTGGAGCAGCCTGGGACAGTGGGAGGTGTCCCTGCCATGGCAGGGGTGGGATGGGATGAGCTTTAAGGTCCCTTCCAGCCCAAACCATTCTGGGATTCTGTGACCTGCCCTGCCCTGTGCTTCCCGTGCCCCCTGTGTGTTCTTCCTGGGCCGGGTTTGGGGTTTGCACTGTTTGGGTTTTCTCCTCAGGGAATTCCCAGCACCCTTGTCCTGGGGAATGCTCCCTTGCAGGGCAGCAGACTGGATTCCCTGGCCCACTTTGCTCCTGGCTCTGCTCAGTCCCAGCTCTGTGCCAGCTCTGATGGCAGAACGTGCCCGAGGCTGTCTGGAAAATAAACCAAACCTCCTTGAGCCCTGGTCAGCCAGGCGAGGTTTGGGTGAGCTCCAGCGGAGGGGAAGCCGGGGAGGATTTGTATTGATGGTTAAAGGTTTAACAGCCCCTCCCCAGCCCTGGGCAAAGCACCTCCAACCTCTTCATTACACAGTTTATTCTTCTAATGAGGGCTGCTTTCAGCAGCCTGACCCACCCTGGCTCGCTTTGGTGTGAGGTGACCTGACCCCTGTCCGCCGAATCCCCCGAATTCCTCTTTGCCGCTTCCCAGAGCTTTCTCCTGGCCCCAGCTCTCAGTGCCGTGGGCCGAGATAAATTCACAAACATGTTCGGGGTGATGTTCAGGGGTTTGCTCACCACCAAAGCATCCCAGAGCGTGCCTTGAAATCGGAAACCTGGCGGAGGGAGGAGCTGGGACCGGAGCAGAGATGGTGTCGGTGTCAATCAGCCTCATCCCCGGGCTCAGGGCAGCACCGATTTCAGTCCTCAGCTTTGGCCAGCGTGGATCAGGATTTCCTTTTGCCCCTGGGAATGGCACAGCAAAGGAAACATTCATCTGAAACCAGGGTGTGTTTTAAAAGCCCAGAAAATCCAGTAGCTTCCCCTGAACCGCTGTTCTTTCCTGCCGTGTCTCTGGCTAAATTAAGACTTTCTTAGAAATGCTCAGGTTAAAAGTTTAAAAGCTTAAGGTTTCATTCATAATTCACATATCAATGAGGCTTTGATTCCTCCCGGGGAGAGCCGCCGGTGGCTGCAGTGAATGTTGATAGGGGAGCCCAGCACCTCTGTGCCTCCCCTTCCCGAGCTCCTTTGTCCAGAGGCAGAGCGGGATGGCTCCCAGGGGCTGCTGCTGGGGAGAGCCAAACCTGTCCCTTTTGGGTCACTGGCTTGAGTCTGACCCAGGGCAGCAGATGCCAGAAGTCATTAACGTCTGACGGCTGCTCAGGGCCCTGTGACAAACGAGGCACCGGCTCCTGGTCCTGTTCCCAACAAGGGCAGCATCCCAATCCCAAAAACCTGCTGCCGCCCCTGCCTCCGATGGCCTGGGGCAGTGACTATTATCAGACCATTCCTGATCGCTGCACCTTCCTATCACAGCATCCCCGGTTGTTCCAGGGCAGGGAAAGCCTTGCCCCGTTCCTGTGAGGATGAGGAAGCCAAGAGGGCTGGGCTGGGGTGAGTTCCTGGGGGTCACAGTGTGACAGCACAGAGGGGATGCTCTGTGCTCTGCTGCTGCTTCCAGGGTAGGAGAGTGATGGCTTCAACCTGAAAGAGAGGAGGCTTGGATGGGATATTGGGAAAAATCCTGCCCTGGGAGAGTGGGGAGGCCCTGGCACAGGGTGCCCAGAGCAGCTGTGGCTGCCCCTGGATCCCTGGAATTGTCCAAAGCCAGGTTGGACGGGGCTTGGAGCAGCCTGGGACAGTGGGAGGTGTCCCTGCCTGTGGAATGAGATGAGATTTGAGGTCCCTTCCAGCACAGGCCGTTCTCTGGCTGGATGGACAAACCCTCCACACAGCACTGATGTGTCTGTGCCCCTCTCAGAGCTCCAGCTTGTCGTTCTCTCCCTTCCGAGGAGGAAGAGGAGCTGGGAGTGGGTTCTGCACAGGCAGCAGGGAGGAGGTGCCTTCCCCTGGCCGGGCTGATCCTTCCCATGGCTGTCCCTGGCACCCTGCCCTCCCTCCCCTCACCCAGATGGTCTCTGCATCTCCTTGTCAGGCATCCAGGAATGTTTCCCCTGCGCTCTTCCCATCCTCTCCAGCAGCCTCCTTGCCTGGCTGCAGCCTTTCAGCCTTAATCTCCTCTTTGTGCCTCAGAGGCACCTCTGCAGCTCTTGGCTGCCACAGGAGCTCCAGCCACGGCTGCTCTGCTGCTTTTTGGGTGAAGATGCCCCCCATCCTCCCCCTTCCCACCATCCTCCCCCTTCCCCCCCTTCTAATTCTGACAGTTTTGAGAGGGATTAAAGAAACAAGTGCAGCAGCCTGGCAATTTGGCTTGAAACTTGTTCCTTTTGAGAATCTTTTGCCTTTATTATCCAGCAGATAAATCTGCTTTCAGCTGCCTGTCTGTGCTGGGAATGGGAATAGCAGGGAGCAGCCCCCTGTGCTAATCCCCCCTTCCCAGGTGTGGTGCCACTTCCATCCCATCCAGGACCACCAGGACCGGGCTGGAAACGAGCTGGGGGCCGGTGCTCTCTGCCTGTGGCTCCCTGGTTGTTATTCTTCAAAACAAGTTAAATTTGAGATATTAATCTCAAGAAGGAGAGGAGTTTTTCTTCCTTATTTTCCATTGTTTCCCCCCCCTCCCAAACTTGTCCAAAGGCTTTGCTGGCAGCAGGCGCTCCGTGGCAGCGGGGCCAGGAGGGCGCTTGGCAGCGGCTCAGCGGAGGGGATTGGATTGCAGGAACAGAAATCCCTCCACACTGGGAGCCGGGTTTTATCCTGCCATGTGGCATCTGGCCCCGGAATTCTGCCTGTCCCCCGCCCCACCACAGGTGACACCGGCGGCGCCCAGCCCTGTTGGTGGCCCGGCTGCTCCGAGCAGGAAATCACCGAGGATCCTGTGCATGGGCACTGCCTTCAGGTGTCTTTGGGGTGGATTTGGGGCATTTTTTTCAAACTTCTTAAAATCTGTATTAGAAATCTGCTAAAAGATGAACGAAGGCAGCTGCTCTCAGTTCTGAGCCACGTTCAGCTTAGAGCAGCACCTGGGGCTGTGTCTCTGAATGGAGTTGGCAGCTTTGGGGGGAAGGTTTGGGCAGGTTTGGAGCGTGGGCAGAGGTTGGATCGTCCCCTCGCTGTGGGATCCACATTTGGGGGTCTTTGCTGAGCTGTCTCTGGTCCTGGCTGTGAATTTTGCAACAAGTGTGGCTCTCAGACCCTGGGCACTGAACCACAGGCAGGAGCTGGGCTTCCCACTGCAGTTACATCGATGGCTGACCTTTCCTCCCAAAAATCCCCCAGGGGCTCATCCTCACCTCCTTTCCCCTTCCCATCTCTGCGTATCCAAAGCTCCCCTAATATTTAAATCTCTCCATAAACCCTCACTCAGCAGCACAGAGTAATGCACTGATACACACTGAGCTGTTGACAACACAGGTGCCAGGGGCAGTGAGAGAAAAAACATTGAATTTCTTCCTAAAAAAGGGCAAGAAATGGGCAAGAAAAAATACCCCGGGCCCCAGGAAAGGCACAGGTGCTGCTGCTGCAGGCACTGGGCTGGTTTGTGCTCAGGATGTAAAGGAAGACATTTCTGAGGTGCCCCTGCTGTAAAAGCTGTCCCGGGGCTGCCTGGCTTTGCCTCGCCGTGTCTTTCCCCCCAGCCTGGTTCTCCCCAGCTCTCTGCCCCGAGGCACTGCCAGGGTGCCACAGCCCGGGCTGGCTGGTGGCCCTGGTGGCCCTGGTGGCCCTGGTGGCCCTGGCAGCCCCCGGTCCCAGCTGGGGCAGGGGGGATTAGAGCCCAGCCCAGCTGCGCTGGCAGATGCTGTGGTAGCTGAGCTGGTGCTTCAGTGCTCCGTGTGAACCTCCACAGCCATTCCTGCAGATGTTTCCAGGGGTCAGGTTGATAATGAAGGGATTAATTTAATTCCCCCCGCCCTCACCGAGCTCCCCCCGCAGCTGGTGTGTGCCTGCTCATCTGGGGGTGTTTTTATTGGCGTGATTCGGGCACTGCCTGGGGCTGGAGCTCAGGAAATCCTTGGGTTGGGGTTGTCCCAGTGGACTGGGAGCTGTGGGATGCAGCCTCTGACCCTTCCCACAGCCCCTGGCTTGGACAGGAATAAAACACCCAGCAAATACTGGAAACCCAATGACAGCCAAAAATGTTTTGACTTTAATGGAGTGGCCCAGTGCAAAAATCACCTTCCACCAGTCCCACTGCAAGGCTCAAGCCTGACCCTGTGACCTGGGGGGCTCTGGGGGTCCATGGGTGATGCCCCAGGCGCGGCACAACTTCGCCTGTGGGTCCGTGGGTCTGTCCCTGCCCCAGGGAAGGAGGGAGGGCACATTCCCAGGTCAGTGCTGGGGACAGGGACGTGTCCCCTTGGAGGCAGAGGGTGGCGGGGAAGTGAGAAGCACATTAGTATTGCTGGCTGCAGCTTCCCTGCCTCCGAGCAGCTCTTGGCGGTGGGTGGCTGCAGATTTTTTTCCTCAATTCTATCCCAAACCTGTTTCAGATTAAAAACAAACGCTGTTGCATATCGGTTTGTCAGTCACTCTAGACCTAATCTCCCAAAATAATCTTTTGCCAGCCCTCCTCCTCCCCCAAGATGGGCAGTAATTGTTTCAAGACATGTCAGCCTTTGTTTAAAGTGAGGTTTGTGTCTTCCTGAGGCTCATGTTCTTGGAAGGGAAAGAAAAGAGGTGCTGAGCAAGGGCTGACTGCAGGGAGAGGTGGGAGGGGAGAGATGAGGGGGGGATTTGGCAGCCCCCATGTGCTGGGGATAATTTTCCTGCTGGTGTGGGACAGCACGGGTTGGTCACTGCCATGTCCCACCAGGCCCAGGTGAGCTCCAAACTGCTGCAGTGCCCTGGGGAGAGGAGAGGGACCTGTTTTCCCTTGCTCCTGTCTAAATAACAAAGTCCATTTCCCACCAGTGCTGGAAAATAATCCCTCCCACTGATTTTTACCTGTTTTGACTCAATATTAATCCAGCTCAGGTCTCTGCAGGTAGAGCTGAATGTCAGTGCCCAGGAGGCTCTTCTGGTGCCATGTGCTCACCACATCCGTGCTCTTGGTTCCTCTGCTCTGTGGCAGTGCAGGGTCAAGGCTCAGGGTCTGTGCTCACAGGGACTGCCCCACGCTGCTCTCCGGAGCCCTGGGAGCAGCTGGAAATGCCTGTTGGGAACGAATTTCCCAAAAAATGTGGCTTTTTGGCTGAGCGCTGCTGTGGTGAAGGAGGTTTTTAAAGGGGATCGGGTGCCAAAACTTTGAAGGAGTTTTTCTCCAGCTATAAGAAGTGATTTTTAGAAAAGCAGAACTTGCTGGCTCTGCAGCTCCTGTGTTTTTTGGAGGATTGCTCTCCCAAATCAGCCTTCCCCCATCGCCCCGCCTGCATCTGCTCCCGTGTGTGTCCCTGGCAGTGCAGGCACGTGTGGTCCCGTGTGCCAGGCAGATAAATATTGCAAAAGTGCTCTGGGACGTGACAGACACCCTGGGGCTGTCGTGTTCTTACCTGGCTCTGCTGCTCCTGCTGGCTTTGCCCATGAAAGGGAGATTGGCAGCACTGGGAATTGGCCACCATTCCCAGGAGGAACTGGTTTGTGGGCTCTTCCAGCAGCCCGAGCATCTGGGACAAGTCGGTTCACAAATGTGGTAACAGCTTATCAGGGAATTGTGGTTTGGATTACAGCAAAATCCCAGAATGAGCAAATCCCTGACTAATCTGGAGGGCTCTGGCAGCCTGACTGCGGCTTCAGAAAGGAAAATGGAGCTGGCAGAAGTTTTCTGTGCCCTCTGGGAACTTTCTCCCAATTCACACCCCGTTAGGATAACAAAGTAAAAACATTTCATTGGTCCCTCCCTCCTTATTTCTGGGCCTCCCTGCGTTTGGATTTTCCATTTCTTGCTTTTCCTGGTGGTGCTGCTCAGTGCTGGGGACTTTGAGCTGCTGGGTAGAGACGAGGTTTGAAACATTAAAATCCGGGCTAGGTTCAGCTCCACGTCCACTGACAGATGTGAGGGTCTGGGGTGAGAACTGGAGCAGCCAGGGGCAGCTGCCAGAGCCAGGAATTTCAACTCCACCTTAAATGAAGGGCCTGGGAGCGTTGGAGCTGTAATGCTCGGCTGGAATTGCCAACTGGACTGTTAAATAGCTGTGGTTTGGGCTGCGAGGAGCAGGTATTTCTAATGCACGGACTCGCTGTGCTGGAGTTTAGCCGGCGTTCGGCGGTGCCGGGAGGGAAGCAGAACAGGTTTTACCTCCTGTACCTCCACCCCCACGAGAGGTCCCTTAGGTTGGCTGCTCCAGATGAAGCAGATTAATGGGATGTGGAACAGGGAAGTTGATGTTGCTGCTGATGGTGGTGGGAGCAGGGAGGCATCACCAGGTGAGATGCAGAGACTTCGCTCTGTATTCCTAATCTTTGGGCACTCTCCCTGAGCCCAGACCTGCTCTGCTGAGGGCTGTGTGAGCTCACAGAGTCACCAGCCCAGCTCTGGTGACACCGTTTGAATACAAAACCCCACAGGGCACCTTTGGACAGGTCCCCAGCACCTTTAACCACGGGACCTGCAGGAAGCTGCCAGCTGGAGTGGTCCAAACCATGATTTCCCTTGCCCAGCCACTGCTGAAGCTCTTTGTGTGCCTGAGCTAACGTGGAGGAGCCCCAAAGAGGAGCAGGCAGACACCCACCTCCCCTCTGCGTTATTCAGAACCGTGGGGGGATGTGATTTGCATTCTTTACGGCACCGTGGGATCTCTGATTCCCTTTGGGGGGAGATTACACGAGATTGCAGCGAGGCTGGCAGGGAAATTGCTCCAAATTGCACCTATCATGGCAAGGACGTGTGGCTGTGCACGCTCAGAGCCGGGGCTGCTCCCGGGAAAGGGCTGGGAGCAGGAGAGGGTCAGGGTGGGAGAAGGGGCTCTGTGACCCAGGGACGCTCCCAGGATGTGGTGGTGCTCCATCACAGGGGAGCTGGTTGAGCAGGAGGTGGTGGAATGGGAGGCCAGGTGGCATCTTTTCCTGGGAGAAGGAATGGGAGAGGAGGGTGGAGCAGGCACAGACGGGTTTGGCTGTCTAAATCTTGAAGGGAAATCAGCGTGGAAGCACGTAGGGTTCTGCTGTGAGACACTTCCCCTCACATCCCAATTAACACGAGCAAACACAGGCGCTGCACGGAGCACAGGATACATGTGTTGATATTTAATTATATCCCAGCAGCCAGGCCTGCTCCAGCCGCTCCCGGGGGTGCCAGCGGGGTGACACCGAGGGCGCCGCAGTTAATTTAAAAATACTTTGATGAATTTATTAAAGAGGGGCTGGATCCTGTCTGTGCCAGCAGCGTGGGAAGCTGCAGGTGGGTCCCAATCCCTGCATCCTGTGCCACCCCCGTGTCCCTGTCCTGCTGGAGCAGCACCTGGGGGATCACCGGGAGCCGCTCTCCAGCTCTGCCGTGTTTCCTGCTCAGTTGGCTTTTATGGGATTGCCCTTCCTGGCTTTGACGCTGCAGGTTTCTCCCTGCACCTCCCAACTGCTCCACAACTTCTTGGAAGAGACATCAGGGCCTGGCCAGTCCCACTTTCCTTTCAAAATGCATTCAGCACGAGGAGCTGCAGTTTCACTGGAGCAGAAGGGGCGCCTGTGCGAGCTCCTCTTTCTCGCCTCCTTTTGCCTCTTTCTGCTCAAGCTTTTTGCTGGGATATCAGCAGGGCCCTGGGCATTATTTATTGATTCTTCAGCAACACAGAGCAAATCCTCCACCACGGTGCTGGTGTTCCCTGCCCACAGCCCCCGAGAGCAGGTACTGGGAGGGAAATGAGAGTAAACTTTAAGTCCATTTCACAGCTGGACAGGAGGACACAGGGACATGCCCGAGGCTGTACAAAGATTCCTGGAGCTGGGTTAGGAGGTCACAGCCCACAGTTTCTCTCCTGTTTCAGGGGAAAGGCTGTCATGGTCCCCTCCCCATCCCTGACAAGCCCTGTGTCCTTGACTCCTGGCCAAAGGTCTTTAACGTGAACCCACCCCAAACGCTCACCACCTGCCAAACCTCTGTCAGAGCAGCAGCATCTCCCAGTCTGGGCTGGCCTGGAGCCAGTGGCTCCTGGGCACAGGCTTTGTATCCCAATCCAGAGCCTTGTGCAGCCCCCTGCGCTCCTCTGGCACCGCAGCTGCTGCTGCTGGGATGGTTCTGCACATTCCCACAGAGTGCTGCCTTCCCCAGAAACTTTCCTGGCTGTCTCCACTGCAGGAATCCAGATGGCTATTCTTCATCTTTCATACAATCTGCTCACGCCAGGCTCAGCTGGAGCTGAGCGCAGCTCGGCGTGGAAGGGCTGGCAAACCTCTGCTCGCATCAGGCAGGACTGAGAAACTTTGGGGGATTTGGATGCCTGCTGGATGCTGCAGAGAGCTTTACCCTGCAGCTGCAGGCCAAGCTGTGAGTCAGGGTTGGTGTCACATAAGAGCAGGGAGTGGTTTCAGGGCTATTTTCAGTGTCCAGGGAACACAAACCCAGTGCACTTGTTTTACTCTTGGGGCGTGTCAACATCCGGGCTCCCCATCCCTGCAAGTGTCCAAGGCCAGGCTGGATGGGGCTCTGGGTAACCTGGGATAGTGGAATGGTCCCCCACCATGGCAGGGGGTTTGGAATGACATGAGCTTTAGGGTCCCTTCCAACCCAAACCATTCCGGGTTCTGAGATGTGTGGCAAAGATGACCTTGGCGTAAATGGGGGCTGCATTATCTGGCTTTTAAGCAGACACTGGACACGGAGAAGCTTTTGTGTGAATGAGAACTGCCCAACCTGTGCTGGAGCTCCTGACCCCAGCATTGCTCCCCAGATCTCTCCTCTAAGGTGGACAGGCAGATCAAGAGCCGCCGAGCAAGAGACGGAGCCGAAATCACGTGGCAACCACGGAGCCTTTGGATGCAGCCTGGATCAATTGGGAAGGCTTTGCCCCCTCGCTGTGTAAAACATCCAGAGCAAATGTAGAGTGACAGGAAAGGGGTCAGTGGTCTGGGTCACCACTGAGGTGCTGGAGGAGATAATCAGACCCTTTTCCTTCCAGTTCAGTGGCTGCCAAAAACACCGGAGCGCCTCACAAAAGTGCGGGGCCCAGCCAAGCGTGAGCACTCAGAGAGGCCAGCGCTGGAGGAGCCCGGTGTCCCCACCCCAAGTGCCACTGGCGGCTCAGCCCTCGCTCACTTTGATCTGCTCCACGGGGTGAGGACGATTTGGGGGTTGTGAGTCGGGGCATGAAACGTTCACATTGCCCCGCCTCACCTGGGAGGTGGCAAACTTCTCGTGGGCTGCTTTTGTGGAGTGTTTTATGGTCCCTGGGGGACTCAGGGCAGGCTGAAGCAGCCAGCCTGGATTAGCAGTGCTGTTAATAGAACTTGAGAGCCTCTCTGCTCCGTATGGGGCTGGGCAAAGCCATAAAATGAGGTGATTTAAGAAGGCCAGATCCCACTAACCCTGCTCTGAGGGGTTTCTCTCCAAAGCTCTCCCAAGGAACATATTGGAGTTTGCTGCTGTTTAGCTCAAATCTTCCTCTCCAAACAAGGCTTCGGTGCTGATTGCATCTCCAAAAAGGCTCCCTGCCGGGGATGTTTTGACAGAAAGTGTGATAAAATATAACACAGCAGATACCGTCCCCCTCGCAATTTGTGAGGAATTTTGTAACCTGAGGGGATTAATTCCGTATCATGTTACGGCACATAGTATAGATCCTGTCCTGCTTGCTGTTCCTTTGCATACATAATGAGCGAACCTTTGAACAAATTCGTTTGTATCTGAAAAATTCGTGTGGCCGGGCTTGAGCTAATCAAGTTCCCGTCTGCAGCATCTTCCCCCCACTTTGTCCCCAGATGATCTCACAGTTATCCCGACTTTCTCAAAAGCACAAATTAAAACACTTTCTGTGCGAGCTGCAATTGCTTTTGACAACTCAATGGCTCTTTGGAACTTGGGAAACCACAAAAAAACCTCCCAGGCTCCCCAGTTCTGCTCCAGATCCCTTCTTCATCTCTTCCCTGTCATTTACACCCCGTGGAGTGGGTGGGAATGGTGGGAGTGAAATGCTGGTTTAGGAGCATGGAGATAGGTGGGGTTTGGAGGCACGCAGGCAATTCAGCAATGATAATCGATGGGATTTGGGCATTTTCGGGAATGTGTCTTTGCTGCTCACCGGGCGTTTGTGCAAATGATCAACAACTCGAGACGGGAGATTTGTTCCCCACTCCCTCTCCCTGTCAGCTTTTATTTGCCTTCCCTTGCCCTCCCGCACAATCCATAAGCCCTCCTCTTTTGCATGATTGTCTCAATTTGCATTTCCAGCAGATCCACTGACATTTGGCTGGACTCTGGGTGAAACACTCCTTGAAATTAGCCTGCACATTGAGTTTGTTCTGGGGAGATAAGAAGGGAAGTGGCAGGGGGGCCTGGGGGGAATTACACATGTGAAGCTGCGCTGGGAAAGGAGCACCAACAGCCACACTCCAGGCCAGCAATATTTCTCTGGGATTTGTTTGGGAAGCAGAATTTGTCACCGTGGGCAATAGACTCGTCTCCCTCACCCCACTGGCTTCCAATCCCAGCACAAGCCCGCCTGAGGAAGCCAAAGGATAAATTGTCTGCTCGCCTGCTCTAGAGCTGCTCTGTAGTGCTGGCAGTGTGAGACTGAGGAGGAATTTTAATTTCATGCTGTGTAAGGAGGAGTGCATGCAACAGTAGCAGCCGTATGGATTTTCACATGAATAGAGTACAGTATCCATAACAGGGCAGCAGTGTTGTCCCGCAGGTTTGCATTCTTCTCCTTTCTTTGCTGTTTTCACATTTCCCTCGCTGTCCACCCATTCTCGCACTTGCTGAAATGGGAAGTATGTCCTTGCCAGACGGGTGTACAAAGTGACGAGCCTGTTTCTCGGTTAGATGGCAATTGGCTTCAGAGACCTTTTGTTGCTTTAATTTCTGTGCAATCCAAGTGCGAGTCTGTTTTGCTTGAGAGGGAACATTTTTTAGCCTGGTGCCTCTCTTGCTCAGCTTTGCGGGTATCTAAGCACGAGCACTTTGCAGACAGTGGAGCCCATTAATGCTGCTCTGTCTTGAGAACTCTCTAAAATAGCGGGACTTAGATCGCTTGCTCGGAGGGGGAAGGAAGGTCCTGGGAATGCTTGATCAGCAGGGATGGGTTGTGTGGGGTTGGACTGGGGACTTTTTGCCCCTTTCTCCTTCCTGGTGATCTCTTTAGTCTTCACCCAAGAGCTGAAGTCACCTCAGCGGCAAAGCATTTGGTTTGTAAAACGTGTCGCGCTTTGTTCGGGGGAGGTTTTGTTCTATTTGATTTTAAAGATGTTTGTGGATTTGTTGGGGAAGGAACCTGTAGTGATTTTTCTTGAGGGTGCTGATCTAATACATTCTGCACAGCCATAAAATATGCTTTAGATAAACTTCTCCTCCTAACATCTGTGAGAGCGCTGCTCCGCTCGTTTCCATGCTAAACTGGTCGTTAATGCGCCGGCACGTCTGTCAAACCCAATCAGTTTTGCCAGGTAGGGCAGGTGGATAAATCTGTCTGCCTGCAGACACTGCTCTTCCTGATATCCCTGCATGGTAGGGAAAGGCATGAATGGGGAAAATCCTTTTCCTGGCTGCCAGGGAGGCATGAGCGTTGACAGGAGAGGAGCAGGGAAATCTCAGGATTGTCGGTGCAGAGAGAGCCTGGACACTGAGCTGGGGAAACGTGGCTGGAGAAGGGGTTTGCAGCAATGCAAGTGATTTTCTCTCCCATCCTCGTCTGTCCCTTTGACAGCTGCTGGCAGCACGCTGAGCTGAAGCCCAGCAGTGCCGGATCTGGCTCCGGACATTCCCTGCCAGCCGGTGGGAAAAATGGAGAAACCCGGCGGCGTCTCCAGATGGATGTTGCCTGACCATCCTTTACAGTCCTGGGGTGGTCAGGGCACACCCTCCACTGCCACAGTGCCCCTTGCTAGGGAGAGAGTGGATATTGGGGAAAAAACTCACAGTCAGGTTCAACCAAATAACTCCATGAGCTGCTCGTCATGAATGTGGTGAGTTCCTCTGAGGGTAATTCCAAGAGATGCTGTCATGGCCTGAGAAGGGGAGAGGTTTCCCCAGGGTACCTCTGAGAGATCCTCTCGTGGCCTGAGAAGGGACAGGTCTGTGCCTGGCATTGCTGCCTCTCCTCAGCCTGGCTTGGAGAGGCTGTTAAGGAGCTGTTTCAAGTGCAGGCTAAGAGGGAAGCTAAAGTGACCAATAAAGTCCCTCTTCAGCACTTGTGGAGCCTTTGGGATCCTCTTATAAATCAAAGCCTGCAGGTAGACTCAGGTGCAGGAGCACAGAGCCACAAACAGCATTAATGAGGCCGCGGAACATCATCCCCGCGGTGGCAGAAGCAAAGGGGAGGGTGTTTCATCTTGCAGAGCCTGTGACTCTAATGATGGTGCAAGTCCTTCAGAAGGAAAGAAGGGGCAGTCTGGGGAAAAGGACCTTCTGGGCTGGCTCGTTCCCAAAGATCCAGGAGTGTACGGAGCTGCTCATGTTGCCTGCCTGCTAATTGGAGTTGGCTGTAACTGGTTTAGAAAGCGATGGCCTTGGGGAGCTGAGATTGTTGTTTGTGTTTGTCTGGGATTAAATACAGATGGAATTAAAACGAAGGGGCGAAAAAAACAACCCCACAACAAACCCTTGATTCGAGGAGGAAGCTTTGATGGAATGAATTCGTGCTGCTGGAAGGGAGCGGGCGCTGCCGCCGCCGCCGGGCCGGGCTTTCGGTGCCATTCCCATGGAAGCAGCGGGGAAACAATGAAAGGGTAGAGACAGAAATAGAAAGCAAAAAGATGAGTGGACTCTGATGAAAGGAGTCATATTAATAATGAAAACGGGAGGGTTTGAAGCTGCTTTAGAATGAATTTTCAAGGCACGGAGCCTCTCGGGAGCAGGGGCTTTGGCGGCTGCCTCAGCCCTTTGGTGGAGGCACAAACCACAGCACTCCAGATGCTCAGAGCAGGACCCAGCTCCCAGCCAGGCTCTGGAAGCACAAACTGCAGCAAGAGACAGGGAAATACCTGGTGGGTTGGAATGGCCAGGCCAGAGGCCTCCAGCACCAGGAAAATTGGAGTCTCGTGGTTTTAGGTCAGGGCGAGATTTCTTCACAGCTGAGTGCAAACCATGACACAACCCATAAATCATGACAGTGAGAAAACACGAGGCCTGGGATCATTAGCAGATTGCACTCTGCAGATGTGTGGATGTGGAGGGGGGGCTGTGTTGGTTCTGGAGCAATGGGAAGAGAAAGGCAAGAGGGAGCTCAGCTCCCCTGGCATTGAGCAGTGGCCTCGTGCACAGAGGCTGCTGTGCCAGCACTCCCTCGCTGGGAAAATCTGTCCTGGAAGGTAACTTTCCATATCAGTTCTGAGCCTTGGCTCAGTTTATAGCTCTTATTTTAAAAGCTTTAGGAACATTTGATACCTGGTCTGTTTTTAGTGCGAGCAATTCAAACAACTGCCCTCGTTAGAACTCCAGCTTCTGGGGGCAGGGGGTGGAAAACGGGAGCCTCAGGCCCCGATGGTGTCCCTCAGGCCACTTCAAAGCTGCCTGGAGGTGAATGCGAGCAGCTCCCTTTCCTCCCAACACCTCTCTCTGCCCCTTTCAGCACCCCTGACACCTCTCCCTGGCTGGCTGCAAATCTCCTGCCAGTGCTCATTAACGTGAGCCGAGACTCCCGAGATTCCTGGGTCTGGCTGGAGTCACTTCCACCATCCCCTGGCAAAACAGAGGCTGAGAACACACCCAGGTCCCTGGGCTGTGGCTTTGCTGCAGCTTTGTCCCCTGAGAGCCGGCAGCAGACATCTCTGGGATGCTGCTGCACATCCCCAGTGGGTGCCTCAGTCCCAGCTCCCAGTCTGACCAGTCTGGGGCTGCTCTCCCACTTGTACACTGATGGATGTGAAATGGGGAAAAGAGAATAAAGGGCATCCAGCCCCTACAGAGCTGCCTCCAGCTCGTTTCACCACCTCACAGCTCCCCATGGAGCCTTAGGATGCCTGGCTTTGGGCAGGCATGGGAGATGGAGAGAGGAATTTGTGCTGGATTTAAGGCAAAGACACCACACAGCAGCCAGCACAGACTCACGTGTCAGTGGCATTCGATACTGGGGGTGTGGGCAGGAAGAATGGCCCCGAAGCTGCCTGAAAGCTGCAGTAATTCCTGGGAGACAGAAAAATTCCATCCACTGACAGCCCCAGTGTGCAAATGGGATCTCCTGTCTGGAATGCAGCAGCCAGAGGGTCCCTGTCCCTGGCCAGAGAGGGAAGGGGGGAGCACAGCGCCTGCCTGGGGGCTGGAAACACCATTTGGGACGTGCCTGCAGCTTCAGGGACACACGGAATTCTAGCACTGCCTTCGGGAACACGGTCCCCAGGAGCTGTGGGATGGGCTCTGTGCGGCTCCTCCGGGAGGCTTTGAGGGACCAGGTTGGATTTTGGCTGGAAGCGCGGTTTCCATGCAGAGGGAATGATGGCAGAGCACCAAACTGTGCCAGATCCCTGCTGCTGCTGCTGAAATCCATCTTGATGTGCTGCCATCCAGCCAGGAGGCTCTGCTCCCAGCCTGGTTCACCCCAGTGCTGGCCATGGAAAGCAGCCTGTGTCCAAAGGGAGGCAGGAGTGGGAGCTGGCTTAGCCAGGAAAGCAGCATCTGGGCTCGCTCTCCTCGGGGGCTTCTCTTTAAAAGGAGCTTTGAATTGATAAATTTCCACTCCTTTTTGTCTAAAGAAATCTGCCTGGCTTTGCTACAAAGGCGCAGCCTGCTCTGCTCGCTGCTGGTCTGTTCCTGGAGCAGGGGGACACGGAGGGGACGGAGGAGCAGGGCTGGGGACCAGAGCCTGGAGCCCAAAGCGGGGAGCCAGGCACAGCCTGTGGCCTCTGTCAGAACCGAGAGCTGGGGCTGCACAAGCACCCAGGGCTGGCTCTGCCCTGCCCCAGCACGGAAACAAATGTTCTGTAGGGATTCAGGCCACGAGGCTGGGGCTGTGCAATGGTTCTGAGCTTGCTCCTCACACGAGGGGCCTGGTTCTGGGGACTCTGCACTCTCCCAGGCACAGAAACCCAGCCCCTAGAGCAGCAGCAACCAAAACGGGCAAAACAGAGACCAAGACCTTTTTCCAAAAGCAGGCAAGCCCTTTGTGACACTGCCTAAGATGAGGAGTGAAATCCTCCTTGAGACACTCCAGCTAATACTCCTGCAATAGTATCGCTTTTAAACCTGTATTTCAGGGGACTGGCATTAAGTGTGAAGAGAGAGCTGGAGGTGTCTGTAGCTTCTATCACAGGTGAATTTTAGAAAGAAAACAGATATTTGACCGTGGCTTCAGCAGCTCAGCTCCTTGTTGCTGGGGATGGATGAAATGGTTAAGTGAAGGTGTTTTCTCTCTGTGCTTTCTTGGTTTCTCTGCCTCCCCGTTGGCACACACATCCACGTTCTCTGTTCCTCTCCCATCTGCTTCCCCTTCCCAAATTTCGAACATTTCAATCCTAAAATTTTGCCTTCATGTATATGAATGAAAGAGAAAAATATCACTGCAAACCATACGGGCTCAGTAGCTGGGATAAATTCTGATCTGCACCACAAAACCCCTCCTAGGTGTGGTCACCTCCAGCTCTGGTTGTGGTGTTGGTGCTGAGCATCCCTCACGAGGAGACTGTTTCTCTGTCGGGGTCTCAGTTGTGGCTCTCAGATGCTGAATTTAGGCAGGCGGGGGTGGTGCTGCCCTAAAATCGCGGCGTGATCACTGCGGGATGCAGATGGGGTGAGGGTGCCACTCCGACACCAGCGGAGCAGGGGCTCTGGGTGAGCTGCGGGCCTTGTTTCATGCCCAGCCCCTCGGGATGTAACTGGAGCTCGGTGGAGCAGCAGTCTGGGGGAGATGAGGCCTCTTGCAGCAATGAAAGCACTTAGAGCTGTTTAGGGAAGGCCTGGGAGGACAGCACAGGGGGAGTCGTTCCAGTGTTGAATTACTGCACCACACACGCAGTATTTGCCTAGCCAGCTAGACCTGAATTGCTGTTCAAACACTGCTTTGCTGCCTGACGTTGGCAATCAGGGAGCTAATTACACTGGATTAGGGTTTTTCTCTTAATTACATGAAAAATTTAGCGCGGCTGATGTTCACGAGGCTGCAGGGGATTAAGGCGGAAGCCGTGTGTTTATCTACAGGTCAATTATGGAAGCGAGAGCAGGAATGTGCCGGAGCTTTGTCTCTGCCATCCCTGCACCCCAGCCTGGACCCATCTCCTGCTGCTGATTTTGGGCCCTGGGCGCGAGGAGGGATTGGCTGAGCTGGCTGCTGGGGGAGCAGCAGCGGGGCGTGGGGAAGAGCTGCCTCTGGCCTGCTCCTGTGGGGTTTGTCAGCTCCGGGGTGGGTCTGTTCCACCTCCTCGTGCTCAGGAACCACAAGCAAGACCGTTCAGCACGAAGCCAGGCTCAGGCTGCTGTGTCCCGCTGGAGCAGGGCGTGCAGGCTCTCAGCTGTGCCGCTCGTGTGTTCCAAACCTGTTCTCAGCTCCAGTCCTGCAGCCACAGCCCCTTTTCCCCTCCCTCCTCCCAGTCTGGGGTGTCTGACGTGTCTGGTGTGCTTTGCCTGGATCACCCCGTGTTGTTGCTCCATCTGCCCTTGTGTCCCTGTGCCAGTGGCATCCGTGGCCACCAACAAAGAGTTGTGGCATCAGCTGTGTCCCTGTGATTGCCACCGGGGGCAACATCACCTCTTTGTGATGTGTTTTCCCTGCGGATGGGGTGAAGAGGGAGGCTCTGTGTCCACCGGTGGCTCTGCCAGGACAGGACAGGGCTGTGGCTGCTCTGCAGGGAATTTCACAGTGCTTCAGGTGTTAGACCCAGTCCTGAGTCCTGACTGGTTCAGAGGCACAGGCAGAGCACCCAGCTCCTGCAGATTCCTCTCTTTCCCCAGCTGAATTTGAAACCAAACTCTGAATCTGGGTGTTTGAGGAGCAGCAGGCTGATCCACCCACCCTCCCTCGCTGCCCTGATGCAGAACAGGGCAGTGTGTGCTGGCTCTGGGGAACTGCAGCTCCAGCACTCCCAGGACAGGGATGGACAGGGACAGAGGGACAGGGACAGACGTGTGCTCTGAGCCCAACCCAGCAAATCCTGCTGCGTTCGAGGCTGTGCTGAGCAGAGTTCCATGTGTTGCATACACAGATTATTCAGAGCCAGCTCATCTGCTTATCTGCTGATTAATTCTGTGATGCTGCAAAGGGCATGTGCTGAAGGCTTAGGGAGTAACAGTGCGGAGATGGAAGAGATTTTGCTTTTTGTTTTTATTTTTATCCTTGATCTGCCCCAGAATAGCACTAGGGAAGCAGCTCAGAGGGGCAGGAGGAGCTTTCCTCACACAGCGGGAACCTGAGCTACCTCAAACCTCTGTCTGACAGAGATGGGGGCATGAAAGAGCAGATAAGGAAGTGCAAGGAGAGATTCAGCCCCATGGATTTATACTGTAGAGCCTCCCCTCAGGAGTCTTTAATGCTTCCAGGACAGGGAAAGTACCAGGAAATGTCCCTGGGCCCCAGCCAGCCCTGCAGGTCCTGCAGGAGACACGTTCACTGCAGCTCCTGTGTGCCCAGAGATGATGAAAAAGCCCCACACACGGAGCCTGTCCCTGCTCTGTGCTTGCCCACAGCCCAGCCAGGCTGCAGGGGCAGGGGAGAGCTGAGGGAGCCGTGGGGCAGTGCCAGCTTGGCCGGGGCTCTGTCCTCACACGACCTCACTGCAGGGCTGCTCCTGCGGCCAAACCCGGCCCTGTGCGGTCAGGGACGGGCTGGGGATGGACACTGAGTCCTCTGGGGGACTCTGGGCCATTCCTAACCAGAAAATCCCATCCCCACCTGCCACTCTGCATCCTCCTGGTCACTGGGGTGCAGCAGCGATGTGGGAGAGCCTCATTTCCCGGGATTTGAGCGGAGCTGAGCGCTCTGTAATTTTCTCACATCCTCTGCCCGAGCAAGGTTAGATCTGATCAGTAACACATGACTGGCTCTGCATGCACAAGTGAAACCAAAAACATGCACGGCCTCCTCGTTCACCTGATGGCTCCTGCCTGGCCTAGAGCGGCGCAGATCCACCAGGCAGGATTTACCCACAGGTTTATAAACCCCAAAGACAATAAAATTTAGATTCTCCTATTTCCTTCTGGGTTTTGGCCTCAGAGTTTGGCTCATGTTCCAGCATTCCCGGGAGGTGCTGGGCAGGAAATCGAAGCCATTTGAAACATATTACTTACATGATGTTTTCGAAAAGGAAAGAGAATAATATTTCCTGAGGAACTCTGTGGCTCCCACCTGATCAGCTGGAAGCCGTGGCTTCGGAGAAACAGGGTTTTTGTGTGGCAATTTTTGACAGTCATTTAGTTTTTTCCTCCTTGGGGACAATCACGACTCACTGAAGCTCATTTAGAGCAAACTTCACATTAGACAGTCTTGTCTAAGTGGCTTTTGATGCCATTTTACATGGCCACTCAAGGTCAACAAAGCAAACTAAGCAAGACCAATCCCTTCAGCTGTGAAATGCAGTGCTGGAGGAGGATGTTGGTGGGGGGAGAGAGCCTGGCACGGAGCTGTGCGGGATTATTCAGCTGGAAGGGCACAGGTGAGGTGTGGACAGAGAACACAGATGCAGGGCTATTTTGGGGGCTTTGGGCAAGAGCTGCAAATGGTTTGTGACAAGCAGATACCTGGTACCTCCCTCGCCCTAAATAACACCAGAACAACACCAGCTCTGGGCTTCCTCTCATGTTTTCTGTCGATCACAGGGGCTGAGGCTCAGCACTCAGCCCTGTTTTCCTTCCCTTGGGCTGTTACTCCCTCCCCAAAGGCCACTCCCAGCTCCCTCCATCCCTGACCGTGTCCTGCAGGCAGGGACAGGGAGTTGTGGATTTCTGTGCTGGCTCATGGGTCCCTTTGGGTGCCTGCTGACACCGAGCCCAGCTCTGGGTCAGGGCGAAGATGGCAACAAGGGCAAAGAGGAAGGGAATGACCCAGGGTTTGTGGCACCCAGAGGGCTGAAGGGCAGCCTGGGGTGTGTTCCCTGCACACCCAGGGTCCCCAGCTAACCCTCCATCCCTGCTCAAGGCTGCCAGGGCCGTGGAGAACAGGATGCTTTAGGAATAAAAACCCCTCTCTGCCTGCTCCTGGAGCTGTCCCACTCTTTCTTCGCCTGTGCTTTCATTTGCTTCCCAGCTGGAAGGGAAGGAGCTGCACTGAAGCTGCCCGGAGCAGGAGGAGCAGGGGTGGGGCCGGGAAAGGATGGCAGAGGCTGAGGAGCAGCATGCAGAGGGGTCAGCATGCGGAGCTGTGGCACAGCAACACCCACCTCGTTCCTGCCTCTGGGAGGCCACAGCTTCATCCCTTTGATGGATTCCTTGCTCGGTGCCCAAATGTAAAGCCTGGAGTGGAGCAGGGCTGTTAATGATTCCCAGCTCCCAGAGAAGCACCGAGACACCTCCTCGAAAATCAAACAGGAGAGTAAAGGGAGGAGGGGCTGACCACAGGGAAAGGACAGCACTGCTCACTGGGGCTCTTCCTGAGGGGACAGATTAGAAGGGGACAGGTTTTGAGCCCTGAGCTCTCCTCCTTCTGCTCAGGGAATCCCCAGGACCCTGAGTGTTCCCACCTTTTGAGGGTTGTATCTGATGCTGCTGGAAGGTGCGAGGCTGCTGGCCCTGGACCCCCAGCCATTGTCTCTTTGCAGCAAGTGCTCCAAAAGAAAGCAGCCCTGCTCCTTCTCAGCATTCCCTCATCCCTGGAGCCCCCCAGATTTTTATTCTCTACCTTCTGCTTTTGTATTGAGCCCTCTCCTGCCCTGCATTTCCTCAGTACTATAGAAGACAATTCTTCTGGGCACCTCACACATCATTTTTTTCATCTCATCTGCTGGTTTTAGCTGATTTAGGGCTGGTCTGTGCCATGCAGTGGTTGGTTCCAGCACCAGGGTGTGCAGAGCCTTCCTGAGGGCACAGAATGGGAACGAGCTTCCCTCTGGACAGGAGCAGAGCTGGGCCTCCAGGAAAAGACAATGCTGCTGATTTAAAGCACCATCCAAAGCAATCCAACCTCGCCAGCCCAAATTTGATTCTAATGAATCCATCCCCAGAAGAATACTACTTAATTAATTAGCAGCTCATTTGCATGAGGTGGCATGTTATTAAAGTTCTGCTGCTGCAAGTGGGGCTGTGACAAGGTGTGAGCTGACAGCTTTTCAAATAAAAAGTCTTTTCAAGGAATGATCTCCCGAACTGGCAGCTTTGTTCTAAACGAGCCTCTCATGCAGTAATAAATTAAAGACATGGGGCTGCTGATTAGGCTCTGCATGGTGCCTCTGTGCCATCCTCCCTGCTTCATCCTGCAGGATCAGCTCTGCACAAGGGTGGAGGGAGCAGAAGGATGGGAGAAGGAAATAAAGGTGTGGAGAAAGAAAGAACCTCTTCAGTGGCAGTTTCTCTTAAGGGTTCGTCCTGTCAGGATCTCTGAGCTGCTGCTTCACCCCAGCAGTTGGCTCCTTCCCCTCCAGAACCCTGCAGAAAGGCAGCAAGGGATCCTTCTCCTGATCTCCTTTGTCATGGGAATGGGAAGAACTGTGTTCACGGAAGAAATGTTCATGGAATCTCTTCTGGCAGATCCAACATTGTGGGTGCACCCCAAAGCTGCTCCTTCACCTTGGCGTGGCAGCTGGGTGTCCCTGGCCAGGGGACAGTGGGGCTGTTGGACCAGGTCATGGGCTCACAGAATGGTTTGGGCTGGAGGGACCTTAAAGCTCATCCTGTTCCATGGGCAGGGACACCTCCCAGTACCCCAAGGTGCTCCAAGCCCTGTCCAACCTGGCCCTGGACACCTCCAGGGATGGGACATCCAGAATCCATTTGGTGCAGCAGCCTGCTGAGCGTGGTTTGAGCTTTAACAGGGAAGGAACAGTGGGGTTTAATTTGTTTTGTATTTCAAAACCTCCCTGGCCTTCCCTGGAGGTGAGCTCACACTCAGAAATGCCAAGATTGAGTGCTCAGGTGTCTGTTCCACCCTGGGCAGGCTGCAGTACACTTGCCAGAGGCAGGAAGCCTTCCCTGGAGGAGCAGTCCCCGACGCCTGGCGCTGCAGCCGCAGGAAGCGCGAGTTAATTTGGGTTGGTTTGTTTGTTTGTTTGTTTGTTTGCTGCGTCACCAGCGCGGTGCCCGGCGGTGTGTGGGTGCTGCAGACACAGCCCCTCTCCCCACGGAGCCGCTGCCAGCCCGGGGGGCTCTCGGTGCCCCCTCAATTAGCCCAGCGCTTCCTCTGCCTCCTGGCGCCTCTGGGGAGCTGCAGCTTCCTGGGCTGTGCCTTTGAACGCTGAGCTAACATTTCCCAAACAGAAAGGATGGGAAGCACAAGTGGGTGTGAAGCAGATGCACAGAGACGTTTCTGACACCGGTATTGGACCCACTGAGCCCTCAGCTCTGTGAGGTGTGGGGCACGGAGGCTGAGCAGAACACGCCCAGGCTGGAGGCCCCCTGCCTCCCCCTGCCCAGCTGCTGCCCCACGTTACCTGCGAGTGCCCAGGCCTGCCCCTGGCACCTGCTCCCCTCTGCCCATCCCTTTCCCAAGGAATTAGCCCAGGCATCCAGCGGCACAGCCAGGAGAGCCTGCACATCCTGCAAGGGAGGAATTGTCTGAGCCGAGGGCAATTTAATCCATGGGGAAAGGTGGGATCCAAGTGAGGCGGGGACAGAGGAGGTCTGTCCCCTTGCACCTGGGGCTTTCCTGAAGTTCAGGGAGGGGATGGAGGAGGGAAAGCTCTCCAAGAAAGGGGATTAGAGTTGGAAAACGTGAGCAGAGAGAGGTGGTCATGGCTTTGTCCCTGCCTGGATGCTCTGTGTGCCCTGTGCCCAGCAGCAGCAGCAGTGAGAGGCTGGGAAGCACAGCTGGGTTTGCTTGGATGGAGCTCTTGTGTCCCTTTGAAGTCCGAAAGGCAGAGGAATGGTGACACCTGGACACTTGTGGCCCTCATGGAGGACGGGGGAGCTGGGGGAGTCTTGGGGTGATCCCACCAAAGTGCCAGGGACCTGAAATCCAGACTTTGAGCAGTCTCCTGGCAGATGAGAGGGTGACACGATGCCAGCGGCTGCTTGTCACTGGCCCCACTGGTTCATCCCCTTCCCAGCCGGAGCTGCCACCCATCACTGATGCCACAGCTGCCCTGCTCAAGGCCCCTCTCAGGCACTCTGGGAAAGAAAGATCTGTGTGTGGAAATTTAAGGAATGTTCCTGGCACCAGCAGGCAGCGCTTGAGGAACACTCTCATCTCCAACACAACCCCAAGCAGGGCTCCCTCCAACAAACCCTTCACCAAACTGAATTCTCTCTCCAGGGTTTTGCAAGGGCAACCCCAGCAGTGATTAGTGAGTGTATTTAATGTTTAGTTGGACAGTGTAATTCGGGAAAGGATGGATTTTCTGCTCCCTCAGGGACCAGGTCCCTTGGTCTCCAGGAGCTGCTTTGCTCCCAGCCCCTTCTCCTGGCCGCGCCGTGACTCCTGCAGGGAACCCATCCATCGAGGCTTTGCCGGGCTGACTTTGGGGCAAGGACAAAGGTGATGCCCACTGTGACAGATCCATTCCAGCCTAATTTGGGAGGAATGCATAAAGAAAATGTGACAGGAGAGAAGGAGACTGGGAGATGAGGGAGCCTGCAGGTAATGAAGTTAATTGGATATGCTGATTTGAATTGGATGTGCATGTAAGGTTCGTCATTAACTTCCTCACGGACACATCTATGATTCAAAGGAAAGATACTTAATGGGATTACTGTTTCACTTGAATTCCGAGGGGGAGACTTCCCACATGCAGAGGAGGGAGCCCAGTCCATTCCTGGTGTTCCTGCCTGCAGGAGGGGCGTGCAGGGAAACTTTTCCAGGGCTGGGCTTCTCCTCCCGTGGATGGGGACGTGGTGAGGGGTGCTGCCGGAGGCTCGGGCCCCTTGCACACCTGCATTAGCAAATTCAGATCCCAGATGTGGGGTGGATTGGCAGAATGATCCTCAGAAACACCCCCACTTCCCTGGCTTTAGTAGTGATCTGGAAACGGGTCCAGTCCGGACCAGCAGCGAATCTGGGGGGTGCCTTGCTCCCAGAATTCCACAGAGGGTCTGAAGGGCTCTTGGAAACTTCTCGGGTAATGATTTGCAATTCCAGTTCTGGATTCTTCCCTCCTGGAGGTGGCTGTAGGTGTCAGAGGATGCAGGACCAAGAGCATCACACAGGCCCAGCTTTTCACTTTGTTGTCATTAAAAAAATAATCAAGTTCAGGCAGTGCCTGCTGCTCCTGGCCCTGGGAATCATCTCAGGAGCCCCTCCATTGCCTCCCTGGCTCTTTCCACATGGCAGCCCAAAGTGCTTTGGGACTCAGCAGGCGCCTGCAGATGTGGGGAGGAGCTGCAGCTCTGGAGGAGTTAATGGGTGGCCTTGCTGCAGGACCCAGGGTGGGGAATCAGTCCCTTCATGCATGGACTTATTCAGCTGTTTTTTCTGGCATCAGGCATTCCATCATGAGTCAGCCTCGTGGAAACACCCGTAATGAAAGCAGACAGGTAATTTAATCATGGAAAGTTCCTACAAAGAGATCCAATGTCTTCTAATGGGAGCCTGCTGGGAGGGACTGGAAGGGAGTGCAGAGATATCCCAGCACTGGCACTGGCTGGGCAGAACACCTGAGGGGAGCTTTCCTACAAGAGGTGTGCTGGAGCTTCATGTCCAATTAGATCCTTGAATGGCTCCTACATGGCAGCATCCTGGTGGCACAATGTGGTATTTTGCTAATCTCTGGTGGTAAAGCCCAGCTTACGCCTGCAGCTGCATTGTGGGGGTATTACAGAGCTCAGTGTGAGCCCAGCTCTGCAGGGCTGCAGCTCCCTGCACCCAGCACATCCTGCTCCATCCCGAGGGGCTGCCGCTGGCCCTGCGAGCCAGGGATGAGTTTGGATTTGCAGATTATGTCATTAGGGACTTCTCAGGAGAGATTTGTAAACATCCATCAGGAGGGGAGGGCTGCATCTGGCCCAAGCAGCTCTTCTGGTTCGTGTCCGAGTGCGGGAGCCTGTGGTGTGTCCTCCTGGGCTCTGCTGTCCCTCTGATCCCCGTTCCAGCTCACTGAGGTGCCTCTCCCCGCACCTGCCTGCTCCACCCATCCTGACCCTGCTTCCCTCTGTGCCTCTCCGTGCCATCACTGTGTCAGGAGACAGGGAGAGTGAGGGGACATAACCAAACAGCACCACCGGAGCCCAGCCCCACCCCTCTGCTCCCCTCTCCCTCATCACCGTGCCAGGATGAGCCCTGGATTCGGGATGAGCCCTGGATTTGGGACGAGCCCAGAGGTGCAGGGTTGGTCCCACGCTGCTGTTCCAGGGACAGGTCAGGAGCTGTCTGGCCCTGGGAGGGCACCCATACGTGAGGCAGACGAATTATTTCCCTCTCCAAACGTCAACAAGAAGCTTCCTGCTGTGTGAGATGATCCCTTTCTTCTTCCTCATCCACAGGAATCATCGCTCTTCTCTGACATCATCATTTGTTGCCATGGAAACCGAGCCCTGAGCAAGAGATGCAGTGGAGCATCCTGGTGTCAGTGGGTGCCTCTCAGCCCTGGGCTGTGGGCAGGGGGCTCTGGGGTATCTGGGGGCTCAACACCCACCCAGGGAGTGGGGCAGGGGGGCAGCGGGCTCTGCTGTCCCCTTGTCCCGTGCCCTGAGCCACCTCACCGTGACAGGCTCCAGGAGAGCCCCAGGGCTGCTCCCCGGCCTTCGGGGGGGCAGGAGGGTGCAGGGAGCACCCAGCACCCCTTGCTGTGTCCCAACACTCCCATTGCAGGCACAGCTCCGAGCCCTCGTCCAGGCTGGAGAAGCCATCGGGCACACGGCGCTGTCTCCAACCCAGAGCTGCAATTCCCAGTTGGAATTGGTCTGCACCAGGCTTGTCCAGTGGTATCTCTCTTTATTAGCGCTGTCTGACCTCATTACTAGAAAGAAGCTCAATTTAACGAGCTGCCGGTGCCCTGAGGGAACTCTGGAAAACAGTTGTTTTTCACAAAGGCTGCTGATCCTTCATGTCCGGAGCTTCCATTCCGGTCCGGCCATTAATCAGGCGTTTGCGTGGAGCTGTGGCTGTGGATCCCTGACAGCCCCGAGTTCTGCTGTTTATTCCTCAAGTGATTTTTGTCCCTCTGTCCCTGGTGGCTCCCAAAGCAGCGTGGGTGACTCGGGCTGCAACACCCAGTGAGGCACTGGGCTCATACTGGTGTGAGCCTGCCTCTAATTCTCGGTGTTTCACGGGGGCTGTGATGATCCTAATTCTCACAGGTGGAATTAAAGCAGGATTTGACCTTCTGCCTTCTGGGGGATTTTGCTTTCTGAAAATTCAGGGCTTTCGAGGCAGGCTTGGGCTGGCAGCTTAATCCTGCCAGAGGCTCCGTGCCTGGCTGTGGGTGTTCAGCAGACCACTCACATTCCCACCTGATGTTCTTTTATAGCACTGAAATCTCAGGAGGTAAAGAGGAGAAGAGAGAAATCCAGAAAATAAATGTGTTTGTGTGTACCCAACGTGTCTGTACATGGCAGGAGGCACCGGGGCTCTTTCCAAGGGGAGGATTTATTCGGAGCAGGGTGTAGGGGAGCGTCTCTGCTCTCGGAGGGTGAAGATCTCCTGGTATTTCCAGCTGGGGTGGCTCATTTCTCAGATAAATCATAAGATGCTTAACAGCCTGCTCCCTTACCTCCTGGGGACGTGAACCAGAAAAAAGAGCCAGCCCTTTCTGTGCTCCCTCCTGCCTCTTCCGAAGGTTTAGGCTTCGGCTTTTCCTGCCTTTGCAGCCAGGCAGGGAATAACGGAGCAGCAGAACGGGCTGGGGCAGCAGAGCCTGCCTGGAGCAGAGGGCATCTCTGGGATAAGAGGTGTTTCCAGGGCCGTGATGCCTCTCCTGCGTGGGCAGCAGGCTCATCCCGGCCCATTCCCGGCCCATTCCCGGCCCATTCCCGGCTCCCTGGCCCGGCAGCGCTGTCGCTGCGAGCCCTTGGCTCTCCCAGCCCCGCACACACCGCGTTGCCATCCAGTGGCTCTCCAAATATGCAAATCCTGGTGGGAAAGACAATGTAAATAGTTTGTTTATCCTCCTCCCTTCCCCTTGCACAGCCCCCGAGGCCATCAATTATTAACTTTGGGAAGAGAAGGCGGCTGCTGGCAGGGACGGCGTTTGTCACAGCCTGGGCTGGTTTTCCTGCAGGAGCAGGGAGTTGTTTTGGAGGGACGGAGGGATGCCTGGAGCCCGAACTGAACGGGCCGTGTGGTGCTGTGTCAGAGCTCTGCTCTCCCAGCAGAGCGGGCTGGGCTGGCTTTGCCTCACTGAAGCCGGCAGGCAGGAAAGTGGCAGCAGCATCTCCAGGTTTTCAGCAGAGATGATGCTCCAGGAGGATTCCGTGGCAGGAAGAGGTGATGGAGAGTGTCCAAGTGTCATTCTATAGGTGTCTAGAGAATTACAAAATAACTCTGCAGTGTCTTGGCTTTGCTGTTGGCTGTAGAGTTTTGTGGTCTCCTTTCAGGCTTATTTTAGAGAGAACCTTAAAAGTTTACAGTTTTCCTTCCCCCTGGATGGTCAATCACAGCTCACTGGCAGTCTCTGTGCTCACCTTGCAACCACAAAACTTTCTCATTATTTCAACTGGATTGGGAAAATCACATTGGCTCCAGTGGAGAAGGAACCTTTGCTCCAGCTCCTGCTCCCACACACTGCCTGCTGGCTCCTTACTCCCTCTCCAGCTGGGAGCTGAGATTTTTGAATTAATTCCTTTTCCTACCTTGTCCCCCTCCTCCTCCCATCACCCCACCATCCCCCGAAATAAACCCGGAATTTGGCTGCTGTGAGATCCGCTCTGATCTGTGTGTGCTCCTTGCAGATCCGGGCAGACGGCCCTCCCCAGGGCGGCATTCAGTACGAGGTGCTGACAGTGTTCAAGGACGGGAGCCCGGTGCTGCGAGACATGGCCTTCTCCATCGACCACAAGTACCTGTACGTCATGGCAGAGCGGCAGGTGAGTGTCTGCTCCCCTGACCCCTTCCTGAGGAATGTGCTCTGGAGCACACAGAGCTGAGCCCCGCGGTGCCGGGATGGGGACGAGAGGTTGGAGCGCCAGGAGGAGCTTGGGTTTTTCTGCCTGCGAGCAGAGATTGGCGTCAGTGCTCGGGGGAGAGTTGTACCTGCATGGTCCTGGCTGGAAGTGCTGGGAACTGAGCTGGTGTGGGGCTCTGAGCCGTTCGTGCCTCAGTGCTGAGCCGCAGGGATTCCAGGGCTGCTGCTTGTGCAGCGAGGCTGGCAGGCTGGGGGTCTGCGTGGGTTTGTCTGGGGGCATCCTTCAGCACAGAATCCCAGAATCCCTGAGGTTGGAAAATCCCTCCAGGATCATCGATTCCATCCTTTGCCCCATCCCGACCTTGTCCCCAGCCCAGAGCACTGAGTGCCACTTCCTTGGACACCTCCAGGGATGGGCACTCCAAACCTCCCTGGGCAGCCCCTGCCAAGGCCTGACCACCCTTTTTGTGTACAAGTTCTTCCTGAAATGGCTGAACTGATGGGGGCTTTATTTCTCTGTGTATTTCTTTGTTTGTTTAGCTATTTACCAGCGTGTTTGAAGGGGTTGCCAGTGAGTGATGCTGCACAGAGGGGGGACCAGGCTCCACTAACCCCGGCTCTGCTCTGTGCCAGTTCTGCTCCTGCCCCGGGGTGGTGCCCACCCCAAAAAAGCACAACCCAAGTGATTATGATGGGAATTGATGGCTGGCAGTCCACGGGAGGCTGGTGCTGGGGGAGCCAGAATGATGGCAATAATCTGGGGCCTTCTGTTCTTCTCTGAGGCACAGAACCACTCGGAGCCCCCCCACTCAGATTTCTGGGCTCACTGGTTCTGCTGAGCATTTTCCTGGCTGTTCCTCAGGCCTGTGGGATTCAGGTTAATAGGGCTGGTGCCTTGTGGGTGCTGGAGGCAAGGGAAGGGCTGCACCTGGAGCTGTCTGGGTGCTGTTAAATTGTTCTGTGTGCAGCGAACCCTCTGGTCACTGGCAGCTTTCCACCTGTCCTCCCTCCCACCTGCTCTGAGGTGCTGCAGGGAGGTGTTGGTGTGATCAGGGATGTTCTGATGGGGATAGAGAGCAGCTCCCCTTGTACCTTGCACTGGGAGCCTCCAGCTCCTCCCAAAGCCAGCAGAACTGTTCTTCTAACCTACGGCAAGAAAGAAAAAATTGGGAAACCCTTTGCTTGGTTATAAGGTCATTTAAAAGCAGGGAAGGAATGTTTTAGAAGAGGGCAAAGTCTTCTCCCTGCTGGAAGCATCGAGTGAATGAATCCCTGATGCTGAGGAAGGCATTTTGTGCTTGTAGGAGGCACTCAGGGACAGACACTTGCATGAGCAGCCACAAATTTCAGATCCCATTGCAGCTTGGGCTGGGATTAGATGGCAATAAAGGGGATCTGTGCAAACTTTGCAATTGAATTATTTTATTCAAATGTTAATGCTTGGTCACTTTGTGCAGGAGCCACGTGCTGCCGTGCTCCCACCAGGGAGGAAACGACCCAGTGTGGATCTCAAACAGTTGAGGAACTGTTTTCATTAGGAGCAAAATCCAGTGGGAATGCCTCTAACTCATCTTTTATGAGGCAAGAGCATCTTAATATTCATCAAAGCACTAATTTGCTTAATTGTGAAACAAAAAGATGTGAAGAGAATTAGCAAATAATAGAATATTCCTGGAATATCAACTCCATTTTCAGCCACAGCTCTGCCTTGGGGAGACTCCAGGAGCTGGGGGCTGTTGCCTCTCATTCCTTGCAGGATTTGCCACAGGATTTGCCTTTTGCCCTCGTAGCAGTGCGTGCTTTGGGTCCCAAAATCCCAGCATCCGATGCATATGGATCTTGTCAGCTCCTGTGACCCCAGTGCCCCCATCCTGGCAATGTGATAGTTCAGCAAAGTGCAGCCAAGAATATATTTTTCCCTGGGTTCTCTATAGAGGAAGCTGATGGTTGGAAAGGGGTCAGCACCAAGAGGAGGAGAGAGGTCCAGTGGCTCCAGAGGGCTGAGGCTGTAAATGGTGGGAGGTGCCCTCAGAAGGACTGAGAATGTACAGCAAAGAAAGGCCTCTGAAGGCTGGAAATTCAGAGCAAACAGAAATTCTGCCACAGGAAAATGGCACCGAGAGCAGCTGCTCCTAGCAGGGATGGGCTGCACGTTAACGTGGGGGGAGGATTGTCCAGAGCCAGGATTTGAATATCTGCTGAGACAGAAACAGGCCAAGGCCTGTGTCAGAGCACGGCTCTCGAGAAACGGCCGGGGTTGTGGAACTGAGCTGGGGAAGGGGCTCCCCAAGAGAGCTGGGGCAGCTCCTGAGCTCCTTCGGGCTCGGGGACAGCCAGCCCTGGGACGGGATCTCGGTGCAGCACCGGGACTGTGGGGATGCTTCCCGACAAAGGATGGAGCTCCTCGGCACGGAGCCCGCCTCCCTTCTGTGCTAGCAGCAGCCAGGACCAGCTTTGTGCTGAAATGCACCCGGGAAAGGAGCCTCTCCCTGCTCAGAGCTGTGGTTGTAGGCACAGCCCTTCCCCGCTCCCCTGGCTCCTGTCCCAGCCCCGTCTGTGCTTTGCTCCAGTTTTTTCCTCCCTCTTTTTTTGAGCTCTCCCTGAGCCTTTCATGTCTCGCTGCCAACTCCTTCCAAAGCAGAATATTTGACATTTGATTTCACTCCCACAAAGCACAGGAGCAACAGTTGCACAGCCCAATCCGGGGGAGAGAGGAATAAAGAAACTTTGCTTCCAGACACTCGGAGTTCTGGAACCACGCGGTTTAAGGGTGGTTATTAGGAGCTGTGTCAGGTTTCAGATACTCAGAAGGGGAAAAGAGAAGTGGTTCTGACCCTGTTTAAAGCAGGAGTTAATTTCTCTGTGTTTCTGGAGCAAACAAAGCCCATTTCTGCCCACGGGCTGAGCAAGGCTCGGAGAGAGCTGGGTGGTGATGGGAGATGGAGATGGAGATGGATGGCACTGGAAGAGCTTTGTGGGGTTCCAGGGTGGGTCTGGCAGGTGCTGACAGAGTTACTGTCCCCAAAATCCCAATTTTTGAGTCCTGTCCCCAAATTCACCATGAGTTCTGTGGTGGGTCAGTGTCGGGGGGACCAGCACGGCTGCAGTTAGGAGACCATGGCTCTTCTCAGCCACTGCCTCGTTTTCCACAGACAGGCAAATTCAATTAACAGTTTCTATCAGGAAAAAAACCAAAAACTCCACAAAAAATAAAATATTGAAGTGGAATCAGTCACGTTGCCTCTTTACTGGCCACAGGTGAGATGTGGGCATGCACCCAGGGCTGATCAAACAGCAGGTGAGGGGTTAATGGCAATGCCCTGACAAATGTGGGGCCACCAAGAGCCCCACAATTAAAAATTTCCCATTTTATCAGCGAGTCTGTCACAGAGCCCACCCCAACAACCCCTGCACGTGCAGGAAATCTTCTCTGCTTTCTTCCCTTCTGAGGGAAGGACTGGGGCTCGCAGAAGTGCTGGTGACACTGAGGAGAAGTGGCTCTGTAGTGCAGTTGTGGAGCAGGAATTGTCTGCCTGTCGGGGACACAGTCGGGTTCTTCACTGTGTGAGAGCTCGGCGCGTTCCAGTTCCACCAGCCCTGTGGGATGAAGGGGATTTGATGGCCCCAAGGCCGCAGGAGCCCCCTCTGCTCCCTGGGGCAGCAGCTCTGCCTTGGCTCCCATCCACCCCCAGCCCTGGCAGGGCTGCTGGGCACACTGCAGCCAGGCCTTATGTAAGCACCAGCAAAAGTGGGGCCAAAGATTTTTGCAGCTCTTGGCAGAAGAACGAGTTTGGCTATTTTTAAGCCGGGAGTGAGAGGAGCTCAGTCAAACCCGGGGCAGGGATTGCCGGCTCCAAAGGATTTCACCACCTAATCAAGGGCTGTAAACGTGGAATTTAAATCAGCAGGATCGAAACGCCCGCAGGAAGCACTCCTTGGAAGGAACATCCTTGTGTTGTGGGGAGGAAAACATCCCAGGAGGGCTCTTTCCATCCCTGCCAGCTCCAAGCCCTGTCCACCCTGGTTTTGAAGTCTCCAGGGACGGGGCAGCTGCAGCTGCTCCTGACCTATCCCCAGACCTGTTGCTTTTCCACCGACTGAATTTCCCCCCTCCCTTTCCACATCCATCACTGTGGCTTTAGGTAAAGAAATTGTCTTTCAGTCTGCTTTTAGGAGCAGTGAAATACTTGCTTTGCAAGTGCCCCTGTGCCAGGAGCTGCAGCTCTCCAGGGATAATTTGTTGTGCATTCCCCTGTCCTGTAACCTCAAGAGGTTTCAGTCTTGTGAAAACTGCTTTGTTTTGGACTGGACTTTCTGGATGCTGATTGAGGGGGAGGCAGACGGGAGCTGCCCAGATGATTTAGGAGAGGTTGGGATTGGAGCGAGGGCTGAGAAAAGCAGGGGAGCCCATCAGTCCTGGAGCAGCAGGGCTGTAAATACTGATGGTGTCCTGAAAAGAACTGAGAAAACATGATAAAAAATGCAGGAGATGTGGATAAAAGGGTCTGGAGTCATCAAGAGGGAAAAAATGAACTGATTAAATTTTTAACTACATTATCTGCTAGTTGAACAGCCAGTTAGCTGGACATAATCTCAGCAGACTTTGAACACTGGCACAGGGCAAAGGGCTTGGCTGAATCCCACCAGAGGTGTCCGAAATCCTGCCTCCCGTGGACTCCTCCACCTGCTCATCCTGTGCCAGCCTTTGCCCACAGGCTGGGACAGAGAGGGAGCTCGGGATGGGGAGAGGATCCTGGAGGAAGGGCTGTGCCCTGTGGGGTGTTGCACAGCTCCTCTTCCACGCCACCTGCTCCTCCTCCACCCTGCCCAAGTTCCTGGCTTGACGCTGACTTTTTCCACTTCCCTCCCCGCAGCCAATTAAGAAATTCTCCTAAAAACTTGCCTGAGATCATTAACAATGCCTCTCTGACAAGGAGGATGTGTTAATTAACATCAATTGACCAAGAAGCCCAGGCAGGTGGGACAGCCTGCTGCCTCTGCGGTGCCCTGCTGCCAGCACATTTGTCAGGCCTGCAGAGCTCTGGCCCTGCTGGGGCTCTCGTGCTGGTGGCCAGACTGGTTCCAGTGCCTCCCCACAGCCCCCAGCTGGCCGGGATGTCTGTCCAGACACAAAACAAATGTGGGCAGCTCAGGGCAGAAGCCGTTGAGGTGAGGAATCCTTGAAGAAGAAACTTTCCGGGAAGAAGTGGTGGAAAGCGCTGCAGTGTGAGCTCGGGGTCGGTGGGTTTGTTTTTCCTGGATGAGTTCTATTTCAGACATTGCTCGTGTGGTTGTTCCTTTCAAGTGCTGCCTGCCTTTGCCTGCAGTTTGTTTGTTTTGCTTCGGTTTTTCTTTGTATTAGGGCTGTTTCTTCCCCTGCCAGTCACAGCCACAGGGTTCCCATGTGTTTGCTTCGGCATTTGCTTCCCTTTCCAATTCCTCCTCTTCCACAGACCCATTGTTCCATTCTCAGGCGAGCCACCACAGTCCTGAAGTATTTCTAGAATTTCCCTTACGTGCGGGTTCCCAGGCACAAAGCCTCAGCTCCCCAGTGCTGCGGGGCTTCTAAAGGGACCTGTGGCATCCTCAGGAGCTGGGGCAGGTCTGGTGTCCCTCCAGATTTGATGCCACCACCCCTGCTCCATCCTGAAAGAAGCTGAGTTCATGGAATCCCAGAACTTTTGGGGTTGAAAAGAACCTTAAAGATCATTTTGTTCCAAGCCCTGCCATGGGCAAGGACACTTTCCACT
The DNA here is from genome assembly GCF_017639235.1 of Corvus kubaryi. Lineage (NCBI taxonomy): Eukaryota > Metazoa > Chordata > Aves > Passeriformes > Corvidae > Corvus > Corvus kubaryi. The sequence goes on along the minus strand of NW_024582078.1, from coordinate 3,552,436 downwards.
GTCTCAGGTTGTCCAGAGCCTCGTCCAGCTCCGTGGGTGATGCTGATGGGTTTGAGCTGGGTTTGGAATGCTGCAGAGCCCTGGCTTTGCTGCAGGATCTCCTGTCTGGATGGACAGACAGACCCAGGTGTCCTTCCTTAACAGCAGCAATGACAGACAGAGCTGTATTCCCAGCAGGGAAAATGGCTTGAAGGAGGGATCTGAAATGTCACACTTGGTGCTCAGCTCTGAAACTTAAAAACAAGTTTGGATTCCTCTTCCTCTTTAAACTTCCCCTCTTCTCCCATTCTCGTGGCCCTGGAATGGTTTGTCTTTCCAGCAGATGAGGTTGGTGGGTACTGAGCCAGCAAGGCCGGGAATTGCTCACGCTGGGCGCCAACAGAAAGGAAACATAACTCACAATATGCTGAGGGGAGCTCTGAAATTGCACAAATTATTCTATTTTATACTTTAATTAGTTTGAATTAGCAATGGGAATAGATGCGTAAAATGATCCAGTGAAGGGTGAAATGGAAAAAGGGCTGTGGTGTGGAGTACCACTTTATTATTGTGGGGTTTGTGCAGACAACGTGCAGGAGCTCGTCCTGCTGGATCTTTTTCCTGTGAGGACTTCCTCATCCCTGCAGGAGTTTGCCTCATCCCTGCAGGTGTTTGCCTCATCCCTGCAGGAGTTTGCCTCATCCCTGCAGGTGTTTGCCTCATCCCTGGCAGTGTCAAGGGCCAGGCTGGACGGGGCTTGGAGCAGCCTGGGACAGTGGGAGGTGTCCCTGCCCATGGCAGGGGTAGAACAGGATGGGGTTTAAGATCCCTTCCAACCCAAACCATTCCTGGGTCTGTGACTCTGCCAGGAAGGGCAGCAAGTTCAGGCTCTCTCCTGCAGTGCTTCCCTTGGGCCAGGCTTTGCCTGATCTCCTCAAAAGCCTGGGACAACGTGGTGCTTTTCTGGTGGCTGTGTGGGCTGGGGAGCAGCTGAGAGCCCCCCCAGCAGTGCCCTCTCCAGGCTCCCAACTCCTGCTTGGACTGAATCTGAGGCTTGAAGGGGCAGAAGGATTTAAGAGAGTTCAAATTCATCCTGGCTCTTAAACCCTGAGCATCTTTTTCTGCTTTTCCCTCCAAGGTTCTGAAAAATTCCCCCGGATGAGGTGGAAGTTGATTCAGGCTCCTGCAGGTTCCAGATAGGTTGAAGATGATGGATGTGCCCCAGGGAAAGTGGCTGGAATGGTTTTGCAAGCTGGGTCTAAATATAAAAGTTAAAGCTGGTTGTAAAGCAGAAAAAACCCAACTTTTTGTGACGTTTGCTCTTGCTCTCCCTCCTCCTCCTCCCCTGGACATGTATTTCCTGTTATAAGTTTGCTGTGGCAAGAAACGTTGAGATTTTCTGGAGCGTGGGTCTGGTACAGGGATTTGCCTGGGATCCCAAATGGAAATCCTGGGCACCGAACCTGGTGCAGATCCTGCCTTTCTCAACAAGAAATCCCTCCATCCCCGAGGTCCCTCCAGCCCCATCCCTGTGCTGTTCCCAGGAGCCTCTTGATGACTGTGGCGTTTCTGGCTGGTGCTGGTGAGGGGAAGGAGCTCCATCAGTAACCCTGTATTTATTTGAGCAGCGAGCAGGAATGTGCCCGGCAGACTAAACACTCCCTGCTCCCCCTGCACCAGGGGCTGCCCCTGCCCTGCCAGGGCCTGGCCCTGCCGACAGTTCTGGGGGCCAGGCAGAGAGGGGGAGCAGCAATTGTGGCCAGGAGCTCTCTGTGTGGGTGTTAAAGAAATTATTTTCGTTGTAATCAAGCTTGGGCCGTGCTGCTCACACGGGGGGATTGTTGTTTTCCCTCTTTATTTTCCCTCTGCCTTTTCCACCGGTTTCTCTGCTCCAAACCCCACCAGGCTGTGAACGTTTTGCTCTCCACTCCCAGATTTTACCCTCCCCAAAGCCCTACGAGATGGAGCAGCAGTATCACTTTTTAGATCAGGATTGAAGCTCTGTGACCTATCCTAAGTCAGGAAATCTGGGAGACCTCCCAAATTTTTAGTCCCACATTCCATTCTTCACTTTGCTGCTGTCCAGGTCGATGCTCCAACGAGGAGGGTGTGGGAAGAGAAGGCAGTGGATGTGGTTTGCTGTGCCAAATAATTTATAAAGACCCCATCGATTTGGGCATCACCTTCGCAACTGCAGCTGGGAGTGAACCTTTAAAATGGATAAATGTTTGTGAAAAGTTGATTCCGGCGCACAAAACCCCCTTGGAAGCTGCAGCAAATGCCCCAGTGCCTGTCCCCGAGGGGGATGCTCCTGGCAGGGCACACAGGTGTGCTGGGCACCACGGCTGCGTCCTGGGGAGCTGTGGGAGCGCCTTCCCTCCCCACAGAGCAGCTGGAAGTGGCCGTAGCCGGCGGCATTTTCCAGGCTTGGCTGAGCAATGGGCTGATCCTTCGTGGCAGCCCTGGAGGTGCAGAGGAGCTTTCGTGTGAGCTGTTGCTGCCAAGCTACACCTGTGAATATTTATAGATCCTGGGCTCATCTTCTCTCCACCCTGGGAACTTCCTCTCTTTCCTCCAAGCCTCCTTGAACTCTGGGAGAGCCAAACTTCTGGGTTTGATGGCAAAAAGCAAAGCTCAAGGGGGGTTTTGCTGTTGCTGCCTTGGAGCCCCAGTTCCACAGAACATCCCCGGGCTCTGTCCTTCCCAAGTACAAACAGAACAGCATCCCTGATTCCAGCTGCAGACAAAGCAGGGCAGAGAATTTGGGGCTTAAAACTGTGCTGAAGGCTCAACCAGCAGGGTCGTGCTGCGTCTGTAAAGGGAAAGAGGGGCAGGAGCACTCCATGACCCACTCGTGCTGCCAGGGCTGCTCACCGTCCTTTGTTAGGGAGAAATGGGAAGTGCTGGGTGTTTTCTCTTCTCAGGAGGCAGGAAAAGGCTGTGTTTGGGAGGATGGGTATCCCTGCAGTTGCTGTCTGCAGCCCAGAGGCTGCTCAGTTGCAGAGGAGTTGGCACAGGCGTTCTGGAGCGTGCTGGAAGCTGGCACGGGAAGGCTGCTTTATCTGGCCTTCAGATGGAGCAAAATATTGCTCCAAATGGGCATTGCTGAGGTCAGGGCAGCCATGGAGGGCACAGAGGAGGAGGAGGAAGGTTTTCAGGGAGCAGTTTCTTGCATTGCACAAAGTCTGGATGGGTTTGGGGGTATTTTAAGCCACAAGCACTCTGCTGAAGTTGTGCCACCAGCAGCAGTGACACATTGCCTCCTCCCCTCCCTGGCTCCACTTCAGAGCGTGTCTCTCCAGTTTCTCTTGCAGCACATATTTATCTGCTCCGTGCCCTTCTGGCTGTTTGATTTGTACTCGTGTTCCTTTTCCAACAGAGGCTGAGCAGAGCGCGGGGGGAGCGGGAGCCACACGGGCAGGGCACACGTGGGGCTGCAGGACCTGCAGGAGGCCAGACTGGCTTGTCAGGGTGTCAGAGATGCTTTCAATTAATTGAATTCAAAGACCCTCTCGGAATCCCGTTCCAGCAGTGGAGAATAGGGAGATTTGAGTAGAGAGGGGAACAAAAAGGAGCCCCAGGCACTGAGGGTCTCTCAGCTGCTGAGGGGGGTGGAGGTGGAATGCGATGAGCTTTAAGGTCCTTTCCAACCCAGACCATTCCAGGATTCTCGGGTTCTAAGACTCTCAGAGGCAGGGACATGCCTTTCGCTTTGTTTGTGACACCCTTAACGATCCTGGGCGGTGCCGTGGCCTCCGGAGCCACATCGGAACCCAAACGGCCAAAATCCCGGGACATTTAGGGCAGGATTTGGTCAGGGATCACTGCCTGCCTGCCTGGTTCTTTGGGCACTCTCCGGAGCTGGGGCAGCCCCTGGCAGGCACAGCCGAGGGAGCGCTGGGGAGCAATTCCCACCCGATCTGCTGGAATGGGGACAGCACTCAGCACTGGGGACCAGGAACGAGGCTTCCTTTGCCTCCTGACAAGCTGCAGTTTTGGCTTTTCCCCATCCATTTAAGAGACTCACAACTGTCAGTGCCCTGGGTGCTATTAACACCTCACTAAGAACACGATTTTAAATATTTTAAATTTTATTTTCTTTGTGGAGGAACCAGGGGAAGGATGGGGTTTCACAAATAACTCCTCCCTGTGTGGCTGGGCCTCGGTGTGAGCGAGCAGACAGCGCTGCCCACAAAAACAATTTGCTCAAAATCCCTCCAAAAAGAGCTGACCGCACTTTTATTTGGAGAAGCTGTGCCAGAAACAGCATTCCCGTGCCGGCAGAGAGGAGAGTGCAAGCTCCAGTTAGACAAAAACAAGCTGGATTTTTCCATTTTAGGTCTTTGCATGGTCCAGGCTGGTGGCCTGGGATCCCGCTCGTCCCTGGCACCTCGTCCAAGCGGGATGCTGGAGGAAATGTTGGATTTGTAGGAGAAATATCCCTGTGAGGCAGCAGCAGGGGATTGGGGGCTGGGTTTAGGCTTTGTTGGGGTGATGCAGGGGAGGCAGCGATCCAGAGCAGCTGGATCTCATCCGTAAAGGACCTTGAGCCTTCAGGGTGAATAAGGGGATCAGAGAATCACAGAATACCCTGAGCTGGAAGGCACCCACAAAGACCACTGGGTCCTGGCCCTGCACAGGACACCCCAAAATCCCACTCTGTGCCTGACAGTGTTGTCCAAACACTGAGTTTTGGGTCATTTTAGGAGTATTTTAAGCCATGAGCAGGATTCTGAAGCTGTAGCACCAGAAGCAATGGCTCATTGTCCCCTGGCCTCCCTGGCTCCACTTCAGAGGGTGCTGCTGGAGGTGTCCAGGCAGGGGGTGGCTGGTTTGGGGCTCTCCCTGTCCTCACAGGGGTGCAGGGGAACCACTGGATCAGAGGCAGCCCCCAAAGCAGCTCCCGGGTCCCTTCCCGTGGTGTCCATGGGGACGGGGAGCGTTCTGCTCATCCAGCAGGATTCCCCAGTGCCAGGAGCGGGGACGGTGGCACTGGGATCCCAGCTGGCAATCACCCATCCCTCCCTGAGGCCCTGGCTGTGCTCCCCACATCCATGAATTCTCCTGCCGTGGGTCAGTTCCAGTCGGAGCCTCAGTACCACGGGAGGGGCAGGGTTTGATCTCTGTGGAATCACCCCGATGGCAGCGGTGTCACAGCGCTGAAGGATGGGTGACAACGGGGACAGGAGGCTCCTCCGGAGCTCCCCGTTGTTATTGTCTTTGGGTGCAGAGCAAAAATGTGTAGGCTTCAGGCTAGATTGTGTAAATCTCGTTAGAAAGCCATTCCCAGCTAATGAAACCCTGGGAGAGAGGGATTTGGCTTCCCAGCCTTCAGCCTTGCAGCAAAGGCTGGAATAAATCCATCTCCAGTGGTGTGTGGGCTGCTCTGCCCTCTCCCCCAGCACGGGGGTGTTTTACTGGGGGAGCAGCCCCAGGTCAGCATTTGGTGCATCTGCACCTGAATAATTTCAGGTGATAACTATCTTCTCTTCAAAAAAGAAAAAAACCACCCAGAAACAAAACAACAACTGCCGCACGAAGAAACATCACCCGGCCTTTAAGGCTCGTGCAGGAATGGAGAACAGCCTCGTGAATAATTCGGCCTCCCCCTGCAGCTCGCTGGGCACTGGGTATTAATTCCAGGGGCCAGAGCTGTTAAGCAAAGCTGTTGAAAGGAGGGATGTGAGATAAATTCACCTCATCTTGGGTTGTTTGTGTAGGCTGGGGCTGTGCCTGCCACAGCCATGGATCCCACCCGGGGTCATGTTTGTTTGGCTGCGCCTTTATTGCTCTAAGTGTGAATTTAGCAGCTCCTACCGGGTGAAATACGATTGTCTTTGTGCTCCGTGGCCAGGCTGGGCTTTGCTGAAGTTCTGAGTGCAGCTGCTGCAATGTTTTGGTTTATTAACACAGATACAAGGCAGAGACACAGCCCTGGGCTTCAGCTGCAGGATTTGTGCCCAGATTTGTCCCTTCCCTGCAGATTTGGGGTGATTTGGACACCCAGGGCTGGCTGCCATCCCCATCCCTGGAGAGATCCGTGATCCCTCGTGTCCCAGCCCATCCTTGTGCTGGGCCTTCCCTTCCCTGCAGGCACCGAGGCAGGAATTGCTCTGTTCTCTGCTTTTTCTTGATTTATCTGTTTTTTCCTCACCTGTCTTGCCTTTGTCACCCATATACATCTATATATCCATGTATCCATCTCCCTATGTACTTATCCGACAACTGAGATGCAAATCCCGCAGTGCAGAGGCGTCCAGGCCCATCTGGGACAGCACAGGCTGCTGGAAATATTTCCATTGTTTTGCATTCCCTTTCCCCCTGCCTGTCCCAAAAAACACAGGGGTATCCTGGGCGTGTAATGAAGCCCCTGAAGGGTTGAACAGTTATTTCTTTTCCGCCTCTAACTAATCTTTTTTAATGCTTGACAGGCTCATGTTCTGTAATTGAATGCATTTTTATTTAGAAAATAACATTTAGTGCCACTTTGGATTTCCAATTATTCTTCAATCGGACTTTGAGGGCCTAATGTCTTTGTCACTTGGATGTGTGCAGGAGATGGCAACATCAGAGCAGACAAGAGCAAATTATTTCCACTACTGATTACTAGGCTTGGGAGGAAAATATGCAGGGACAAATTTAGTCTCAGCATAAATGTATGAAAATGAGTTAAAGCACTGCTCCAGCAGCAGCTCTGTGCTGTGGCTCGGTGCGGATGGGAAGCACCTGCCTGGCTCATCCTGCAGCTTCCTGCAACAACCAGGGAATCTTCGGGAGGAGGGGAAGGGAGAGGCTCGGTGACAGTGGAAAAGCCTCCAAGGAATGGGAGCTGCAGCATCCACCTGGATCTGTCTGTGGTGCTCAGGATGGGCTTTGAGGGCCTTGGTGGCACCTCTCGTGCAGGAGGAAAAGCCTCCCTGGTAAATCCATTGTGAACCCACAAATAACTCCTCGCCAAAGGAGGAGCTGCCTTCTCCCACCTCGTGGGTGTCCTTCATGCTCAGAGAGGACGCAGAGCTTTGATCTGGAGCTGTGTCAGGGCAGGTTTAGGTTGCAGATCAGGAAAGGTTCTTCCCCGAGAGGGTGCTGGGCACTGCCCAGGCTCCCCAGGGAATGAGCACAGCTCCAAGGCTGCCAGAGCTCCAGGAGCCTTTGGACAGCACTGCCAGGGATTTTTCCATTGCTTGCAGTGCCCAGTGGAATTCCACAGCCTGGGAATTGAGAGAGAGTAGCAGGATGTTCCTGTTGGTCTAAATCTGCTCTTGTAGTCTAAACCATTCCTTCAGGGCTCCTCATTAGCCTTGAGACAAATCTGGTGCCTTATCACAGGGTGAGATGCCCAAGGACACCATGGGCAGGGCCAGCCCAGCTCTGTCTTCCCTATGGGAAAAGCAAAATGCCTTGTCAGAGCAGTAAATTGGGAGAATCCAAAGTATTTTCCAGTCTCCAACGCAAACAATGAGTTAAACTTCAGCCCAAACTGATTTGGTGTGTGTGGGAAGGGGAGGGCCTGCTGTGCTGGGAGCAAGCACAGCGCCTTAGAACGATCAAACCTTCTGTTCTGACAGCTCTCTGTGCTCCCAGGGTTTGACGTGGCCCTGGAGCTCGGCCGTGCTGTCTCCTGAGATGTTTTTCTTGGTCCTCACTGACGTGTCCATGTGTGGTAACAGCCCCATGTCCTACACCCGCCACGGGACGCTGGGCTCCTTCTGTGGGGACAAGGACTTGGAGCTCATTTTCCTCCAGAACTCGAGAGTTTGGGATACGCTTAGGAGGGCTCATTCCTCACACTGGTGGTCAGGTTCCTAAATTATTTTTGACAGCCGCATGTAATGATATACAAATGGGAAAGTGATGGAGTAGCAGAAAATTGACTGGCAAGGACAGCGTGATGGAGTTAGAGAGCAATCCCTGCTAAAAAGCCGTGGAGACTGCGGCGCGTTCCTGGAGCAAACACGGAGCAGGGCCCTCGCCAGGCTGTGGAAGCAGCAATGATACCACTCTGTGACCTTTAAAGCTACTCAGGGCATTCAAGTGCTTTGGATTTTCAAGGCTCTATAAAATTGCACAAACGGGCTGTGCCTGGGACATTTCTCCCAGGTTTCCGCAGTGTTTGAACAATTTGAAGAGCCCTGAATGGTTCAGAAATGGGGAATTGAGGCTCGCTCGTGTTCCTGCCCTGAGTGCAGCAGACCTCTGTGGCTACAGAGAAGATCTGAGCAGGGTCTGGGATGGCTGTGTTGAATCTGCCCCAGAGCTCACCTGGAAAGGCGGCATTCCATGGGATGTGGGCGTCTGAGGGATGAACCTTGCAGCTCTGCCAGCCAGGATTCATAGAATCCTAGAACATAAAAAGGACCCACAGGTTCATCCAGTCCAAATCCTGCATGGGACACCCCAAAATCCCACCCTGTGCCTGAGAGCATTGTCCAAACACTCCTGGAGCTCTGGTAGCCTTGGGGCCGTGTCCGTTCCCTGGGGAGCCCGGGCAGTGCCCCAGCACTGGTCACCCAGCCTGGGATGTGGGATGCTGTGCTGGAAAAGCAGGCAGAGCGAGATGGGCACAGAAGGAGCCAGAGGGGCTGGATGCCCTCGTTTGGTGCCCAGCCCCTCTCTGGGCAGAGCTGCTGCTGAATAATCCTGTCAGTCACACACGAGGTGCGGGCAGAGCCGGGGTTGGGCCATTGAAACGATGCCTGCGTGTGCCAAGAAAACAAACAGAAAGGGCCAGTCAAAGCTTTTCAGTGTCATTGACACCCTCGGACGTGCCAGAGCCGGGAACAAAGCCGGCATTGAGGCGCAGCACAGCCTGGGAGGCTGCTGGGAGCAGGCAGATGCGGGGCTGTGCCCACCCTGCTGCGCCGCGGCCACTCGGACACGTGGGGCCCTCGCAAGGTGGGTGGCAGGACACGGCCTGGGCTTCCTCCTCAGCGAGGAGGGCGAACAAAATGTGGCCTCGTGTCCCCGTGTGTGCCAGGGGTGGGAGGTGGCCGGGAACTCGGGGGGTCTGTAGGGACAGCGGCAGGGAGAAGGCACAAAGCCAAGGCGACTCCAGCTCTGCCTCCGAGGTGCCAGGAGAGGGGTGGCTTTAGGACACTGGCCCTGACGCAGAGTGCTGCCAGCGATTTTGGGCACACCTGGCCTCTGTGCCCTCCGAAAGTGCCCAGCAGAGACCTTCAGCCCATCAGGCTCTGGGGAAGGGCAACCTGGGGACGGACACGGGGCACCACTCCGGCCACTGCCGCCCCTGTGCTGTGCCCCACTGCACCGCCCTCCCCAGCACTGCTCCCTCGCCCACAAACCGAGGATAATGTTTCCTCTGCTGCTGGCAGCAGCTGTGCTCTGTTGTGTTGTGTGTGCACACGGTGCCCATTCCAGCAGGGCTGCAGCTCCTCTTTAATCTCCGGGCACGCCAGAGACGCGAGGAACGCGCTGCCAGCCCGGGACACCGGTGTTGGGGACTGCCAGGTGTGAGCCAGGTCACTGCCTTTGGCTGCTTTGCTCCAGCAGAGGAAAGCAAGGGTTAATCTCAGGGCCCCAGTGGAGAGAGGGAAATAACCCAGGGAGCCTGGGGTCCCTCGCTGTGCTCCATCTGCCTCCCGTGCATGTGCTGCTCATTTTTCATACTGAACACAGCTGCCGCCAGCAGCTCTGTCCTACCCCGGCTCCTGCCAGTTTTATGAGCAAAGAATAAAGAGGGGGAGCACATAAAGCACCGAGGTTCATTTGCCGGTTGTCAGGCTGCCGGGGCAGCAGGGACCGAGCCATCGCAGCACCTTTTCATTGGCAGCGTTCTTTATTCATCCCCCCAAGCTGCTCCCCTTTTTGGAGGAAGGGACCTGCTGCTGCTCGTGCTTTTATCAAGGCTTTGGCCCTGCTTAGCTGGGTGGGATGGAAGGAGCTGCCTTTCCTGGGATCTCTCCTGGGGTGAAGGCATTGCTGTGCCGAGGTCGATGCCATCAGCCTGTGCTGTGAGCACTGGGGGCTGGCAGAGCCCGCAGGCTGCCCCTCTTCCTTCAGCTGGGTAATTAGGAGCTCTCAGAGAGGGGGAAGAGAGGTCACACATGGACTGGGCCTATTAACCCCGTCCCTTGCCAGCCACCCTGCGGAGAAATGCCCTCGGAGCAGCTGCTCCAGCACGGGCTCCCAGCAGGACGGCGGCTGAGGTGAGGGAAGATCCCCTTCCAGCCCTGCTCCCCCACGCACAGGTGGGGATTCGCCCCCAGTGGGAGTTTAGCAGCTGAAAAACATCGTGCCAGGGACCAGGTTTGGTCCAGAAGGGATGGTTTCATGTCTTTCACATGGCAGAAGGAGCCACCCTGGTAGGGCACCCTGTGCCCTGCTCCCTGCCAGAGGCAGAAGACAGAGCAGGTCATGGATCCACCAGCTCTTCTCCTGGTTTTTGGCATTCCCAAGTTGTCCTTAACCAACTGATCCCTGCAAGTCTCTTAGATGCCATCCACTTTCAGCCTCCTGGGGCAATGATTCCCCCTTGTTCCCAGCCTCACTGGGAGCTGAGGGCTACCAATTCCCACAGAAGTTGGTTAATTCTGTCCTCTCCAATCCCTTCCAAGCCCAGAGCTTTTCCTGGAGCTGATCTGTAGGTAGGCTCAGCAGCAGTCTGCAGGATCCCCCTCGCAGTCTGTTGGGTCTGTTGCTGTACTGACGCCAGTGATATTTATGGAAATATATGCAGAAGTTCCTCCGGCTCTGATGGAGCAGAAATAGTTTCATGGCATTATTTGCCCAAAATGCCACCGTTCTGAGTGCTGAACCCGGACAGTGAGAAGCTGATGTCAAAGCAACTGTTTACAGCAGGAGCTGATGTGGCTTCCAGGGACAAGTGACTTGGCGTTGCAGCCCTGGGAGCATTAATGCAGCAATGCTGAAGTTTGTGTGGAAGCTCTGAGCTCTGAGCCTCCCGTCAGAGCAGCGCCACAGCCCCAGAGCTGCTCTGTGATTCCGCATCTCCCGTGCAGCAAAACAGCAGCCCAAGGAGAAGCAGGTAAAGATCAAAGCGAAACCCTTTGCCCGACCTTCTCTGGCTACAAAACCCGTCCCAGCTTTTATTTCCCGTAATGGGAGGCCCTTGGTTGGTGCTCCCACTTTCCCAGGGGCACTTCCAAGCCGCAGGCAGCGCTGTTTGCTCTGCGGTGTGGAGGGAGAAGCAGGGGGTGTTTAAAGTGCTCACTTGTGGTGGCACCGCAAATGAAGTCATGTCCCGAGGGACGGGGATGTTGTGGGGAAGGTCTGATGGGTGAAAACCGCCGTGTTGTGACTCGTGACCCAGCGAAACCCCTAATTGTGTGTTTAAAGCAAACCCTAGGCTGAAGCTGTTTCCTTTGCCTCCGTCTTGGCGCGCTGCCTTTGGCTGTGGGGGGCTCGGATCACTCATCCTGTGGATAGGGCTGGTCAGGAGTCACCCCCGTTGTTAGGAAAGGAATGTTAAAGGGCTGTTGTGTAAACCAGCCGCTGTCTGAACAGGCTTTGTTTTCAGTGCAAATCCGCTGCAGGGAATGATTTAACCTTCATCTATTCTTTTTTTTTTTTTTTTCATTAAATAAGATTTATACAGGTATGGTATTGGAAAGGTCATCCATCCCCCGAGCTGTGGGACGAGCTCTGTGCATTCCTCCCTCTTCGCTTGGCTGTTTTACCCGTGGTTTCAGGCTGGGAATGCACCAAGCCTGGGTTTGTTGCCTTCCTGGGAAATGGATTTATCCCTGCCTGGCACACGGGGCCCCCTCAGCCCTCCTGCCCCCATTCCCACACTCGAGGAATTCTCCCGCCAGAGTCACCAGGAGCTGCTGTGTGGCCTTTCCCAAAGGGATCGCATCCCAGCTGGGGGAAAGCGGGGGGTAATTCCCCTCCTCTCCCTCAGGAAATACGGGATGCTGGATCTGCAGCACGGACCTGGGCTTTAAGCTCAGGATCTCTGGATGCTTCGCTGTTCCACACTCCGGCTGCCCCTGGATCCCTGAAATGAGCTATTTTATGTCTTTCTTGTTTACTGATATGTGCTGAGGCTGACTGAGGGGTTTTTTGCAGTTATTTAAGATCCTGTAGCAGCAAAACCTCAGTGGTTGGGCAGTGCAGCCCGGGTGTGCTCCCAGCGCTCTGTTTATCCCGTCGGCTCTGAGCATCCCCAGCCTTCGAGGACACTCCAGCCAGGCACGGAGCTTCACAGGCCGAGGCAGCAGAGCTGGGAAGGAGCTTTTGCAGCTTTTCTAGCAGCAACCTGTTCTCCAGGGCTTTTCTGAACCCTGAGAACAGATGGCTGGGCTGGAGGCTGAGATGCAAGGACAAGGGACTCGTGTTGACATTACCTTTACCGGAGTGCCTTTCATCATTAGCATGTAAATGCCACCAAACACCCAGGAATTATCCATCTATGATCTCTTCATTAGAAGAGGCCTCTGATCAGGTTAATCTCACTTTCCCAGCGTGGAAAGGAGGATGCTGAGCAGCTGTACCCACCAGCAAGGGGAAACGGAGTGAATTTCTGAGAGGGAAGGATGCTGCGAGCATCAGGTTTGAAGTGGCTCGTCAGTGATTGCTTTGGCTCTTGCACCGCGCTGCCAGGGCTGAAACAGCAGCGCTGATGGTGGTGATTGAGCCTGATGGGCCTTGAGCTCTGGGGCAGGTGGCCTGGAACACCTTGGGTGGGTGCTGAGCAGCCCAACTCTCCTGCGGGCAGGAGGGAAGTGGGGGAAGCTTCCAGCCCCGTGCGTTTTCCATCCTCTCAGTGATCTCCTCTCCCTCTTGAGAAGCAGAAGCCAAAGCAAGCATGGGGGAGGGTGGAGGAAATGTGTTTTAACAGTAAATACGGCCTTGTAATTTATCAATGCAGAGTAATTGAAGTAATTTCATGTCGGTTTTAAATGCAGCGCCCAGGGATCTAATCTATCTGTCTAATATTAATGGGGAATATTTGCTTGCCTCATTCATTCATTACTGTTTTCATTAAGACTCTAGTCCCATTTAGGAGTCTGTTTGTCATTTTAAACTCTTCTGTTTTATCTTAGCCTGCCACAATCCTTTTTAACAACTTAAGTGAATTCGTGAGTTGCAGGCTGGCAGCTTGGGGGAAGGGGCTCTGCTGTCTGGCGTGTGCTTTTCCTGGGGAGACAGGAGAAACAGACGGCTGGAGGCACCCGCAGGCAGCAGGCTCTGAGCTTCCCTGGGATCCACACCCCGGAGACTCAGGGCTTTCAGAAGGAGCTGGGTGTCTGCGCTGCCCAGCATGGAGATCCCTGCTTGGACTCAGCTGCAGGGACCCCGGCTTTGGAGGCTCCATCATTTCCAAGCCAGCCCAGGCAGGTGCTCGGAGCAGGGATGTTGCTGATGAGTGCTCAGGGTGTTCCCAGCTGGGTGTTCTCGTTCCTCCCAAGGTGTGTCCCCCCTCTAAGGCATCCCCACCTTCAGGATATCACAGAACCTCAGAAGGTCTGGCTTGAAAGGGACATTAAAGCTCATCCAGTGCCACCCCTGCCATGGCAGGGACACCTCCCACTGTCCCAGGCTGCTCCAAGCCCCGTCCAGCCTGGCCTTGGGCACTGCCAGGGATCCAGGGGCAGCCACAGCTGCTCTGGGCACCCTGTGCCAGGGCCTGCCCACTCTCACAGGGTGGAATCTCTTCCCACTGCCCTATGCCAGGGGCTCTGTCCCTGTCCCCACACTCCTCCTGGATGAGTCCCCACACCCCGGAGCTGGGAGGAGCCCAGGGAGCTCTGCTGGGGTGCCCACGGAGCATCACCTGCAGTGCTGGGTGGGCAGCAGGGCTGGGCATCCCTGAGCTGGAGGCATCCAAGCCTAATTAGAGTCCTGGGAAACAGGAGCATTGTGCTGCTAATGACTCTCTGGCAAAATGTTCCAGCTAAAACAGTAATTTCAATAAGCACAGCCCAATTGTGAGTGTTGAACACCTAATTACATTGGTTACTGCTCCAAAATTATTCCGAATTCTATTTGTGCTGTTTTCTCACCGAACAGAGAGGGGAAGAAGTGCACACTTTATAATCATTCACCTTAATTAATTTTCTGAGCTTCTGTTAAAACTTTTAAATGACTGCAGGGAGCACATCAGGAGTTCCGTGGCAGCCAGGCAAAGCACAGAACGCAGAGGCCGTGAACTGATGTGAGATGAAAGTTTGCTGTGTTGGATTGATCCCCACCTGAGCCCACAAATTTTGGAAGGCTGCCCCCCTTTTATCCTGATTAATTAGTTCCCCCGAGGTCTGGGCTAATCAGGCTGCAAAGGGCAATGCTCATCAGCGGGGTGGCCTCGCCCAGCGGTGTCAGAAGATGGTGCCAACACGTCAGGAAGCCACTGGTGATGGCAGCAGTGATGTCCCCTGGCAGGAGCACTTGGATGTGCCCCTGGCTGCTCCAGACACATCACCCTGGAATCCAGAGCGCGCCCAGAGGGGAATCCCACAGGAGCAGGGCGGCTGTGTCACCCTGGCTGGGGAGGAGCAGGGGAGCTCCTGCCTGGATCAGGATCCTGATTTCCAGGAACTCATTTGACCCTTTCCGTTCAGTCAAGAACAGAATTGCAGCTCCCCTGAGGTGTGGTGGTTTTCCAGGGATCCAGGGATGTGGATCCATCACAGCCTAACCCTGTCCCTGTGGGGGCGACCTTCAGCATCCCACTCCTCGTTATTGGCACGTGTACACCCTCACCACTCCCTTTTCTTGTCAGGGAGAGGTTCTCTGGGTCAGTTCTGCAAGACACACAGTGGTTTAGTGTCCCAACAGAGGAGAATCTGCTGAGGGTCCTGTCCTCCCCAGCTGCCATCCCTGTGTGGGGACACCAGGCTGTCACCAGCACCCTGGGGCAGGAGCAGCTCAGAGGAGCCGGCCAGGAATGAATGTGAGGCTGCACCTCATTATTTAATCCATGAATTTTGCTGCATTTGCCATTCCAGAAGCCACTGGGAATACCTCAGCCAGGTCTGCGCTCCAGATTTTATTTCAGCGTTGAAGATGAAAGAATTGCTCCCTGATTTTGTGTGTGCACCAGGCTTTTCCAGCTCTGGAGGCAGTGGGCACACGGAGATGGAGGCGGCCATGCATCCCTGGCCCCACAATTCCCAGATGTAGATGGTCCGTGCGAGGCAGGAGGCAGAGCTGGTGCTGCCAAGGCACTTTGGAGCAGTGACTGTCACACAGAGCTGGCACTGGTGTGCCAGTCTGAGCAGGGGGTGGATGCCAGGGTGGGATCCCAAATGCTGGGCTGAGCCTCCACCCACAGCTGGGAGCTGAGGGAGGGTGAGGGATGGGACACCCGGTGCCTGTGCCACGCAGGGGGCACCTGCCCCTGTGCCACCTCCTGCACAGGCCCACCCTGCAGCCCCGGAGCGTCACTGTCGCCTGCCAGGGCAGAGGAGGAGCTGCCAGAGCGAACAGACCGAGCATCCCATGGACGGTCACGTGCAGCCCGCGCTGGAGATGAAAACCCATTTCCCCTCCTGCAGGTTTGCACGAGCCTGTGCTGCTCCTGGGAGCGGGGCTGGGATCTCTGCCTGGCACTTTGTTATTCCAACAAACCCCGCTCAGATGTTCCATATTGATGTGATGATTAACTCGAGCCGTGGTAAACCACAGGAAAGCATTTGTCTGCAGGAGCCTGTGTGCCAGAACACGAGGCTGCTCCGAGCCCTGGCGGGATGCTGGGCCGGATGGATGGAGGAAACTCTGGCTTGAGGACAATTTTCCTGCTTGAGCAAGCCTCACTTCGGGATATTTGCTATTTTTTCAGTCTTCCTTGCTTCCCAGAGGAGGCTGTCCTCGCTTTCATCACCTCCCTCAGGAGCCTGGCGCGGTACGCGGAGGGTGTGAGGGAGCCAAGGAGATGGGAATGTTTGGAGAAGCTCTGATCCCTCACTCGGGGAGTGATCCGGTCCCCTGTGCTCCAACACAGCATGTCCTCATCAGATGTTAATGAGGTTCTTAGAGCAGCAAAGCCAAACCTCTGCAAAGGTTGCCTGGATCAGAGTTGAAGGGGCTCTCTCCGCGTGCATCTGCAGCGCCGTAATTAAATAATCCCCTCGTAGCCATGGCAACGTTGTCTCCGTGTCCTCTCCCACTCGCTGCTGCTCTGCCAGAACTTCCAGGTGTTGATTTGGTTCTGACAGCCCGGTGGGGGCTCTGAGAACCCTCCCTGAGCTGGGGGCATGGGAGAGCAGAGCTGGTCCTGCAGGAGAGGCTGGACCTGGCGGGAGAGCTGCCCCTCACCTGCTCTGTGCCTTCCTGTGGCACAGGAATTGATCCTGGAGCCATTCCCACCCTTGGGAGCTCCACAGCATTGTGGGGATGCTCCTCAGTTATTTGTGGCTAAAACTCCCCCTTTCCCCTCTCCTCTGTGCCCTGGCTCTGCCCCAAGGATTCATTTCGCGCATCCCACTCGCTCCTGGTCCTTCCACACTCATTGCTGGCGTCAGTCTCGGTGTGTCTGAGATCTCCACGAGTCAGGAACAGCAGTTTCCAGGTAGGAATTTCCACAGCCCGAAGCAGATTGCACCCACGTGTCTTGCTCAGCACAGCCAGAGTGTTCCCATCCCTGCACACTGGGATTTTTCTTGGCAAAGGTGCCCAGCAGGATGTTCCACCTGGAGCTGAGCATGGAGGCACAGGAGGAGGAGCAGTGGGAACAGGAGTCTGTCAAACTTCTTACAGCCCCTGAGAAAGTCTCACTTTATTTTCCCTGTCACCCTGACACATTAATGGCTGCAGCTGAGGCATCCTCCTTGCTCCTTCCCACACTTTTCCACATCTCCTGCCCCAGCACAAAGCAGAGTTTTCTCATGAATAAAGGAAAGAATCAAATCTCATTGGAAAGTTCATCAACTTTGGGCTCCTGCTCAGTGAGTGATAGATGGCTTTAATTACACTGAACTAGTTGGCATCTCTACTCCACTCCCCAAAGTCATTAAAAATTGATTTTCTGTTTGAACTCCAGCCCCCCGAGGGGTCTGTGGGCAGCGTGCCGTGGCTGTGGGATGCTCCAGGGGCTGTCTCCAGCCAGGGGAGGTCACAGGCCTGGGCTGGTAGCACGCAAAAGCTGTGGAAACTTTGCTTTGGCTGCTTATTTTAGGTCTTTATTTATTTATTTATTTATTTATTTGGAACTGGTTTCTTGCACTTATTTGTTCCGGGGGCTGGCAGAGTTGGAATTCATGTGTTTTGGAGAGACCGTATTGACTTTTTTTTTTTTTTTTTTTTAAATTTATTTTATTTTGCTGCTCTTATGGGTCAGGCAGTCATGGAAAGCAGTAATGAGACTTTATCATTTAATGGTTGAGCAGCAGGTTCGTTTTGGCACAGGGAGCAGGGAGAGAGGTCACAGTCAGGCAGGGGGGAGCAGGGCTGTGCCCTCAGGAGTGAGGAGATCCCCCGGCAGTGTTGGATTCTTGGCTGTTGTCCTTCACACAGATGCTCCTCTGCAGACATTGTTCAAAATCTCTGTGTGGTTTTTAAAGAATTATCATGTGCAGAAGCCGCAGCTCCTGAGCAGAAAAAGAAACGAAGCGCTCAACATCAAATCATCTCTAATGAACTCTTATTCACATAATTCCAATCCTCTGTTATTTATAGAGCGCAGCGAGAGCATCCAGCTCCTCACAAACACGAAACAAGCCCTGAGCTGCATTTAAATCACAGGGACAGATCCTGCCAAGCCTCCCTTTGTTGGGGATCCACAGTGCCGGGTGATTTTGGGGCTGTCCTGACCTCCAGGCTGGGTCCGAGTTCACCGTGCTGGGCAGATTTTAGGGGAAACCCAGCGACCTCCCTGGGTGCTCCTGTGCTGGCTGGTGTCTCCCACAGGGAATGCTGAGAGCTGTGGGATGCTTGTTTGGTTTGAAGAGCACGTGTTTGCTTCTGGTTCTCCACCCAGGAGCAGCGTGATGGCTGCAGCACTGGTCTGCACTGGGAAATGCTGGGGTGGGGTGGATGTGGGCAGTGTCAGCACCAGGCAGGGTGCAGGAATAAGTCCTGGCTGGGCTGTCCTGGGGGGCTGTGCTGCCTCCAGCCCCTGGGGTCGGTCCCACCCCACGGTGCTGTCCCTAAAGTGCTTTTTGCTCCTTAGAAGGGAGAGGCAAAGCAGGAAAAAACACCTGACCTGTGGCCACTCGAGGTGTAGACCCTGCGAGGACACCCCAGGCCCCCTCTGCAGCCAGGAATCAAACCCAAGCCCTTCATTTCCACCTCTGACCCTGAATTTCTCTTCTCCATTCCCGAAGCTCTTTCATCCATCACTGGCTGAGGGCATTCCCACCTCTGCCCCTCATTTCCAGGGTCCCAAACCGAGCCCTCCACCCATCCCACGGGCTCCACGTCGGCGAGAAAACACCAACCCCGCGCTTCCCTGGGTGATCTCTGTTCCAGGAAAAGCTGTTGAGTGGGGCTGAGGAAACAAGAAGAATAGCAGCCCTATTGGTGTCGTCCTCAGAGAGGAACTGGGTTCTCACTGTGTCAACAGCACTTGGCGTGACAGTGGCCGTTGTTTGGGGAGACACTGCTCCTTTCAGAGCCGGCTGCTGGGAGCCGGGTGCTGTTTTGACGGACAGAGCCGGTGCAATCCAACAGTTGTTTGAATTCCCAGCCAGTTGCAGGCATCGCTCCCGGGGCCCGAGCGCTGCAGGGAGGCTGGGAGAGGATTATCTGCAGTATTTGGTGGGAGAAATGGAAATAGAACCACAGGATCACGGAATGGTGTGGGCTGGGAGGGAGCTTGAAGATCATCCGGTTACACCTGGACACCTTCCACTCTCCCAGGTTGTTCCAAGGTCTGTCCAGCCTGGCTTTGAACACCTCCAGGGACAGGGAGTCCACAGCCTCTTGGGAAACCTGTTCCTGTGCCTCCCAACCGTATAGGAAGGAATCTCTTCCATACATTGTAGAGGGACAGAGCAGGAGCTCTGTGCAGAGATGGGATGCAAGCCCACCCTGCTGCTGGAGGTGGCAAAGGACGGGTTGGAAAAGTTCAAGTGGTTAAAAAGGTTAAAAATGTCTTTGCTGGAGCCAAGCAGTGACCTGTGGTTAAAGCCTGGTGTCGTTTTGAAGCCTTTGGGGTTTCAGTGCTGGTAAATAGGTGAGGGCCGTGCTGCACCTCAGCATCAGGCAGGGACCTTCCTCATGTGCTGTGGGTGGGAGAGGGGTTTACAGCAGTGTTTGGGGTTGTTCCCACCTGTGCTTCCCTCTGTGGCATCCCTGCCTGGAAGGGACAGCAGTCCCCAGGGGGTCAGGCTTGGGGCCAGCGTGGCTGCTGCTGGAAGGGCTCAGAGGGGCCAAAGCAGTGAAACACCCACCCAGACTAAACAAGCTGCCAAAATGCCCGTGATTTATTGCCTGCAGCAGCTCCCATGGGAGAAGGGTGAGAGAGCAAAGCATAAATCAGGGAGGAGAGGACTCAGCTCCAGCCACAGCGGAGGTCTGGGCAGGGGGGCTCAGGGGTTTGAGGAGCCGACGGCGCCGTGGGAGCCCGGCTGGGGCTCTGTGTGCCCAGGACTCGCCCAAGGGACGGGGTGACCTCATGTCTCAGTCTCCAATAATTCCTATTCTCGCATGTTGGAACAAATTCATTTCAGGCTGTGGATTTGCTGTTGTGTTCCGTGACTCCGAGGGGCGAAGTGGGACCTGGGGCTGCTCTGGCTTTGCTGTGGGAGAGCAGCTCTGAGAATGTGTGGTTCCCTTGCAGGTGTCCCGGGTGCCCGTGGAGTCCTGTGAGCAGTACACGACCTGCCAGGAGTGCCTGAGCTCGGGGGACCCCCACTGCGGCTGGTGCTCCCTCCACCACATGTAAGTCCAGCCTTGGCTGTTTCCTGGTGATAAAAGCAGCTGTCAAGGCTTCTGAGTGCCTCCCACGCAAAACGAATTAGGCTGAAGTTCCTTAAATCCATTTTTCTCTCCTTTGGACATTCCCTGCATTGCAGCGCAGATGCCATTGGAGATCCCTGAGCTCCCGGGGAGAGGTGAAGGGAAATAAACCCCTGCTCCAGGAGCAGTGGGTCGCCCACAGCGTGGGCAGGGGGATGTGGACACAATGGAAAACCAAAATTTAAACTGGTGGGAATGGAGGCCTGGTGGTTTGCACACTCCTGCTCCTTGCCCAGGTTGTAAATCCCAAATAATGTGAAATTTTTAAAGGCAACAGTAGATGTGAATCTGTGAGTGGGGCTTTGCTTCCAGCGAGGTTACAGCCCCAGAGCAGAGCACAGAGCCCTTTTAAATGCACCAGGAAAGGAGATTGAAATCCTGCAAGGGGAGGTCAGGGGTCTCTGCTCCAGCTGTTCCCGGGGGGATCCGGCAGCGGGCTCGGAGCTGGCAGCCCCCCTCACACTGCCAGGCACAAAGGGCTGAGGGTGCTTTTCTCCAGGGGAACTCCAGGAAATTCTCTCTGCATTCAGGAGGTGTCCGTGCCCTTCCTTTCTCTGCCCTGCCATAATAACGAGCACTTCCTAAGGCGGAAGGGAGACCACCGGGCAGAGGAGCTCGGGGGAGGAGGGGAAGGCCTGGGGAAGGCTGGAGCAGGGGAATAGAAATCCCTCCGGCCCCGTGCCAGCTCGCAGAGCGGCCCCGTTACTGCACGGAGAGCGTGGCAATGGGGGAGGCAGAGTTCAGGGCCCCGCACAGCAGCGCTTGGCCCCTTGCCTGAGGAGCAGGTGCTGGAGGGGAGCGGGGAGCTGCAGGCTCCTCCGCAAATCCGGCCTGGATTCGGGGCTTTGGGGTGCAGAGCAGCTCCCCACAGCGGGTTTGGTTTTTGGCCACACTTGGGGAGGTGCAGGAGAAGCAGCTCAGCCCCTGAGCATCGCACAGGCTCCTCTCAGGGAAGGGCTGGGGACAGCAGCAGAGCTCTGAGCATCCCACAGCAGCACCTCAGGGCACTCTGGGCATCCTTTGGGGTTTTTCAGCTGTTTTCCTTTGCAAACAGGCCTGTCCTGCCCTACAGCTGAGCCACCCTTTGTGCAGTCATGTCCGAAAGTCTTCACTGCCACAGCTCCTTCTTCAGAAGGGAATTATTTCCATCCCTGGGCATTCCCACCCCTCGGGCTCTGCCCCTGGGGCAGCCACCCCAGTGTGCCCTCCCAGGGACAGCGGGTGGGGAGGGGACGCTGCAGCAGGGGCTGTGCTGGGGCTGTTGCTGCTGCTCCTGCTGCAGCTCCTCCGAAAGGATCACCGAGCACTTCCCTCATGCTAATGAGCTGGATCTTCACAAGCCACCTGGGAGGCAGGTAAAGGTTGTTATCTTCATTTTGCAGAGACAAAACCCTCAATGACAAGAGGAGAGAAAAGTGTCATTTCCTCTGCCCTTTTGGCCATGACATTTCGGCATCAACCTATTCCCAACAAGGGCTCCTCCCCGATGGGATTTCTCAACTCTCCCTTCAAGCATCTGCACTTCAGAGCAGTGATCATTTTTTAGCCTTTTTTTAAGCTGTAAATAATTGAGTTTATCTTACTGTTCCTCGAAGCCTCTGTCATCTTTGTTTGGAGGCCCCAAGTGCTGGAGTGTTTGTATTTAATATGTCATCTCTCCCCTTTAATTCTCACACATTCCTGCTTCCAGCTGGAGCAGCTGCTCTGTGGAAGGGTGGTGGGTCAGGGGGTGACGCTCACACTGTGTTTAGGGATGGCTGAAAGGGTGAGGGGCAGAGGAGGAGGTGATTTGTTCATCCTCTGCATGGACAGAGGGATCCTTTGCTCTTTGGGAGTGATCAGAGGCCTCCAGGAGATTGTTACAGGATCTCTCCAGCCCAGTGGGATCTGAAGCCTGCAAGACTTCCCCGTGCTGCTCTCTGCAAGTGTGTTATTGTCTCCAGGCCTATTTATCTCTGTTGGGGCTGTTGCCATAAGTAGGATGATAAAAAAGAGCCATTCCAGCGAGTCAATGAGATAAAGGCTCCAGTCAAGAGCTCACTTTAGGGCTATCTTAGAGATTCACTTAAACCTCGATATTTCTTCCTTTGGCACCATTCATATTTAGCTCCATTATGCTCCAGGAGAAAAGGTACAAAAGGGAGAGGGTGAGGAGAGCAGCCCCAGCGTCTGTTGGGGATCACGGGGGTGGTTTGGAAAGGGAAAGTGGAAACCTCACTTATCCTCATCTAAAGCAAACGGCCTCACTCCCACTGTCCCATAGAATCCCACAGTGGGTGGGTTTGAAGGGACCTTAAAGGCAAATTTGTCATCTGCACCCCTGGAGGGGGGTTGGAAGGAAAGGATTTTCCCCAAATGACATAAACCAGGAAATCCTGGAGGGATGCCAGCACCACAGTCTGGTTTGAGACACTGAAAGTCCTCCCTTGGTTCCCAGTGGGTGCTCTGCTGGAAACAGCGGAATTTCCCTCTGCTCCAAGGACACCTGCAAGAGAAAACAGGGATAAGGAGCCATGCTGGAGCCCATGGAATGCCAGCAGCAGTCCCAGCCACCTTGGCATGCTCAGAGCGTGCGTCCCTGCTGCTGGGAATGGGGTAGAGCTGGGAGCTCAGGGCGTGAGCACCAGCCAAGCACCGCTGGCAGCAGCTGGAAGCTCCCATTCCTGGCCGTGTCTCGCACTCAGCTCCAGGAGGAGATGATTAGTGAGCTGTGTGGGTTCAATTAGGACAGAGGCATCATCCTGCCCCTGCCTGTTACTGCTTTCTGCTTTAGTTCCTGTGCAGATGATGAGTTCATGGCTCGTCCCACACCACCAGCACATGGGATTAGCAGCTCTCAGTTGTGTCCCAGTGCAGGAATTACTCATGGGATACTCACGGTTTGTCTTTTTGCTGATCACAGAATATTTTCCAGCACCCTTTGCTCCTAACCTGGTGCCCAACACCTGCTCCCTGTGCGGGCATCACCAGGTCCTGCTGCGGAACATCTCCCCGGGGGTTTTGGGTGCGTTCTGTGCTCTGGGTGGGTGTTCTTGTGCTGAGTGCTCGTGTGTGGCAGGTGCTCCCCGAGGGACCGCTGTGAGCGGGCAGAGGAGCCGTTCCGCTTCGCAGGGAGCATCAGCCAGTGCCTGAGTGTGACGGTGCAGCCCAGCAGCATCTCCGTGTCCGAGCACAGCCTCCCGGTGAGCAGGGACGGGGGCTGCGGGAGAGGCACCTCCAGCAGGGAACACTCCACGCTCCAGCCTTTCTCCCTTCCCTCTGGCACAAGTATTTTCTTATGAAGTCACGCTCGCAGAAGGACAGGGGAGCCAAGGGGTCACCCGAGCTGGGGAAGGAGCCGGAGGGGGGACGGCAGAAACAAATTCCCCTTCCCCTGGTGCCCCAGCTCACATTTCCCTTGGTCTGGTTTCTGTAGCTGGTGAAAGGAAAGCCTTTGTTTCCCAAAAAGCTCCTCTGTGAGCAGCGCTCGGGCCTGGCTCTCCGAAGCTTCCCAGCTGTTGCTGCCGGAGCCCCCCAGCCCCCTGTGGCAGCTGGTCCTGCTGCCTCCCCTTCCCAGGCTGCTCCCAGAACCCCGAGTAAAAATGGTGTGGGGAGAGGGGACTCAGCCCTCCAGGCACTGGTTTGCCATGGGGACACTGCCCAGCTGTGATGGGGACACTGGGGACTTGCTCCTGCCAGGCCAGGGCAGGGTGGTCTGTCCTGTCCATGCAGTGGGAGGGGAGGTGGATTGAGCTCAGGGGTTTGGAGACAGTCACTGCTGCTCTCAGGGTCCTGCCATAGGCTTTGGGGGTGGCAAAGCTTCTGTAGAGCAACCAGGGGACAAAAATCTGCCATTGCCACCACTCCTGACCTGCAGCGCCCAAAGGCTCAGCGGGGTGGGTTTCTATCCATAAAGAACATCCTTGGCTTCCTTTTTCCCCCTCCCTTTCCCATGAAAGGGCAGCTGGCCAGAACCTGTGGGCAGGTGGGTGATTTGAGGGGGTCATTTTGAAAGGGAAAACAGTTGGGACAGGGAATTTGAGGGAGATCTGGGAAGCTCTGCCTGCTCACAGCTCTGTTTCGCTCCCCGGTGTCCCTGCTGCAGCTCAGCCTGCGGGTGAGCGACGCTCCAGACCTGAGCGCCGGCGTCAGCTGCCTCTTCGGGAACCTGACGGAGGTGGAGGGGCAGGTTTCGGGCAGCCAGGTGGTTTGTGTGTCACCGCCAGCCAAAGATGTCCCTGCCATCCCCGTGGATCAGGGTAAGTGATGACTCCTGAGCGGTGACACGGTGTCAGACAGCGCGGGGCAGCTTTGGGAGTATCAGCTGAGTGGAGCAGAGCCTTTGGGGCTGCTGCCGGAGAAATTCGTGCTCCTGTCAAAGCCTATTGAACCCAGGGAGCTTCATCCTTAGGAAATGCATCCCACACAGGGCAGGATGGGCTGGCAGCAGGCAGCAGGGAGTGCTTGCCCTGTCCTTACACCCTCCCTGCACTGCCAGACAGCTCCCAGGGCAGGACAGGAGCCGTCTGTCCCCTCCAGGGTGGCTCACAGGTGGCCAGGAGCTCTCATCCCTGCCAGACGGGGTAAATCTGGGAAGCAGGAATCTCCCCTAGGCCTGGCTCAGCACCCACAAGTACTGGCTGCAGTTTCTCTGTTTCGGTGCTGGTCTCTGGGTTGTCTCCTCATTAATGTCACCACTGTCATATTTTCTCTTTCCGTAACTGAAACGCCACTGGCTTGGAGTTCATCTTCTCCTTGGCATCCTTCCAGGTGTCCACGGTGCCTCCCTGCTGATGTCTTTGTATTTCTGAGGCATTTTATGGAGTCTGAGACTTGGGGAACACCGGGGGGCCCAGAGCCCTGTAGTAGCAGGACCAGGATAGGCTTCCCCACAGCAGCCCCAAAAGAGCAATCTGCTCTTAATTGACCCAGAGCGGAGGCTCCTGGAGAGCTCCGCTGGTGCTTCACTTGTTTCCAGCAGCGGCTCCTGTTCTGGGAGATAATTCAGGGACATTATGCCCAGAGAAGCTGTGGATCCTAATCCCTGGAAGTGTTCAAGGGTGGGGCTGGATGGGGTTTGGAGCAACCTGGGATGGTGGAAAGTGTCCCAGCCCATGGCAGCGGGTTGGAATGAGATGATCTTTCCCTTCCAACCCAAACCTTTCCATGATTCCACGATTCTATTCCTGGGCTGCCTCTCAGAACAGTCTCACTTCTTATACCAGAGACTGACTCAGGAACAGGGCGAGATTCCAAAATCATCCCAAGGCAGCGTTTCCCCCGTGTCTCTGATGCATTTTGCCATCAGGGCTGGTTTTTTGGAGGCATTGTTGGACACAGACACCCCGGGGTGTTCGGGGGCAGGGTGTGGGTGGAAGTCCTGGCGGGTGGGGGAGCAGGGAGATGAAACCCCGAGCTCCCCAGCAGCAGGTGGCTCAGCGGGCGGGCAGTGGGCAGCAGATCAGCCCGGGTGTGCTGCTGTCCCCTCGCTCCCGCGGGCAGGAGTGACGGGCTCTGCTCTGCATCCCCAGACTGGTTCGGCGTCGTGCTCCAGCTGAAGTCCCGGGAGACGGGCAGGACCTTCGTCAGCACCGAGTTCAAGTTCTACAACTGCAGTGCCCACCAGCTGTGAGTGCTCCTTCCCCACCCTCAGCAGAGCCAAAAACCAGCCCAGAAAATTTGGGGGATGGGCGTGGGACCGGCCAGGGGTGTTGGCACGGTGCGCGGGTCGCAGCACGCACGGTGCGGGCCAAGGGCAGCCAGCAGCCCGGGTCTGCTCGAACTCCGGGGGCGTGCGGAGCTCGGAGAGCCCCGGGAGGACGCAGGTGGAGCGAGCCGGGAGCAACCTCAACCTGCTGGTGCCCCCAAGCTGCGCGATCCCGCAACTGAGAACTCGGATACAGTCGGCACGGGAACGGGAAGGGAGCTGCTGGGGAAGGCAGAGCAGGGGGGCTGGGGGATGCGGGCAGAGGCAGGTGGGATGCGGGCAGAGGGAGGTGGGAT
>NW_024582078.1:3514020-3526587 GCF_017639235.1 Corvus kubaryi | reverse complement strand
GGGATGCGGGCAGAGGCAGGTGGGATGCGGGCAGAGGGAGGTGGGATGCGGGCAGAGGGAGGTGGGATGTGGGCAGAGGCAGGTGGGCTGCAGGAGGGGAAGGTGGGCTGCAGGAGAGGAAGGTGGGCTGCAGGAGGGGAAGGTGGGCTGCAGGAGGGGAAGGTGGGCTGCAGCCCAGGCATGTGGGAGGCCCAGTGGAGGCTCCATGGAGGGCTCGGTGCTGCTGAGGATTGTGGAATCACATCCCCCCGGGCACTGGAAGGCAGCAGGCAGCCGGCCGGCCTTAAAAACACATTTTCAGACCTGAAGCGTTTATGGATTTCTCTCTGGAAACAAAGCGAGCTCCGGCTCTGCGGGCAGGACCTGCCAGCAGCTGGATGGGGATGGCAGGGCTGGGAGCCTCTCCTGGGGCAGGGGCAGCTGCTGGAGTCACCGAGTGCCAGCACAAGGTCACTCCCAGCCCTTCTGTGCTGGTTTGAAGCCTCAAGCTCCAGGGCCTTTCCTGATGCCCTTGGAAGAGGGTTTGTGTGTTTGTGTGCTTGGCTGGCCGCTGGCTTTCCTAGGCAGGCATTCATTTTTAATTTAAATTCTGTTGTGAGCCACAGCACAGAGCAGAGGTACCGGGATGACAGGGAATCCTTCAGTCCCCCTGTGCTGCTTGTGGGATCCATATCCATAATCCCAAGGATTCCTGCTCCTGTCCTGCTGCCCCTCATGCACAGCTGTCTCCTCAGGCCCTTGTGCCTCGGTCAGGCTGTGCAGCACCAGCAGCACTTGCAGTTCCCCCAGGCTCCTCTGCATTCTCCCAGTGCAGAATTTTCATGAGGAATGGCGTTCCAGGGACCCCTATTTCCATGGAGGAGCCGAGGTTTGGATCAGGAGAAGCAATACATCCTTCCTGGCCTGTCACTCGGCTTCATCTGGCCGTGCCTCCCCCCCTTTGTGTCTGGAGATAAAGTGCTTACAGGGTGGTAAATTCTGCAGCACTTACATCACTCCAGACTCGTTATCACAGAGTTCAAGGAGGGCACAGCCAGCCTGGCAGGAATGAATCACGGCATGCAGAAAGGAGGCAGAATTCAGGGCTCAGCCAGCAGAGAGGAGAGATCTATTGATCCTGAGGCTCCTTGCTGCAGTGCTGGGTGTGCGGGGAGCAGGGGAGCTGCTTTGGGCTGTGTGGCATCTGATGCACTCACCCCTGGGAGGTGACACGGGGAGAGAGGGACAGGAGGGGTTTGGGGATGGGCAGGAAGGTCCTGGGAACCCTCCTGTGATGTTGTGACCCCATGGACTGAGGTGGTTAGGAGCTCAGGCCCACGGATTCTGTGTCCCCAGGGGGCTGCAGGTGGGACAGGGAACCTTCCCTGACAAGTGTCTTTTAGTAAGGACTAGGTGGGTGGAGAGATGCACTTTCTGGAGCAAAGGAGACACACTGGTTCTTGAGAAAGGTGGACTGGGGTGAAAGAGCCAGGGTGGTGACCCGGTGTAAAGCTGGGAGCTCAGGATCCCACCTTGCCCTACTGCCAGGCCGGGGGAGAGCTGGAAGCAGCAGCCAGGAAACTACAGAAACCACGGAACAGGGAGAGGTGCCAAACCAAACCACTGGCCTGGGTGCCCAGGGAGATCCTCCTCCCTTGGAGGGGAAACTGGGAGCTCCAGCAGCCCCTGCTGGGAATGCTGGAGGCCAGGCTGGGTGAGGGCAGGTGGGTGAGGTGCTGCAGACCCAAACAGGGACAGAAGTGGGTCAGACAAATGAGTAATTAAATAAGCTCGCAGCACTCGGTGTTCTCCCCCAGATTTGCCCGTGCATGATTAGAATAAGCTCCCTTGGCTATTGGGGCCACCAGGAAGGCATCAGGAGAACACAAGTGAGGTATTAGAACTCATTCTGGTGGCAGCAGCTCACACGAGCTCGCACTGCCCTGGTCCCTGTGCCCAGCTGGCGAGGGAGCCCCTGCTGCAGAGCCTCTCTCCTCCTCTTCCAGAGCTTCTTGCCCGAGGCCACACTGCCACCTCCCTGGTGACATTTGTCTGCCTGCCCTGGCCTTGCTCCAGCACATCCCCGGGCACTTCCCTCTCCAGGCAGCACCACAGTGCCTGGAGCCACAGGTTATGGCACGGGACTGACTCCATGGGCACAGCTGATCCTTGTGCCACCAAGAGCTGCCACGTGGCAGGAGGGGTGGCCTCGGAGATGGAGGAGGTGGCAACTGCCAGGATCAGCAGCTGTCACAGCTCGTGCATCTCTGTGGCGGCAGCAAGTGGGGAACAAAACCCACCCAGGCACTCTGCTGGCAGCTGGGCCCCCCGGGGCTGAAAAGGGTCTGTGTTCTTTCAAAAACATTTCATAAACAGTTATTTTTTTTCCCAACATGAATCAAAAGCACTTGCTGGACCCTCTGCGCTCCAAGGCCAGGCAGAAGTGTTGCCGTTGACTTGGCGCATTCCTGACTTGTAAAACAACTGATCCCATTTTTGCCAGGCTTGCCTTCTTTTCTAGAAACTGAAACCCAAGCCTGGTGCCTGTACAATGCCCTGCTCTACTTTACACCAACCCAGTGATGTGCAATAAATCCCAGCTTGTATTTTACTGTGGAATAAATTGTGAGGCTGCCCAAAGTCTGTCTTTTGAGCCTGTGTGTTTTCCCAAACGCGTTTCTCACTTTTGCTGTATCAAAACCACGCCCCTCAAAGAAATTATTTTCCCAGGAAGCCTGGATTTCTGGTGAAGCCTGGAGATGACTGTGCTGAGCCCTGTGCTGACCCCTCCTTTGTCCCCAGGTGCCTGTCCTGTGTGAACAGCGCCTTCCGCTGCCACTGGTGCAAGTACCGGAACCTCTGCACCCACGACCCCACCACCTGCTCCTTCCAGGAGGGACGGATCAACGTCTCTGAGGTACCACACCGGGATTCTTCCCTTTATCCTTTGCTTTTCTGTGCCGCAAGCAGCAGAACGAAAGTTTCTGTGAGGTTTGTTGCCTTCCCGTGGGTCTCCGTGTTGTCAAAAAGATGCAGCTTTAAAGCAGGGAGGTGTTGGTGTCACTGAAGTGCTGCTCTTGACCTGAACGCCAGATCTGATCCCACCCCTGCTGTGTGGGAATGCCCAGGTTCATTAATTACAGTAATTACTGCAGGGCTTTCCCTCGGGGGGTCCCAAGGACTCCTCAAACCCAGCACCTTTCAGCAGCTCTGCTTTGTCTGAGGGCCACAGCAGGTCTGGCTGGGGCTGGTCGGTGCCTTGTGCTGGCAGGGCTGGGATTTATGGCTGTGGACTGGTGGAGAAGGGAATTGCCAAAGTGCACAGCCCCGGATTTTGGAAAAGGGAGTTGGTTCGGGTTCCAGCGCTGGGGACCCGGAGCCATCTCTCTTAGCAGTTCATAAAAGGTGTGGGGCTCCAATCCAAAAATGCTTTTAACACTTGGAAAGGCACAGCCCGTGAATGGCTCTGCCAGCTCTCCTGTGCGTCCCAGGGCTGAGGGATCCCGGGAGGAAAGGGGTTTGTTAGCACAAATTCCTGATTGAACATGGCCAGGAACCCTCGGTCTGGGGTTTCTGCATCCTTCGTTCTGGCTGATGCCCCTGCCTGCTTCATCTTGCTGAGGTCCTGATGCTGGTAAGGTCCCGGTCTTTGCCCTCACTGTTCCTACAAACAGCTTTGTAGCACCTGAAATGAGACCGTATAAAGACAAAGCAAAACCCTTTGCGTCTCCTCCTCCTGAGCGATGGGGAGGTTTCTCCTTCACACTCAGAGCATCCCTGTCCTCCCAGGCTGCTCAGTTGGAGTCCTCTGTTCTCTGGGTCTCCAACCCTGCCAGAAGTGTCTGGCAAGTCTCTGCTAAAGTAGGACAATCCCATTGTCTCTGTTTTCCTCCTGGGAGCACCCAGGACTTGCCTGAGATCACAGAGAGGGAGAGAGCGGAGTTGGTATCTCTGGAAGTTCCTCCTGGGATCACAGGGCTGTCGTGTCTCTGAAGAACTTCCTCTGTCTTCTTCATCTTGCAGAGGTTGTTTCTTACCAGGGGATGTTTTGGGATATCTCACACCTTCCTGGGATTAGTTTTGATAAGGGCTGATGATAACGATACAAGTGCTCTGCTGTCCATCATTTCTTCTCCAGACCTCTGAGCACAGGCAAAACCACCCCAAATAAATTTGTTTGTTTATTTAAGACCAATGAGTTTCCTCCTCACACGCAGCATGGTGATCATGCCTTTACTACGGGCTCTTTACTAGCACAGAAATAAATAAATGCCTCATGAAGAGTTTCCTCTCCTAACCCAACGCAGATCACAATGTTCTCATTGTGTCACGGCCTGATGTATTAGGAAATTGTTTGTGCTCACCCTCGCTCCCTCCCCAGCAGAGCCAGTGGTGTTTGGAGCCGTGATCTCCGTGTCTGTGCCCTACTTTCAGTCTCCTGTGCCTCTCCTTATGTAAGGTTTACACATGTGTTCACACCGGCCTGGAAATTTGCTCGCATCTTTATATTTAATTCAAGGGAAAATATCTTGAATATTCCCTTTTACTCCTGGCCCATCAGAATTGGCGTCCCAGTGGGACTGGATGTGTAACGAGCTCCCTTTGATGCTCCCAGGAGTTGTCTGTCTGGAGGAGGAACAAGAGCTCAAAGCCTCAGCCACTTCACGAGGAGATGAGGGAGAGAAATTCCTTCTTCGTGAGCTGTGCTCTTGCTCACTGCAAGCTTCTGCCTCTACTGACCGAGCTAAATGCTGCTTTTTTGCCCTGCCTTCCATGAAAATACAACCCAGAGAGCTTTGCTCATCCCTCCACCTGCCCTGTCAGCAGGAAGTGTTTGCTCAGGTCCAAGCTCAGGGGCCGATGTGAGGGGTGCAGAGGAAGCCCCAGAGGGGGGTGGGTGCTTTTGGAAAAGTGCAAACGTGGAACACGTGGTTTGGGGTCACCACTCAATGAATACAGAGCCCTTCACAGCCTTTACAGCAGAGGGAACTTGCAGGACGGAGCTGGCTGTTCCTGCTATCCTCCCTCATGGGAATTTCTGACATGGGGGAACCAGCTCCTCTGAGGTGTCCATTTCCAGGTACCCAATTCTTTAGGAGTTCCTAATTAGGTAGGCAATTATTTTCCCATCCTGTTCTTGGCCAGAGGCTTCATTGTCAGCAGAAGGTGCCTGCTCAGACCTTGCTCCCACTAAATCAGGATTTCTCCAAGAGATTCTCCTGGGTGTGGAGCATTGATTGGCCCACTTTACACAGCTCCAGATCAAGCCAATGATGTGATTTCAATGTGTCTGATGTGGTTGGGTTTGTGTGTGTCTGAGGTTTCATGATGTCTCTCTCTAAATGTTTGAAATTTCCAGAGGAGGAGAAATGTGGATACATAAACACATCCTTACACCCCATCCCAGGGAGAGCTTGAACCAAATAAATCCTCTTAGCTCCCCAGAATGTGGGGCCCATCCCTCTTTGATGTCCAGTGTGTGCTGATAATGCCATTCCCACAGGAGGGCTGCTGATCTGGGGACGGAGAGTTCCAGATTCGGGGAGTTCGGTGCCGAGCCAGATTCCGGCTCCGTTGTGACTCCTTTAAATTCCCACTGATGTCAGAGCAACGCCCTTGCCCCTGGCTGTGCCCTTGGGTGCTGAGTGCTGCTCGATGTGCCTTGAAGGACACCAATCGAAATCAACCCACCCTCGTGCCTGTCCTGCCAATCCCCATCCCAGGAGAGCTGAGATGTGCGGGAGGTGACTCAGAGCCACATCTCAGGCCACCAAAGCCAGCCAATGACTTTGCTGGGTCACACCTGACTTTGGGGAGATGCCTTTGCCTGAAATAGGAACAAAAAGCCTGGCTTCAGCAAAACTACCCCAGCTCTGAGCAGTGGCAATGCCTTTTCCATCCGCGGTGTGGATGTTTGGTGTTTGGAGGGAAGGAGCCGCACGGGGAAGAGCTGCAGGGAGCAGAGGGAGATGTTCCTGCCTGTAACCTGTCCCCAGGGAATGGCTCCTGTCCTCACCTCTGGCACACAAAGGGTTGTTTACAGCAGGGAATGATTCCCTCCAGCCTTTCCATGGCTGTAAATATCCGCCTGCCTCCCAAATTAATGGAGAAGACCCAGGTTACAGCACGTGCCCGGAGCTCAGGACTAATGGTGTGGGGAAGGAATTTACCAGGCTTGGCTCCAGCTGCTTTTCTTTCATGTCTGGTTTCTAAGGAACAGGGTCTGCTCTCCTTTCCAGTGGCATAAATGAAGGATAATGTGTTTCCATGAGTGACAGGGACTGTAATTTATATCATTGGGAACACAACTGCGAACCAGGGGTTTACATTCACGTGCCAGATTGGGTTATGTTTATAACTTCAAAATATGTGCAGCAAGTTAACATTTGTGGAGAGTTTGTGGGGGTTTTTTGAAGATGAACAGTACAAAACCAGTCTATTTTCTGCCATTTGGGCTAAATCCCGTAGTCAGAAGAATTGCCTGCCATTTCTAGGCAATTTTTTTTTTCCAAATAAGAGCAAGGAGGTTTGACCTACTAAAACTGCTCGGTTAAACACAAATAATAACCATGGGTGCTCTGTTCTGCTCCAGAGACAGCTGCAGAACGCGGGTCTTTAAGGTATTTATAGACCTTAAAGTCTTTGAGGCTAAAAAGTGTTGGAGAAGCATAAAATGTCTTTGTAAATTGTGTGTGCTGCTACTTCACAGGCAGAATATTCCCCAAGAGTCTGTGCCACTCAGGCATCGGAGCCTTGTCTTCCTCCAGCAGATCTGATCCGTGTTTATTCTGGCGGAGGGAAGTCAAGGAGGATAATGAGAGGATTCTGCGTGTTTGTTTAGTGAGAGGAGGCAATAATGGCCTTCCTAACTTGCTGCAGGATTTACCGCTCATGAATTAAAAAACAAAGTAAACTGATTATGGAACAAATTGTGTATTCCATCACCTCTATTCGGTGTTTTCTGGGTGTTTCGCTCTTCCTGGGGAGGAAACGCGGAATGGGGCACCCAGGCTGAGCCTGACAAAGCAGGGACACGAGGGATCTTGGCCACAGCTCTGGCCCCAGCAGCAGGGCTGGTGCTGCCAACCCCTTCCCAGTTCATCAGGAAATTCCTCTGAAGGGAATCAGCACTGACTGGGGCACTGCTGAAGCTGATGATAAACCCCTAACGAAATAATTTGTCTGCAAACTGGCTTTACAGCCAGGGAGCAGCTGGGAGAGGTGGTGGAGGGACAAACCACGCTGCCAGGCTGTTCTCCTGCAGCAGCACCCATGTGAGAGCCAAAACCCCCACACAAGGTCTGTGAGCAGGGCTGTGTGTGCAGGGATGTGGGAGTGCAGGGATTTGGGGTGCAGGGATGTGGGTTTGTAGGGATTTAGGGTGCAGGGCTGTGGCTGTGCAGGGATGTAGGGTGCAGGGATGTGGGTTTGTAGGGTTTTAGGGTGCAAGGCTGTGGCTGTGCAGGGATTTGGGGTGCAGGGACATGGCTGTCCAGGGCCATGGGTGCATATTACTGCAGCAGCAATTTAAAAAACAAATGGCAAAGAAAAAATCCCTGAAAGCTGAGCACTGAGGTTGGAAATGGCTCACAGGGGCTCCAGAGCACGTGCAGGGTCTGAGCCAACCCAAACCCTTGACCAGCCCTGGCAGCTCCCGCGGCTCCCCTCGCTCAGCTGAGAAATACAGCAGCGACTGCCCGCAGCAGTGTGGCTCCCCATGAGCATCCTGGGTTTTCCAGAGTCTGGCATCTTCTTACAGATCTCTCCATCCCAAAACGTGGATCCCTTATTAGTGTGATCACTGCAGCTGTCAGCCAGCACAGAGGGGCTGCCTTGCTTCTGCTCAGGCTGCGCCCGCCTTGCTTTCCTCACAATCCCAATGTGACATTTTCCTTCCACTGGAACCAAAGGAATGAAAAAAAAAAAAATCTATTTTGTCCCACTTGTCTCTAATGATGGCAGAACAGATTTTGCTACCAACGTTTTCAGCACCAGAGAGCAGATCTGGGAACAGGAGTCCTCTCCCGTGCCTGGAGAGGCAGGAGCCCTTCCTTAGCAGGCGCCTCACGGATGGCGCTGGCCAGGAAGGATAATGGTCCATAACATATTCATTATTTTCAGGACTGTGCACTGAAGTTCTCGCACTGGTGAGGCGCGTGGAGATTTTTTGTTTTCAGTCCTAGCGGGGTAAAGGACTCTGCAGCTCCAGGCTGCTTTTCCTTCCAAACCACGGGCGCTCCGTGGGGCTGGGCCCCTCTCTGGAGCAGAGCCACTTGTCTCCTGTCAGTGCTCGATGTGACTTTGAGGTGAAATTCAAAACCTTAAATGCAGGCAGGTGTTGAGTGGAAGGTGGCACAGGCATGTGGTGTGTAAGGAGAGGAAGGAATGAGTGTGCAGAGTCAGCTTGGAAGAGCTGGCAGGGGGTGGAAAATGCCATGAGTCCTCAGAGTGTGCTGGTGGTGAGCTGGGGTGGGATCCACAGCCCCAGGGTCAGTGGGAAGCTGGGAATGCCATTCCCTTCCAGCCTGCGAACCCACTCCACTGCAGGAAAGGCCTTCCCTTCCCTCCCCAGCACAGCTTGCTGGCTGATGGAGTTTGAAATCACTCTTGGCTGTTAATCCGTGAAAGTCCCTGTTAGAAATAAAATAAAATATATATAAGGAAAAGTGCCACTAAAAAGGTTTATGAGGCTGCAGTTTAAGTTAGTGGCTCCTCCAGACCAAGGGAGCGTCTGTTCCTCATTTACTGCTCGCTTGAGCCACTGGTGAAACAACTTCCCCTGGCCCTGGCTGGAGCTGGAGTGGGAGCCTGGGCTGGGGAGGGGGGGATGTTCCCCCTGGACACACTGTGCTAGCGGGATCCTGGGCAGGATGGCTGTCCTGGCATCGCCATCAGGATGATTTCCTTTCATCCCCAGGCTGGGGGGCAAAGGGCTCAGGGTGCCAGTCTGGGATTTGGCAGAGGGAACAGAGATGGAGATGTCAGGGTGTTCGTTCTAAACTCCTGCTTTAGCTCAGGATTAATCATTCCGTGTCAGGTGCTCACAGGTACTTAGGTACCTTGTTCCATTAGATCAAAGCAAATCAGAGCTGAGCAGAATGTAAATACTGCTGATGGTCAGAGCCTTTGTCTCAGCGTGGTGCAGTTCCCGGTGTAGAAATTGAAGAAAAATTGTATTTCCCAGTGTGCCGTGCAGAGATAATGTTTGGGATGCTGAGATCTCATGGGAGGGGTGTCACAAAGTTACCAGGTGCTGCTAAGTTGTTTTTTGTGGTCCATCTCAGGGTTTCATTTGGACATTCAGTTTGTGTTTGGGGGGAACTGGAGATCTGTTTTTCTGTGGAATGGTGTTTGACGGGATCACAGATGGTTTGGATGGGAAGGGATCTTGAAAATCATCTCATCCCACCCCCTGCTGTGGGCAGGGACACCTTCCACTATCCCAGATTGCTCCAAATCCCATCCAACCTGGCCTTGGACACTTCCAGGAATGATTTTTATGGTCCCTTCGCATACAAAGCACTCTGTGATGTGGAGATAGAAGGGGCAGTTCAGGTCGGATGCTTTGCCCACCCAGCTGGCAGAGGCACAAATCCCACCCAGGCTGAGGAGAACACTGCCAGCCACAGGAGCTGGTGGGCGGTTCAGGAAGGCAGGAGGTGTTGGAGCATGGAGAGGAGTGAGAGCAGACAGAGTAGAACTTAATGTCACCTCAGAAATGAATGGCACCTTGGCCTAATTTTACTGAGATAAAGCAGAGCAGAACAGTGCCTGGTGGTGAGAGGGAAGCACACCCTGGGCTGATCCATCTCACTCCACAGCACGAGGGGTCTGAGGGGTGAAATGGGATTAGGAGAAGCCCCCGTGGCTGGGAGCAGCCCGTCCCCTCCCAGAGCAGGGGGCTCGGCAGGGCTGGAGCAGCTGATAAGGGGCTGTGCTCCTCAGGAGGGTACAGCAGGAGATGCTGGCTCCGCAGATAAAACCCGGGGGAAGCTCAGAGCGGGGAGGACACCTTGGATTTGTCCCCAGAGAGGGTGTTCCTCCTTGTGCAGCTGCAGCGAGGACATCAGTGCCAGCCCCGGGGCACAGGGGGTTCTGTGTCCCTGCACTTCACCTGCAGCTGGACTGGGGAGTGGCAGGCCCTGGGCGCTGGGGATGTGCTGGGACATCGGCCCTGCCACCAGAGCAGGTGGCCCGAGACCAGGTCACAGCTGCAGCTCCACCACAGCCCACCCTTAACCCCGCACGTCTCTCATTGCCTCCTAGGACTGCCCCCAGCTCTTCCCCACGGAGGAGATCCTGATCCCGGTGGGAGAGGTGAAGCCCATCACGCTGAAGGCCAGGAACCTGCCCCAGCCCCAGTCGGGGCAGAGGGGCTACGAGTGTGTGCTCAGCATCCAGGGCATCATCCACAGGGTGCCCGCCCTGCGCTTCAACAGCTCCAGCGTGCAGTGCCAGAACAGCTCGGTGAGAGCGGGGGGGAACCTTTGGAAAGGGAGTGTCAGCTCCAAACAGCCGCGGGGAGGGTGGGAAGTCTCTAATCCTGAATCCCAGGTGGGAGAATGCCCACGAGGGGTTCAGTCACGGGGAGGAGATCCCTTATCTGGAGTCCCCTGGCTGCCGGTGGGGGGTCAGCCGGGGGAAGGGGAGGAGGAGGAAGGAATGCAGAGGGTGTTAAGGCAGGCTAATTCCCACACCGCCAGATAAGGAGAATCACAGACCCCTTATCGGGGAGCTGTCGAGTTCCAGGTCACGGTGGCTGGATGAATAGAGCAGTGCTGGAGAGCAGGGAAGGAAGGAGGGGGAAAGGGAGACTGCCAGGGGAGGAGCAGAGCACGGTGGGGAGAGGGGAATCTCCGCAGCGATGCTGCCGGAGGAGCAGGGGAGGATAATCCCCCTCCACAGGACGGGGCTCAGCCTTGCCATGGACCCCAGGGCACCCCAGAGTCACCCTGGTGGGTACCTGGGGCTGCTAGAACGCAAATGGCAAACGCACAGCTGATCCACAGCCCACGTTTGGGTCTCCTGTGGCCCTTCGCAGCTGGGGGACGAGCAGGGACAAGCGTGGCCCTTCCTCTGCTCACCATGTGCTCGGGAAGGGCCCTGGGCAAACAGGGCACAGTCAGTTTGTTTTAGGCAGCAGAACAGGGTCCGCTTGAATATTCAGCGCAGATGGTCTTAAATTGTTAATGAAGTTCTGAATTTTTAAAAATTTTACTGGATATTTATACATTGCTGGCCGTCTTTGGGCCTCGCAGCTTGGTGGATAATAAATGTATTAATAGTATACGGTACTTTTCCTATCCAGAGTGATTTATAAGCATTAGAGAAGCACTTTCACTGCTGTTAGGCTGACAGGAAGTGGTAGGGGAAGGATGTAAGGGCCATTCTGGACTCACAGCTTCTTGTTCCACACCAGCTCAGTAAAACCCAGGCAGGGTGAACCAGTACAGTCAAATGTGAGTTAAAACTGCACAACTCCTCCCCAGGGACAGGCAGAGCAGTCTGCCTTGCTGAAATCACCCTTCCCTCATCCCAGAGAGGATGGCAATGCTCACTCACCTTTTTAAGTCATCTTAGCAGCTCTTGGTTGACCTAAAGGGAGCAGCAGAGTGAGGCCTCGCCAGTGCTGGGTGTGATAATGGGAATTTCAGCGTTCACTGGGAGTTCAGCTGAAGCATCCAGCTTCACTCAGCCACGGCCCCCAGGATGTCCATAGGAAGGGGAATAATTCAAGCCAGCGCTATCCCAGAGCAGGCTGAAGCAGTGGCTGGGGCTCTGCACCAGCTATTTTTGCTCAGCTGTTCCTATTCCACCAGCAAAGGTCCCAGTGGGATTTCCCAGCTCCCAGTCACACTGGGGTGCACGAACTGGGCAAGAAACAGCCTGAAGGCACCAGTCCCAGCCTGGTGAACTGGAGGGGCTGTGTTGCTAAACCAGAGACTGAGTGACGAAAGCAACCACTGCGAGTGGAATAATTAATCTGTTACCTCTCACAAGGACTAGACCTGATTTAATTATCTCTTCCTGGTGAGGAGAAGGGACTCAAAGCAGAACCCTGGAGATGAAGTGTAAAAGTGTGGTGTCTGAGGCACCAGCAGATGTTTTTAAGCAGAGAATAAGGATGGTTTCTTTCAAAAAAGCCTTCTTTGTCTGTGAGTGTTGTCTCCCCAAGCATTTCGTTGTGGATCTTCCCCTGCAGTACCTCTATGATGGGATGGACATCAGCAACCTGGCAGTGGACTTTGCCGTGGTTTGGAACGGGAACTTCGTCATTGACAACCCAGAGAATCTGAAAGGTAAAATCTGCTTGAATTGGCTTCAGGTCATGGTGGTGGGGGGCTGGAGAGGGGCTGTTGGGGCAGAGGCATTGTGACCCCTGAGGATCCCCCTGAGGAGGAGAGCAGCTCCCTGCACTGCTGGTGCTGCTCTCTGAGCTCCACTGACACTGCCTTGGCTGTGCAGGAATCCCCCTGTGCAGGGGCACCTGCGGCTTGGGGAGCCAAAGCCGAGCTCGTGCTGTGGCGGGCAAGTCCAGGAGCAGCTGCATCCCGGGGGAATCTCTCAATCCCAGCTGTATCCCAGGGG
>NW_024582078.1:3433150-3514010 GCF_017639235.1 Corvus kubaryi | reverse complement strand
GAATCTCTCAATCCCAGCTGCATCCCGGGGGAATCTCTCAATCCCAGATGCATCCAGGGGAATCTCTCAGTCCCTGACCCTTCTCAATCCCAGCTGCATCCCAGGGGGAATCTCTCAGTCCCTGACCCTTCTCAATCCCAGCTGCATCCAGGGGAATCTCTCGGTCCCTGACCCTCCCTGCTCTCCCACCCTCTCCCCGCAGTGCACCTGTACAAGTGCGTGGCGCAGCGCGAGAGCTGCGGGCTGTGCCTCAAGGCCGACCCCAAGTTCGAGTGTGGCTGGTGCAGCGGCGAGGCCAAGTGCACCCTGCGGCCCCACTGCGGCTCCCCCGGCGCCCAGCCCTGGCTCGACTGGTCCAGCCACAACGTCAAGTGCTC
Organism: Corvus kubaryi; assembly: GCF_017639235.1. NCBI lineage: Eukaryota > Metazoa > Chordata > Aves > Passeriformes > Corvidae > Corvus > Corvus kubaryi. The sequence continues at coordinate 3,513,633 of NW_024582078.1, read as the reverse complement.
CAACCCGCGCATCACCGAGGTGAGGCCGCGCTCCCCGCCCCCGCTCCTCCCGCGGCCGCTGGGCTGTCTCTGTGCTGGCCAAAATCCACCCGGCCCTGAGAAACAGGGATAAAACGCTCCAGTGCTGTCTGGGAAACCGCTGGCATGTGGCCAGGTGTGCAGCCACTGCCCCACGGGCAGCTGGCACTCGCCAGCCGTGCCACCCGCGCCGGGGTGACCGCCACGGACTGCTGCGGGAATGCTAATTTAACCAGGGAGCTAATTAGTCTGGAGTTGATGCTTCTGATGTTTCTGTTCAGCCCACTGAGGGATGCAAAATGTGTCCCAGGAGCATTTTCGCCAGTGAAACTACACTCGCTCTGTTAACGCTGCTGTGAGGAGTGACACTCTATCAGGTGGGAATGAAGGAAGGTTTGGGTTTCTCGGTTAATTAAATCCCCCAAAAAAGCCTCCCTTGCCCTAGCTGTGCATCCACGCTGCAAAAGGTGTAACAGAGTTGGATCAGAGTTGTCTGTTACACCAACGCTCATGGCAGGGCCGCTCAGCACCCAAAATCTGCCAGCTGAATCAGAACCCAAGCGAGTGTGGAAGTTTCCTCTTAAATTAAATTAGTTTCTACACTGGTTTAACTAAACTGGCTCAGATCCCAGGGGAGGGAAGCATCAACCTCCTTTTTATAGAGGAGAGGAGGAAGCACAGAGGCTGCTGCTGTGTCAGGGCTGGCTGGGGCTGCCTGGAGGATGATGGTGCTGAGGAGGGTCCATCCATCCTCAGGGATGTCACCAGACTTTTGGTATTTCTGCCTTAGACCTGTCCAGCAGTGCTGTACCTCTCTTGGGCAGGTTTTTCTCTTGTGCAGGCAGGGTGGAGCTGCTGAGGGGCAGGAGAGGTGCTGGGGCTGGTTGTGCAGAGATGGGAAACATTAAAAAGGCTTGGAAGCCTGTCCTTTCCCTGTTTGGTTGGTGTCTTTGTTTTCCCAGTCCCAGCTGTCCTACCAAGAGATTAAATGAACCTTAAAGGCTTCCCTGGCTATTCCCCTTGCCCTGCCAGTGGGCAGAACCCAAACTTCTCTTGCCCGAGTGCTGTTCTGCTGCACAAGGTTATGCTACGAGAAGCAAAACAGCCTCTACTGAGATTTGCTTCCCCATAAAGCAGGCAGAAAGTTGTCAAGTTGAAGAAATCTTGGAATTATTTATCTGCCCCTCCTTGAGCTAAGCAGAGAAGGGAAAAATGCTGTGCTCCAGCCACCAAGTGACTTGCATGTGAGCAGTGCCAGGCTGGCTCTGGCAGCTGGCTGCAGGCAGGGCACTGCCACCAAGTGTTTTATCACTGTCCAACTTGAAAGCAATACTTTTGGGCTCTGTCCAAGGAGAAAAGAGCAGAGCTCTGCTGATACAGATTTCTTGACTCCAGGTCTGTGTCTCAGCCCTGAGAGGGAGATTGTGGAGGAGACCATGAGACCTTCACGGCTTTTGTTGCTGTTGGGTCCTTTCCCGACATCTGAGTTTTCTCAGGATTCTGGTACCACGTTGCAGTGCCCAGTGCTGTAGAGCTGTACAGCTGGGTGGCCACCCTGCCCTGCTGGGACTGACCTGCCCCTGGCAGGTCCAGAGCTGGCACTGGTGGCACATCCTCCATCCCTTGGCCACCAGCAGTGACAGGACTGGGGAGCAGGGTTTGCTCTCATGCTGAAGCTCACATTGCAGCCTGGATTACCCAGACTAAAAGAGCCTTTAATATGGGCTGTTTCCCACTCCTTTTGCTTCATCTGGCCAGGTTCACTCTTTGTGACAAGCCTGAGGTCAAGGGCCTGGCTCCCAGGCGCCAGTCCCTTCGGGGGATGCATAAATAAGAAGAGATTGTGTTTTAATAGTTCTAAAAGTAAATGAGCAGTGGGGTATTTGCAGTCCTTTCACTGAGTGAGAGGCCCAGCCCTCCCCAGCAATGTCCCCTCAGCAGCTCAAAACTTCCAGCCGGTCTGTGGCCTTAGCAATAAATAAATAAAAATCAGTTTTCTGGCGAACAAGCGGCGCTCTGATCTCCTATTCATTTATTTGCAGGCCTCATTAATATAACATCAGCGCAACAAACAGCTGAAGGGGGGGCAGTGTCAGGCTGAATAATGGAGTTGCTCTGCTGAGATAACAATTAGGTTCTGAATGTGCCATCAGCTGAGGCAGAGACAAGGAGGGATCATGCCGGGATGACAATGCTCATGTGCCGCTTCCCCACTGGGCTCATCAGCTGGGATCCAGAGCTTAGAGCAGGAGGAGAAAAGCACAACGAGGATGAAGGTGGATGAGGTTTGGGGAGGGGGCGGGGGCTGTGCCATTGATTGGGTGCTCTCTCCGCACCCGAACAGATGCCCAGGGGTTGCTGTGCAGGGCTCGTGGCTCCCCTCCAGCTCTGCAGGGAAGGCCCCAGCAGCTCCCAGCCAGCCCCGGCCCCAGCTCTCCCTGGCTCCTCACTGGCTTCTTCTGCAGGCGAAATGTTGCTTCATGTCAGAAACTCTCAGCGATTCAAGCAGCAAGACGTGACACTGAGAACATTCACCCCTCATTGCTGGAGCAGTGTCTTCTGCAGGCTGGGGAGGGGAGGGGTTCTAGCACTGGGCTGGGGCTCCTGGACCCCTGGGATCCTTGGATCCCAACCACAGGGATCCCTTGGACTCCAGCCTCGGGGATCCCTTGGATTCCAGCCTTGGGGGTCCCTACCCTGGTTTCAAGTAAAAGGCAGCAATAAGAGAAGTGCTCTGGAGCATTTCTGTCCCCTCCCTCATCAAGGACGGGGTGTGAGGGTGACCGAGCTCCTGCCACCCACTCCCCCATCCCTGTACCCAACCCTTTTTATGAATAACCCAGTGCTGCACACCTGATCAATCCTTCCCAGCATTATTACAGGGGCTGGATTGGGATTTCTCTCCTGCAGTGGGGAGAGGTGACCTGCTCAGAGTAATTCTGCCTCCCACAGCAGAGGTGCAGATTGCTAAACAGCAAATATCCAATTCCTGGTAATGGCCTTGCTTTTCCTCAGCTGCCCTTTGCAGGTCCCTTTCATCCTCCACAGAGCTCTAAGTGAAAAGCCAGTCTAGTGAAGTGATTTTCTTGAAATTGGGGAATATTTCTTGCTAATCCTGTCTGTCTTGGATCAGAAATTGGGGCTGGAAGCCCAGCAGCCTGGGCAGCTCCCAGCACAGCCCAGCTGGGATTAAGGCAGAGCATGGGCTGGCTGTGCTGGAGGTGCCTCATCCTCACCCCAAGAAGAAGCCCAGGGATGCTGCTCAGAGGGTCCCCAGCTCTGGGTGCACCGGGACCTTTAAGACTTATCTTCTTTCTGTGATTTTGACTGAATCTCTCCAGCTGTAATTAATTGAATGCATCTGTCCTAACCCTGGGGCTGCTTTATGGCACAGTTACTTCAAAACTGTTCAATTAGTGGCCACTAAAATCTAGGTCGAGTGGAGCTCCATATTGGGGATTTTCCAGGTCAGGACATTTTTTAAATACAGCATCAGCTCAGCTTTGTTCGGGGAGGCTGCTTGGCCCCGCTGGTTCTGCTCAGGTCAGGAAATGGCAAGCGGTGACTCTTTCCTGAGCAGTGATGAGACAACGAGCCCAGCAGAGTAAGTGCTCCAGTAAATGCATTTTAACATCATCCAGAGCTGCAAAGGACAGCTGTAACTGTCAAGTGCGTGAAGTGCCAAGTTCAGGTGATTCCCAACCAGTGATGTAAACACTACCAGGCCTCCAGGACTCGGTGTAACACAATCCAGCTTGATTTTGTAGTGGGTTTATGGGCACGTCGAGCTTCCCAGAGCTAAATGATACAAGACAGGCCATGGGGTGAGTTACAGGGAACAGGAGCACAACAGGCAGTGCGTGGTGAATAAATTAAAAACCTCCGTCAGGCGGTGGAGGGGAGAGGGAGATGGGAATTAAAGGATGTGGAGGAAGGAGGGGGGGGCTTGGTGGCTCTGCCGGGTGCCTGGAGCTGGAATAACCTCAGCACGTGTGGCCAAAAATGGGACAGAATGCCCAGGGAAGTGGTGGAGTCACCCTGGAAGGTTCAAAAACCACATGGATGTGGCACCTGGTTTAGTGGGGATGGCAGGATTCCATCTTGAAGATCTCGGATGTCTTTTTGGAGATGCCTTTGGGGAAGTTGGAACCAACTGTGATGAGGACAGGGATGTCCCACGAGGGCTGCTGTGGGACAGGTCACTGAGAAGTGCTGTCCTGGTGGGACTGGTGTTCGGCCACCTCCCTCACTCACTCCTAAGAAGGTGGAGAAAACCAAGCATCCATCTGGGAACAGCAAGGGAAAGGCTCTGAAGAGCTCAAGTTTTTTTGCCAAAGACGAGGGTGGAACAAAGAAGCGTAAACAAGATTTATCCATTAAATTAATTAAATAGCATTATTATGGATTGTGTTTATTTATTAATAACAGCTGCAGCACGGGGAAGATGAGAAACTCACCCAAGAGCAACAGCAGAGCGGTGGCAGATTCAGGATAACTGTCTGAGAGTCCTGGGCCCAAATTTTGTGACTATGCATTATTGAAATTTATACTCCTAATTGAAGAGGAGATTGTCCTTAATGCAGGTCCGGGGAAGCAGGGATGGTTATGGCTGAGGCGGGCTATAAACAGGCAGCTTGAAAGCACACACCTCACCCTTTAACATTTTTAAGTCATTCGAGGTGCCAAGTCACTAATAAAATGTGACATTAACATTCAGAGAACAGCCAAGGCAGAAAGTAAAGTTCTCCCAAGCACCAGGCTGCTTCTGGAAGGTGACTTACCCTCTTCTGGACAGAGAAGATAGGAGCTAGGTTTATCCTTCTGGAAGGATTTCGGGGGAATGGCATTGCCCACTCCTCTTGGCCAGCTCAGGGACCTCGGAGTCCTCTCTTGGAGCACGGCACAGATAGATTTCAGCATCCTTGGGCTTTTCCAGGACATCCAGAAGGGCCATGAGGGGGTGGCCATGGCTGGGTTTGGCAGCAGGAGCAGGAGGAGGCTGCAGCACTCAAAGCAGAAGTGTTTCCAAACCAGGGCGGGGCTGAAGAACGGGCGTGGTGGGGATGTCACCTCCACTTCCCTGTGTTCTGTTTCCCTGCAGATCCTGACGGTGTCGGGGCCGCCGGAAGGAGGGACGAGGGTGACCATCCGTGGTGTGAACCTGGGCCTGGACTTCTCGGAGATCGCGCAGGGGGTGCAGGTGGCCGGGGTGCAGTGCACGCCCCTGCCCGAGCACTACGTCGTGGCAGAGCAGTGAGTGACCCCTCACCCGTCCCCACCGTGGGTCCCCAGGGCTGGGCACCCCACAGAGCCTCCTCCCTGACCTCCAGCCAATGCTCAGGAGGCCAAAAGCTCGCACAGAACCTGGGCGCCTGCAGGAAGGGCTCTGGAGGTGGACATGGGGAGGGGTTCCTGCACGTTCCCACATGTTCCCACACTCTGGACTCTCCCTGCGGGGGTTAAGCAGCCCTTTAAGTTTTCATTAAATGTTCTGTTTCCTTCCTGCTTGGCTAAGCACCTTTGCTGATGAGCACCTTGCTGCTGCCGCCGAGCCTCCGCGCTCCCCGTGCTCCCCATCCCACTTGGAATTCCGCCGGCGCCGCCGGCTGCACGCAGCCATTTGTTAGGCAGGCGAGGCGGTGACAGCCCCTTAATCCGAGTGGGCCTTCACTGGAGTCAATTCATTTGTTTCACTAAGAAAAATGTCAGGCCAAAATTAGAAAATAGGCCTGTAACAGGGGATGAGCAAATAAACCCCACGGCGTGACAGCCGCTCCTCTCCTGCCCTGGAGGGGCTGTGCTGGGGTAGCCAAGGTGCTCAGGGGGTGTTGGGGGTCATTTGTGCTGGGTGGGACAGCAGAAAGAGGTGATGTCTCCCCTTGGGCTGTGTCGTCTCCTGCTGGGGAGCAGGACGGTGCCCTGTGCAGTAGGATTGTGAGTGTGGAGATGGCCAAGACCCCACGGGTGGTCGCAGCAGCACAGACCTGCCCCAGCTTCGGGAGCAGCTGAAAGGAGTTGTCCTCTGCTGGGAAATGAATTTGGTGGCTCCCACTGAGAGCCCCAGCAAAGTGCAGGACCTGTCACCTGGCGGCTTTGGTTTGGGGCTTGTCCATTCCTTGTGGTTCTTTCCCCATCTGTCAGGCAGAAGGGGCACTGATGACCCCTCTGGAGCAGCGAGAGCGAGTGCAGAGTGCCAGGGGATCTGGGATCACGGGATGAAGGGTGCCTGGTGTTCCTGCAAGAACGGCTCCAACCATGGCACCAATACCCCGTCACTGCGAGCAGTTGGGGCTGTTCTGCTGAGCAGGACTTTGTTATATTTTATTTTTCAAATAAAGGATGGAAGATTATGAAATTATCCCCCTTTGATGGTATGAAACCCTGATTTTATAATCATGACTCTAATTACGGCTCTTGAGCTTTCAAAGTTTGTTAACATCATTAAAACATTTACCCTGGGCAGATAACAGCAAGCGTTAGCATGAGAGCTGCCTTTTAAAGATGAATACAGATAAAAGGACCCTCTTACGGGTTCTGTGGGCAGACTGAATTCCAAGACTGTAATGACTCTGCCATATGCTCCAGCCCCGCAATCTATCAGCCAGCAATTAGGTTAATGTTGGTGAAAGGGCCACTTAGCCCGGCAATCAGCACCCTACAGCTCTGCCGAATGCATCATTTTGTAACAAGGTACCTGCTGGGGATTTGGCTTTTAGCGGGACTGGGGACCAGGTGTACCCGGTCACTTGTGCCCCGTCCCACGGCCCTCCCTGCCCGGGCTGTGCTGCAGCTGCTGCTTTGCTGGCAGAGTTCAGTATTCGGTGATTCCTTGTGGGAGAGAGAACCTCCCCTCTCTTCTCCTGCCCGTGGCGGGTCAGGAACCGCTTCCCAGGCTTTGTTTGCCGTGCCCCGAGCTCGGAGTGACCTCCTCTCCCCGCTGCCAGTCTGCAGAAGTGAGGGAGGAGCAGGCAGAGAGGTGCAGGGGCGATGTCTGGTTGAAAGGCAGAGCGAGGAGCACGTGGCAGAGGAAGGCACGGAGCCGAGACGCTTCAATCCCTGCTCTCCAAAGGCAGCGTCTCTCTAGGCAACCCCTTTTGATGTGCAGCAATGAGGACGTGCACGTTCCAGCTCTTTACCGGTGTGTGTGTATTTCATCGGCCCTCCTGGCATCACCTGTGCAGGCGAGCTGCAGCTTCTTTTCTTCCTTTAGTCTTCGCCTTTTATTTTATTTTACTTTGTTTTATTTGCAGTGAATTTAATGCTGCTGAAGGCAGCTGGAACGCTGCCTCCCCAAACTGGGGCCTTTTGTGTCTTTGTGTGTGATAGGCAGAGGAGTGAGCGCTTCCTTCTCCTTCAGCCTCAGCAGGCAGAGGCTGCTCTGGCTCTTCTCAGGTCCCTCTCCTGGGGTCAGAGCCCACGGGTATCTCATCATGGGTGGAACTGCACCTCCTGCCTCAGGCAGGTTACTTCTACCCTCAGCTTTTCATCCCTGAGGCAAATTACCCATCCTCAAGTCTCCAGTCCCGAGGCAAGTTGCTCCCACTCTCAGATTTCCAGTCTGGGGCAGGTTCCTCCCACCCTCAGCTTCCCAGTGCCTGCAGGGATGCTCTTGAATTCATCTTTCCAGCACTGCTGTGGGAGCATCCACCCCTTTCAGGTCCATCTGGAGAGCCCTGCCAGCTGATGCCTCTCTGGAAACCTCCCCCAAACCTGCTGGCACGACTGGCATCTGCTTGATCCCGTCCCCAGCTAGTGTCACACATCCCCCGTGCCCTGGGATTTGGGGGTTGTGCATCCACAGTGATCAGCCATGGTTAACCCCAGCAGATCTCCCTGTCCCTGCAGCTTTCCCAGCCTCAGGATGTGCCTGCGGGGCTGAGCTGGACCACACCAGGAGCACGGGGACAAGCTCCTGTGACCACCACGAGTGTGTTTGTGGCAGCCAGCCCTGTCCCCCAGCAGAAGCTGCTCTCCAGGGCTGTCTCTATCATCCCCCAGCCGGTTTCTCCAGTTTTGATTAACTGGGAGTCTGCAGTGTGAGCTGTTCCCTTAATGAACTCATCTGTTACTCTGAGGACTTTGCACTCACTTTGCTACTGGCTAATATATTGCCATTAGTGCTCTGCTTTGCTCTGGAGTTTACAGCTTGTAATAATTATGTCTAATTTTGATTTTTTTCCCTTTAAATTACTACATGGGGTAAAAATAGACTCAGTAATTAACTTCTTCCAAAGAGGCAGATATCAAAGTTAAAGAGGAGGGGGGAGAGAAAGGAGAAAAAAAGGCAGTGTGGAGCTGTGCAGGGCACTGCTGGCACCTCCTGCCAAAGCTTCCCTGCGGCATTTCTGCTTCCAGGATCGTCTGTGAAATGGGGCAGGCGCTTCCAGGGATCAGCTCCGGCCCAGTGCTCCTGTGCATCGGAGAGTGCAAGCCCGAGTTCACGGCCAAGTCAGCGCAGCAGTACATGTTCGTGGTGAGTGTCCTGCTGGGAGACAGCACATGTGTCCCCCGGGAACTGAGCGTGGCACATGGAAGGGGTTCAGCTCCAGGAGACAATCCCAGAATTGCCATTTTTTTCTGGTGGTTTCCCCCTGGTGTTGCACAATTTTGGGGGGCCCAGTCAACAAGCCCAGCTTGCAGGATTGAGAGCCCACCCTGGGAATAAACCAGGGCTCCCACAACATTTGGGTTCAGCTTTGCACCCCCAAAACAGTGATTATGGAATCACAGAATGGCTTGGGTTGGAAGGGATCCTCAAAGACCCAGTGCAACCCGTGCCATGGGCAGGGACACTTTCCTCTGTCCCAGGGTGCTCCAAACCCCGTCCAGCCTGGCCTTGGACACACTTAGGGATGTCCTTCTCTGCTGCCACAGCCCCCCACAGCAGCTCCCTGCAGCAGCAGGAGCCCTGAGCTTGTCCTTTCCTTCCTGCAGACTCCAGCCGTGAGTTTCCTGAGCCCCAGCCGCGGCCCGGAGTCGGGAGGGACCATGGTGACCATCTCCGGCCACTACCTCGGGGCCGGCAGCCGCGTGTCCGTGCTCCTGGGAAACCAGACCTGCGAATTCCACGAGTAAGAGACCAGCACAGGCTCCTGCAGCACCTCCTGCCCCTGTCCCAGCACAGATCTGCTGGAGCTGAATGTGCAAAAATCCATCTGGGAGCCCCTAAGGCTCCCATTCCCTCTTTTATTGCATGAAACCATCTTCTCTTTTATTGTGATGGAGGCTTGCATGGCAAGGGAGGGATTCATCGGTGTCAGTGCTGTCCATTATTTCATTTTAATGCTGTTCCAATGGTAACTGGTCTGAAAATCTCAGCGAAACACCACTGTGATGGAAATAGGCTTATATTGGCCATCAGTACCTGCCCCCAGCCCGGCTGCTCTGAAGAAAATGGAACATTTATAAGAAATATCTCCTTTCTCTTTCCACTGCACTGCTTTTATTACAGCCACTGCTGCAGGTGCCTCGACCTCCGAAAAATGGTGTGGGATCCTCAGGGCAGAGCAAGGCGAGGGTCTGCTCACACGTCCTGCTGAGGAACTTGCACAGCCATCAATCTCTGCTGGGATTTCAATGGCAAATTTGCTTTTTCCCCAGCAGTGTGAACACACAGTTGACATTTGCAGGGTTTAATGGGTTTTCCTGGGGCTTAGTTAAAGAAGAGACGTGTGGTTTACATCTGTGTGCATCAGTACACAGCCCTGCCCGCCCTGCCCACCCTGCCGGCAGTGGGCACAGCCTGGTGCCAACCCGATGTCCAAAGGGATTCTGCCTCCCAGATCCTCACTCAGGAGGACTTGAGGAAGTTTCTGGGAAAGCAAAGATCCCTGGAGGGGAATTTCTCATCCAAAAGCCTGAGAGGTTCTTGGATGTGGGAGCTGTGGGCATTCAGGTGTGGGAGCACAGTGGGTTATTGGCAGTGCTTGTTCTGGATCCATCCCAGGATGGTGCCTGGCGAGGTCAGGGCATTCCAGGACCTCCCAGTGCAGCTCAGTCCTGAACAACCCATCAATATCTCCTCCCACATCCAAAACAAAGGTGCCAAACTGCTCCCTCAGATGGAGACAGGGAACAGCGTTACCACCAGCAGAAGAGTGGGATCAGCCCTGGAACATCATCCCTTAAACACCTGATCCTACTCAGGCAACCTGCAGCTACTGGCCTGCAAAGCCTTGAAGAGCTCTGGATTCCCTGGATGTTCTAATTGCAGCGGGAAGCAGAAACTCGAGCAAGGCGAGAGCAGCGACTGAGCAGCTCCATCCCTCACGTGGGGCCACGCTGTGCACTTGGTTTGCCGTGGACTGTTTGGAGGCAATGAACTTCAATTGTACTCGAGGGTGTGGGGGAGCCTGATGAGATGAAGCAGCTCCTAATGAGATTCCCTCTAATTACAGCTTCCCCCATTCTCCCCTCTCTGATCAGAGGAGTGGGTAGATTCACCATGACGACATAATAATAGCACAGAAAGCTAATTAGCTGATCACAGGGAGCCGGGAGCTGCTCTGCCAGCAGCCCTGCATCACTCTGCAGCCCGTGCCAGAGCTGGGCAGGCACGGCGGGGTCTGGGGTGGGCAGCAGAGCAGGCAGGGCAGGGCAGAGCAGGCAGGGCAGGGCAGAGCAGGCAGGGCAGGGCAGAGCAGGTAGCCCATCAGGCTGCACAGAATCACTCCAGCACTCAGCACAGAGGCAGGAGAATCCCACCCCTCACACAAGGAGGCCTTTGCAGCTAAATTAAACCAAGGTGGAGACTGAGGATGGGATGAGGGAGAGAAAAGGAGCAGGGCAGTGGATGTGTTGCTGCATCAACAGACACGGCCGAGTGCAATTGGTTTGTGGTGTTTTAGGGGTTCTTTAGGGGATTATTTCTGTTCCCTCGGTTGTGGGGGGTGGAAGTGCTCAGGTGTGAGCTGGGAACATTGTGGTACCTGCTGTTCCATGCCCTCCTAAATGCCCATACTCCTTAGGGGGGGGCAAGGAGTGTGTAAGGACCCCAAAAAAGGACCACCCGTTGTCCCCCTGCCAGGCACAGACTCAGAGCTTTGCAGGAAGCGGAGCAGGGACACGGCTGCACTTGAGCCTCAGCCGGCCAGCACCTCCACAAGCCCCTGAGGATGGTGAGGATGTTGAAGGTTGCCCATTCGGGAGTGCCAGGTTTTGATTTAAGTGCCCGACTGGCAGTGAGGTGCTGCAGACCTGCCTGTCCTCTCCCCTGGGAGAGCCCAAAACAAAACCAGCCATGGAAAGAACACTGACTTGCAGCAAGCCAGGGGCAGGTTTGGGCAGGAAGGACAGCCACGGGGGCCATGCAGGAACACTGGACTGCCAGGGATGTCCCTCCAGCGCTTCTTGTAGGATCAGTGTCCAAGGAGCCGTGTGGTTCCTCCCAGCTCTGTTCTGGACGCTCAGATCTCATTCCCATTCTGCATCCCTCCACCCACTGGTGCCTTTGTGCTCTTACGGTGCTTCACTGCGCCGCTGCCTCGACCTTCTCTGGGGCTCTGGTGGCAGCAGATGGTCTGTTGTGTCCAGCCAGGCAGCGCCGAGCCGAGGTCACCCAGCTCTGATGGGGAGACAAAGCCCGAGGCAGCGGTGCCGGTGCCATGGCCCTTCCCCAGCGGGGGCTGCACGGGGCCATTATGCTGCTTACAAGAGCCTCGTGTGTGCAGTGGGGTGGGGAGGGGAAGAATTTGGCTTTTCACTGAGCTTATGCGTCCCATTTAAAAGGCAGCCATCTGTTTTCACACGCCCAGCAGAAGGCAGCGGGTTCAGGGGGATGCGGAGCTGCAGTTTGGCACAAAGAGGGATTTCAGGGAGGCTGCGCTGCTCTCCCGGTGGGCAGAGCTCGGTGCAGAGCTCTCTACCCTCCCTCCCGTGCCAAACCCTCCTGCCCATCCCAGGAGCTTCCCAGGTACCAGTCTGGGGCTGGCCGATGGCTCAGCCCTTTAGTGACCCGCCCCAGGACAGGACAGAGGCTGTGACCTGCCCCTACACCAGCCCCATTAACACTCCCCGTTTCCCTCTCGTGCAGGCGATCCATGAACGAGATCGTTTGTGTGTCAGCGCCCTCAGCCCACGGCCTGGGGGCTGTTCCTGTCTCTGTCAGCGTGGACCGGGCTCAGCTGGAGAGGACTTTGCTGTTCGAGTACATCGATGACCCCAAGGTGCAGCACATCGAGCCCGAGTGGAGCATCGCCAGGTAAGGGCACTGACAGCACCTGCTCGGCCCTCCCCTGCCCTGGGGCTCCTCAGCACACAGCCAGGCCAAAGGAGGGGCTCTTTGGAAATGCACTTCCCACCCAGCACCCTGGATGGGTCAGGGCTGGGCATTCCTGGGGTCTACATTTAGCAGAACTCCGGCCTGGGGTTACCAGAGGGGTTGTGTTTATCCAGGCAGTGACAGCAGACCCTGCACCGGCAGTGTGGGGGCCGCTCTGAAGCCCAGATCACCCCCTCAGCTGCAGAAGGGCACAATTGCCCCTTAAAGGCTCCTTCTTGTGGTCCTGGAATACGGCAGAGCCAGCAGCCACCGAGAAAGGGAAAAGCTGATGTCAATCAAAGTGCACTGCGAGGAACAGGGTGGCTGCTGCTGTCACATCATGGGGACATTGCTGTACTCACCCTTTCAACGCTCACCCTCACGGCAGCTTGTCACTGGGGCTGAGCTCCGCAGCGCTGGAGCCCCGGCTCTGTGCACACCCAGCCCACTGACCAGGCCTCTCCTGGCTTTCCCGCAGCGGACACACGCCCCTGACTGTCACCGGCTCCAACCTGGACGTGATCCAGGAGCCCCGGATCCGCGTCAAGTACAATGGGAAGGAGTTTGTCAACGTGAGTAGGGGCTGTCAGCTGGGAACCTCCTTCTGCATCCCCCTGGATGGGGGTACCGGTGCCAGTGCTGCCTGCCTGGGGAGGTTTGCCATGGCAAAAGCTGCTCTGGGGGTGTTTCCCTGCACTCCCCCTAACTGGGGGCACTGGGAAGAGGGAATTTGACACTCAAAAATGGGAAATTACCTCCTTCCCCTACCTGCATTCTCAGTCCATGAGTGAGAAACTGAGATGAACCCCCAGCTAAATGGGGACTGAGCGAGGTTCTTGTGTGTGCTGCGAGTAAGAATGGTACCTCCAGGACCTCAGAAATCATTCTGATCAAGTAGAACTGAAATATATTGTTTCCATGCAGTGATCTTTGTGACTGAGTCCGTATTATCTTGGAAAGGGCAAATCACTTACCGGTCTTTTCCTATTCCTTTTCTCCCCCTCAAGACCTTTTTCATCTGAGCTCTTTTTAAAAAGACATCTAATTTTGTTGCTAGCACTTGCAGTTATAGTGCTACAAAAATAATTCTGAAGACACAAAATTGAATGAAATTAAATCTTTCACTTATGGAGGGAGGCCAAATGGTTGGGTTCTTGCTGCTTTACAAGGCAAGAGCCCCATAAATCAGCGATTTCCCTGCTTTGAGGGCTGGAGGAGCTGTGGGTGTCCTCAGCCCAGCAGGAGGTGACCTTCAGGTTCCCTCCTGCCCACCAGTGTCAGATGATCCTTCCCTTCCCTCGCTGGCATTTGGGAATGGCCTCTAATCACCCATTTGCAGTGTTCCCTATGGGTCTGCTTCAGAGCTAGAGAGGAGGAAAGTGGAAGGAAAAGGGGAAAAAATAAAGAAAAAGGAGTAAGAGCTGCTGTGTGAGCCTTTAGCTCTGCTGAAACATGGCTCATTTTGGGCTCACACTCCATCTCTACCCCAGTGCCTTTGTGCTGGCTGGAGGAGAAGCAAATTGCCCCAAACCAGGGTTGTAATGCCTCACAGAATCAGTAAGGTTGGAAAAGATCTCTGAGATCACGGACCATCAAGCCTGGATTAAATATTTCCAGCTAAGCATGAATCCACTGGACTTCCCAGCCATCAGAGCATCACTGTCCCGCTCAGGGCAGAGCGTTCCCTGCTGCCTCTCTGAAAGCACCCCCTTCCCCAGGTGTGCAAGGTGGTGAACGCCACGGCCCTGGCCTGCCTGGCCCCCCCGCTGACCCCCGAGTACCGGCCAGGCCTGGATGCCGTGGAGCGGCCGGACGAGTTCGGCTTCATCTTCAACAACGTCCAGTCCCTGCTGGTCTACAATGACACCAAGTTCATCTACTACCCCAACCCTACGTTTGAAATGCTGAGCTCCACCGGGGTGCTGGAGCAGAAGCCAGGCTCACCCATCATCCTGAAGGTAAGGAGAGCCTGGCTCAGCCCATGGGGAGAGTCACGAAAACCCCGGAGGGAGGGAGGGAGGGAGGGGGTCGTCCCTGCTGCGGAGGATGGGGTGCCCTGAGCAGAGCCCCGCTGTTTGCACAAGTGGAAGCTGGAGGAATGTGCTGCATCTTTGTCGCTGTTGTGTCCCCGTGTCCCCAGGGCAGGAACCTGTGCCCGCCCGCCCCGGGAGGAGCCAAGCTCAACTACACGGTGCTGATCGGAGAGACGCCCTGCGCCGTCACCGTGTCCGAGACGCAGCTGCTGTGCGAGCCCCCCACCCTCACCGGGCAGCACAAAGTCATGGTGAGGGGCCACCTGTCCCATCAGCATCCCCTTCCCCTCTCCGCCCTTTCTCCTCCTTCCCCAGCTCCCCGAGTCCCTTGGATACTGAACACAACCCCCTGTGTGAGGCCTGGTAGGGTTTTAGATTTTATGGGTGTCTAATTGGAATTTTAAAATATTGATGTGGATTAGCGTGGAGAGACTTTGTCCTTCCCCGAGAGTCACTCCCTTCTAGAAGGGAAAATGCCTTTCAGAGCCTTCTAGAAGGAACAAATCTGTCTGGCAGTGCCTTTGGCACTGGGTGCCATCCTTCCGCTGGATGAGGTTGAGACCATTCCCAGTGTTCTCCCTCCTGAAGGGATTTAATCAGCCCACAGAGCCAGACCTGATCTGCCAAGTGGATGGAAAGGTTTTGCCTTTTCCCAAAGCAGGAGCCAGGAACATCTGAGCACTGGAGTGGTTGGATCGACACCCTCAGCCAGGATAAATCAGTGCCTTCCTCTGCTCTGCCTTTGGGCATCGCCGCTTCCTCTGCTCCCCTTGCAGACCAAACCCCAGCTGCCGAATTGCTGGAGCAGGGCCCAAATGAGATTGTAATTGTGATTTATTTCCCTTGAAGTTCAGCATCCAGAACATATTCAGATTATCACAGTGTGACTCCCAGAAGCGCGACCTGGCTGAGAGCTGCTCACATCTGTGGCCAGGGCACATCCAAGAAAAGCCTGTCCTGGTATTAACTCCAGCCTGTTTGCTGCACAGCTTCCACGAGGGCTTCCTCCTCCCTTCTCTGCCCTGTCCTTGCAGTCACTCTGGTTTCTTGTCAGTGCAACGATCAGGGGCTTGTTAATGTCCACAGTTTACAAAAAGGAGTTGAAAGCTGTAAAATGAAAGTCAAATGGAGCCATCAGATAATAGGAACAAAGCCCCGATAGTGAAGGGCTGGCACATTTATCATCACTTGAAGCCTCCCTGTGTTCACACAAGCGGCCCCCTCTGTGTTTGAAGGCAACTGGAGTTTTACATTCCTAAGCAGAGGTGGCTCCCTGCTTCCCAAGGGATCTGGGCAGGACAGGTTTTGGCACAGGGAGGCACCCCCAGCTGCTGCTCACCCGTGCTGTGCCCTGCAGGTGCGTGTTGGGGGGGTCATCTTCTCCCCTGGCTCGGTGAGCATCGTCTCCGACAGCCTCCTGACCCTGCCCGCCATCGTCAGCATCGCGGCCGGCGGCTCCCTGCTCCTCATCATCGTCATCATCGTCCTCATCGCCTACAAGCGCAAGTCCCGCGAGAACGACCTCACCCTCAAGAGGCTGCAGATGCAGATGGACAATCTGGAGTCCCGGGTGGCCCTGGAGTGCAAGGAGGGTCAGTACTGCCAGGGCCAGGCGCTCTCTGCGTGCTGCAGCCCCGCGGGTGGGGTCCCAGTTCTCCCAGCACCCCGGGGTCTGCAGCGTGGAGCTGGCTGGGTGCTCCGTGGGGTTTGTGGGTGTCCCTTGGGGTTTGTGGGGGGTCCCTTGGGGTTCCCACACCTGCCCCACCTCGGGAGGATGGCAGCCAGCAGCGTGTGAACAGCGGACACGGCTCTGATGTGCAGAGAATGGGATTAGAGCTTGGTCCCGCTTAGGCGGCCTGCCTGGCTCGCACGGCAGGGACGGCACGAGCCCCGCGTGCCCTGCACAAAGTGTCCCCTTGTCCGATGGCTTTGGAGGGAGGGGCTTTTCCAAAGGCACAGAGAGAGGGGGACAGAGGGGCTCCGACCCCCAAATAACAGCGTGAAGCCCACTTGGGAGGCAGGAGGGCTGGAAAGCTGGGCCAGTCCCTCCTCCGGCCCAAGCGTAAGCCCAGAGCAGCAAGAGTAGGTTCAGGGGGTAGGAAGAAGCTCCTCAGGCATTTGCTTCTGGGAAGTTTTGGGTGTTATCTGGAGCATCCAGAGCTGCTGCTTGCAAGTTTCCACATGGACAAGTCCTGTCCCTTGCGAGGAGGCAGCTGAGCCCCCCTCACCCTGCAGGTGAAGGTGGGGTTTTGGGGGGTGCTGCTGTTGTTTCCTACATCCTCCCACCTGGGCAGGGGCTTAATCAATCAAAGTAACATAAATAGAAAGCTGCACATTTCATAGTGGAGAGAGAGAGTTGCACTGGATTTGTTCAGCTGATTTCAAGGGTAGCCTTGAAAGCACAGGGCAAAAATTGAGATGTATTCAGGAGAAACCACAGACAGCTTGGCACAGCTCAGCTGGGGTACAGAGGTCTCACTGAGCCAGCGTGTCACACTTTGGAGAGGGAACACGAGGAGACACATCCAGCTGTAGAACATGGTGTTATGAGAGGAAGAATAAATCCCTTCCTGACCCCTGCAGCAGCTCAGATTTGATCTGCATCAGATTTGATTATCTTGGCAACTGTTGATAGAGGAGGAAAACCAGAAGAAAGGAAAGGAGGGGAGGCACCAAGTTATGAAAACATATCCTTGTTTCTCTGTGCAGCCTTGTGCTGATGTTTTAGGTGTGTGTGCACAGGTGTGAACTGCATACAAATTAGCCACAGCTTTGTTCTCAGTCTCTGCTCTGAGCAGTGCCTGCTCTCCCACCCTCGGCTGCTGAGATGGAGTCTCCAAGGGTGTCTGAGCTCCTCGGAATCCTTTCCTGAGCTGGCCCCTCCTGCCGTGTCCACGGGGAGAGCAGGCAGCCAGCCCTGCCCAAAACCTTCTCCCAAAGGCTCCCGGAGCTCAGCTCTCCCTGCCCTGTTGTCTCCCCCGAACAGCTTTCGCAGAGCTGCAGACGGACATCAATGAGCTGACCAGCGACCTGGACCGCTCCGGGATCCCCTACCTGGACTACCGCACCTACGCCATGAGGGTGCTGTTCCCGGGCATCGAGGACCACCCAGTCCTGCGGGAGCTGGAGGTAACCCGGCTCTGCTCCGGCTCTCCCGGTTCCCCTGAGCCCTCAGGGAAGCCAGCAGGGAGCCCTGCAGCACCTTTACGGCTCCACACCAGAGCGTGTTGGATGCCCTGGGGTCAGCAGGCTGAGCCCCGAGTTCATTTTAACTCCGAGCCTGGAGTTTTATCTCTGCCCACATCACCGGCTTCCTTTCGGTTTCTCCTCCCTGGTGTTGGTTTATTTTTATTTTATGGGGGTTTATACTGCTCTAGGGCAGCAGCAGAGCAGGGCAGAGATGTTATGGTGTGCTCTAAAGTCCTCCTAAGCCGCCTCGAGGTGCAGGGGATGGCTGAGTGCCCGGAGCATCCTGCCCGGAGCATCCCGCTGCTGTTCCCTCGCGTGTCCACAGGAGGGCAAGGGGAATGCCCAGGCTCTCCAGCCTCCGAGCAAGTGCTTCCATCTCCCTGGTTTTTCCACTAAGATGTGTAAAAATAAAGAAAAGATTTTCCCTGGGGATACGGAGGAATTGGGAACGTGCAAGGCTCCAGCGGGGCACCTGGCAGATGGGCCCTGCTCACCTGGGAGAGGGCCAAAAAAAGGATGGGGTTCACAAACATCATCTCACACCTGGGATGGAGCTGCCTTCCTTCCCACGGGATGGGGCTGTGATCCTCACGCTGGGATGAGGCTGCCGTCCTCCGTGTGGGATGTCCACAGGCTCAGCTCAGCTTTTCAGAGACTGGGATTGCCCCAGTATACCCTGAAATCCTGTTTCCTCCACACAGAGCAGGGTTGGATGCAGGAGGGAGGAGTCCTGGTTGCTCCAGGGCTGGATTCCTTTTCCAGGCAGGCACTTCCCAGCATTAAAGCGTTAATTTGGGTTCCTTTCCTCGGCCACCAGCACCGAGCAGTCTCTGTGGCGTTGCTAAAACAGAAGCAGCCTCTCCCAGCCCATTCCTGCTCCGAGTTTTCCAGCTCCATGCATTATGTTTGCTGTTGGAGTTGCCAAAGAAGCTGATGCTCCTGCAAACAAATATGAATGCTTTTTGTTTTACTCATGAAAAACAGAATTGCAGAAGTGATAAATGTGTTGCCAATTACACAGTTGCTTAATTATGTAACGTTAGTAAAACCAATACATAACTCTCCAAGATGTTTGGTAAAGAGTTGCTTCGTGCAGTTCATCATTTTCACTCGTAATGAATTACTTGAATCCGCAACTGGCTGAAAGCCTCAATTAATTTTTTACACTTGGCCCATAATAAAGCAATAGTCTAAATTAGTGTTTAATTTACTTACAAGAGTGCCACTTTTTGTGCAGAACAAGCAGAACTGGGTGTCATTTCTGGGGCCATTAGGCTCAAAGCTGCTGCTTTATGGCGTGCGCAGAGCGCAGCTCCCAGCCAGGATTCGGGGGAGCTGTGGAGGGGGAGGTTTGCTCAGCATGGACCAGACACCACATGCAGGGATGTTGAGACCCTGAGGGATGGGCGCTGAGGCCTTGAGGGATGGGCGCTGGCCTGTGCAGCCAGGGTTAAACCATCCTGTGCACACTTCTGGTGCCCCCAGCGTGAGAGGGACATGGAACTGCTGGAGCAAGTCCAGAGGAGGCCAGGAAGTCACTCAGGGGATTGGAACAGGCTGGGAGAGTTGGGAATGTTCAGCCTGGAGAAGAAAAGGTTGTGCGGAGACCACCCAGCACCTTCCAGGATCTGAAGGGGTGGCAAGAGAGCTGGAGTTGGGACTGTTCATCAGGAACTGCAGGGACAGGACAGGGAGGAATGGATTCAGACTGACAGAGGGCAGGGATGGATGGGATATTGGGAAGGAATCCTTCCCTGTGAGGGTGGGCAGGCCCTGGCACAGGGTGCCCAGAGAAGCTATGGCTGCCCCTGGATCCCTGGCAGTGTCCAAGGCCAGGCTGGAGCACCCTGGGATGGTGGAAGGTGTCCCTGCCCATGGCAGGGGGTGGAATGAGATGATCTTTAAGGTCCCCTCCCACCCAAACCATTCCATGCTCCTGTGACTCCCCCAGTGCTGGCAGCGCTGCCCTCCCGTCCCTTGTCCCCCCGTGCCGTGGCCGATGGCCGTGCTCTCCTCCTGCAGGTCCAAGGCAACGGGCAGCAGAGCGTGGAGAAGGCCCTGAAGCTCTTTGCTCAGCTGATCAACAACAAGGTGTTCCTGCTGACCTTCATCCGCACGCTGGAGCTGCAGCGCAGCTTCTCCATGCGGGACCGCGGCAACGTGGCCTCGCTCATCATGACGGGGCTGCAGGGCAAGCTGGAGTACGCCACCGACGTCCTCAAACAGCTGCTCTCCGACCTCATCGAGAAGAACCTGGAAAACAAGAACCACCCCAAGCTGCTCCTGCGCAGGTGAGGCCGGGGACAGGGAGGGGATGGATCCCACGGGCCGGCACGGCCACGCTGGTGGGGCAGTCAGGAGGGATTTCTCCATGGAGAGGGTTGGAAGGGGCTGCCCAGGGAGGTGGTGGAGTCTCTGGATGGCCTGGTCTGGTCTGGTTGACAAGGTGGGGATCGGTCACAGGTTGGACTCGATGCTCTCAGAGGTTTTCTCCAACCTAAATAATTCCAGGATTCTGTGATCTGAGGGCTCTGTGGGTGGTGGCGTTGGAAGGGAATCGCTGCTCTCCGTGGAGGATTCCCATCCATTTCCTCACCTGTCTCCAGCACGAGGGGTTAGCCCTGCTCTGGGAGCTCACAGATGTCTGGACAGGGTCTCAGACTGGATCCTTGGGCTCTGCCTGGCCAAAGAGCAGCATTTCTGTGCCACAGCTGGGCCAGGAGCTCAAGGATGGATTGAGCAACTCACCCAAGATAGAGCTGGGAAGTGGTGGCAAGAAAATAGGGAAAAAATGTGCATGAATGTGGGGCAGAACAGCGGGCACAAGGGAAAGTCTCCCCGTGTTCTCCACATCCTCGGGGGTCCTGCAGAGCCTGGCCTTGGCCAGTGCTGCCCCTCGGCTGTGCTGGCATCACACTGGAGAGAGGGGAGGGTTTAACAGCTCCAGAAAAATTTCAGGGGTCCCTCCAGCCACAATGAATATACTTGACAGGAAATTGCTTTAAATCTGGCTGTGTTTGCGGAGGCAATAACTCATCTCGGCAAAGGAAGCGGCCTTAATTTCCCCCGTGGTTTGACGAGTCGCTGGGAAGGCGTCTTCTGCCTCAGCCATCAATAATGACTTTTCCTGGTGCTCCAGAAAACACAAGGATGGTGATAAGAGCTGTGCCCCCTCCTCCCTGCAGCAGCCAGCAAGGAGTCGGGGCCGTGGGCTCTCTGTCCTGCACCGGGATTTACCCACTGCACAGGGAATTTGGATCTTCCCAGGAATGGGGCATCTACCACCCCTCTGGGCAACTTGGGCCTGTGTTTCACCACCCGTATAAAAATTCCTGCTCTATCTCTAGTCTGAATCTACTCCCTTTTAGTTTAAAACCTTTATTCCTTGTCCTGTTACTCCAGGTCCTATTAGGCCTTGGGCTGAGCCCTGGCCCAACCCTGTGCCCGGCTGTCAGTGCCCAAACCAGCCCAGCCTGGAACTCCTCACTCTGACTTAATAAGGAGTGATCAGCCATGAAGTGAAACACTATTTTTTAGAATGTTTTGAGCTCTCTGGTGGCAGCAGTTGATAACTGACAGTCAGTTCTTTCCCTCTTTCTTCCTTGCTTTCCCCTCTCTCTTTCTTCCACGACTGCCCCTCGCGGGAGACAGCAAGAAAGTTGACGTTAAATCAAACAGCTGCTCTGGTTGTTGGCAACAGCAGTTTGGAGACCTACATAGAGCAGGGAGAGTTAATAAAATACATATTTATTTTTTGGGTTCTCTCAGCTCATTTTGTTTAGGTTTGTTTTCTTCCCGTGCCTCAGGAAGCCAGCGGAGCAGCCAAGGCTGGGCTCCTTTGAAAAATCATCTCTGGATCGTGCCGTGCCCTCCTTCTGTGGTCAGCATGAGAAGGCTTTGCTCCAAGCCTGGGGATTCTCTTGTGCCCTGGTGATCTCCAGGAGCTTACTTTTTATTTTTGGAGCAGATCTTTAACAGCATCCAGAGGCTGGCGATGGCACAGAGCGGTGCTGGTAGGGGCAGCTCAGAACCCGGCAGCAGATTTGGGGGCTCAGCAGAGCCCTCCATGTGTAGGAGGAAGGCCAGGCCCTGGGCTGCCAGGCAGTTTCCCATTTCCAAGGCAGAGGAGGGCAGGGAAGCTCCAGGCAGCCAGGGAGGCTGAGAGCAGCCCCTCTCCCAGGTAGCACAGGACAGTGGTGGTGAACCCAACAGTGACTCCATTGCTGGCTGTCCCCAGGATGGGGGCACTGCAAATACCTCGTGGTCAGGCCGTGCTGGGAGAAGATTCAGTGCTGGGAGCTCAGGAGAAGTGGGATTTGACAGGGATGCTCCGAGGTGTTTCTTTGTGCTGCTCCGTTCAGCTGATCTGGTATTGCTGGTACAGAAATAAAAGGGAAGAGCCAGGCCTGGAGTATTCCATCCCATTCACCCCTGAAAAATGCCCCGACTTCTCTGTCACTCCACGCTTCAGTGCTTTTTGTAGAGCTGGTGTCAGGCCATGAGCAGCCCACAGGGACAGGACACAGCACTGCTTCACTGGCAGGGCTAATTGTGAGACTTGCTAATTCTTCATTTAATATTCTATTAACAAAGTAGTTTATTAAATTAATATCCCCCCTGAAGTCCTGAATGTATCATTTTCTGAGCTTGTCACCCATTCTGTGGTTTGTGTCACTGCCTCTCCATTTTCCAGGGCTGTTTGGAAGGGTGCTGGTGCTTCTCCTCTTTAATTGGGTGCCTGAAATATTTCAAACAGGAGAATGACGCGTGTGTCAATTTGTAGGATGAATTTTTAGGCAGTTAATCAATTTAGGCTTAAATTCTTTGGGGATCTGCAGACATTTTCACAAATTCCTGGCAGATGTTGCCATCCTAGGAGATGATGGATGATGTGACCCCAGCTCTGTTGGCCGACTGGTGTCAGTTTTGTTTGTTGAAATCTCTGGCTCCTGTTTATTCTTGATCTGCTTGGCTTTGGAATCGAGCCCTGTGCTTCTTCAGTGTGTGCTTGTAATTCCAGGCGCTCGGAATGCTGTGGGGATTCATAGCAAGAGGCAGTCCCTCATTTAAGGGGAAAAATGGGGAAAATGGGTCTGAAGTGGGATGTGGTGGTCTCCAGGCCAGGGAGGAGGTGACCTGGTTCGTGGTGAGGGCAGAGGGGACAGTCCCCAGAGGAAAGGATGCAGGGAATTGGATTCATCCCTCTTTGCTTGCTGGAATTTGGACCGGATCCTGGTGTTCGTGAGGGGAAGGCTGGTGGTGCTGAGCCAGGCAGGGGCATGGTCACAGCTGGCCAGGGGCACAGTCACAGCTGGCCAAAGTCGTGGTCAAGTTGGCCAGGCTGCAGCACAGCAGCTCTTCCCTGCACGGGGCTTGGGCTCCAATGTGAGACACCCCGCGACCACCAGAGCCATCCCATCCCAGGAAAAGGGGCTGTGGAGCTTTAAGGAAAGCCTCTGGGTCCTGCAGAGGCAGCATTAAAAACTATCATTAGGAGCCATTGTATTTAAATTAGAGATAATCTCGGGCACAATGTGGGGAGAGGACACTGGGTGGGACTGGGGAGAAAGCTGCAATTTCCCTGCCATTGTCACTCGGCTGTCCCTGATTGCCAGGAACCGCTGTAAATCCCAGTGATTTACTGAGCCAGGCTGTAATTTGCTCCACGTGCGGGGAGCTGAGTGTCACCAGGCTCGCTGTCACCAGCCCCACCGGGGGCTGGCAGCTGGCAGCGCTGCAGGCGCGGGGACAGCGCTGGCCTCATCCTGCTGCCCCGGGGCGCTGTGCCAGGTGCGGCTCTGGAGCCCGGCTCTGTGTGTGATGTGTGCCCTCTGCCTTCCCCAGGACCGAGTCTGTGGCGGAGAAGATGCTGACGAACTGGTTTGCCTTCCTGCTCCACAGATTCCTCAAGGTGAGGAGAGATGGAGCGGGGTCCAGCTTTGCTGTCTGACCCTGCAGCCATGGCCGGGGTGCATCTGGGGGTGAAGCTCTTCCATCAGGCTCCAAAAGATGGAGTAGGGAGGAAGGAGAGGTGGAAATTTGCTCTGGGGCTGCTGCTCCATGCTCACAGCCTTCCCGAAGCCTCAGGTCTCCCGGAGTAATTCCCAAGTAAAGGAGGTTCTGTTACATCTCTTCAGTACTTAAGGGAAATTCTCACATCTTCATGCCTTGGTTTCCATAGTTTTTAACTTAATTTGTGGCTTTGGAAGCCCCACCGAATTTCTTCCATGGGAGTGAACAGTGAGATCGAGATCTCGAATTCCATTTTTTTACAGCCATATAGATTCAGGAGGGATTTACCCTGCCAAAGACCACACAGCCACGGAGCAGTGGAGCTCGTGGGTTTGGCCGTGCTCTCCAGGAGCTGCTGGGGGCCAGCCCTGGGTTGCAATGTGCTAAGGATTGAGACAGGGGGGCTGAGCCTGTGCTGGCAGGAATCCTGTGCCAAACGGGGCTGGGAGCCCTGGAGGAGAGGCACCTTCCCCCTGTGTCAGCTCTGGTGTCCTCCTCTCGTGCAGGAATGTGCTGGAGAGCCACTGTTCATGCTCTACTGTGCCATCAAGCAGCAGATGGAGAAGGGCCCCATCGATGCCATCACGGGCGAGGCGCGGTACTCCCTGAGCGAGGACAAACTCATCCGGCAGCAGATCGAGTACAAGACCCTGGTGAGTGGCGCTGCCGGGGGATCCTGCTGTCCCTCAGCTGTGCTGGCCCTTGGAGCAGGGAGCAGGGCGCTGCCTGAGGTGTGAGTGTTGCTGGGCAATAAGGACCCGTGTCCCAGCCAGGTGTGTCCCCAGTTTGCAGGTTTGGGAATGCAGGTCTGAGGGGAAGCTTTTATCTCACTGTGCACTGGGCATTGCCCTCCTGCAGCAAATGAAAATGGACATCCAGGACTCCTCCCTCAGGCATGATTCTATCGATATTTTAGATGCAATAGCAGTGATGCATTTAGGGCTGCAGTGGGGTTTTATATGGGAAAGGTTTGTTGTGAGACATGGTTACGCTTTTAGAGCATGGTGTGGTTCTTTTCTTGCAGATCCTAAACTGCGTGAACCCAGACAACGAGAACAGCCCAGAGATCCCTGTGAAGGTGCTGAACTGTGACACCATCACCCAAGTCAAGGAGAAGATCCTGGATGCCGTGTACAAAAACGTCCCCTATTCCCAAAGACCGAGAGCTGTTGACATGGATTTGGGTAGGAGCTTCCCTGCCTGATGGGAGGGGGTGACCAGAGGGGCTGGTGGGCGATTCCTGGTGGGACTTGAAGCGCTCGGCCCCCTCTGACCGCGGATTCCCCTCTCCCCAGAGTGGCGGCAGGGCCGGATCGCTCGGGTGGTGCTGCAGGATGAAGACATCACCACCAAGATCGAGGGGGACTGGAAGCGCCTGAACACCCTGGTGCACTATCAGGTGAGGGAGCAGCCCCACTGACAGCTCCCAGAAAGCTGCCAGCAGGGAAGAGGATAACAGCAGGAAGTGAATTCCCAAGTGTCTCGTCTGCCCAGACAGACAGGGAGGTCATGTTCGTGTGATAAACCAGAAGGGTTCCATGTGCTTTAGCATTAGGGGGGAAAGCAACCTTGACACGGAGCTCAAAGGAAGCAGCAGAGTTGAAAATTGGCTGAATTAAACCTGCCAGCCGTGGGAGAGAGGCAGAGGGAGCCGTGCAGGGGCTGAGCTGACACTGCTGGGGATGAGGGGCCTGGGAAGGGGAGCAGGGGGGCCTCAGGACTTTGTCTGGGGGTCTGGGACAGCCTGGAGTACAAAAGGGGAGGCATAAAGTCATGGGAAAGTGAAGCCAGGCAGTGAAGATGCTCAGACAGGATGGGTGAGGAGGCCTGAGAAATTCTTGCCATCTTCAGCTCCTGGGTGGGGCAGAGCTGTTGGGAAGGGCTCCTTACAGTGTGGGAGAGGGGAAGAGAGGTGAGGAGCGGGCTGAGGGAGGTTTGGTTGCAGGGAATCAAATCTTTCCCTCCCAGCCTGTCTGCAGCACAGGATAACTGCATTAATTGGGACCCGTAACCTACTCCTGTCCATCACCACCTCCCCAGAAGTGTTTAGTATTTAATCTGGCATCTTTCCCTGTTTATCCAGCATCTCCAGTCCATCAGCCTGACACATGCTGGGGGACTTGAATGGGAGCCAGTATTGACAGGAGCCCTGCAATCAGGGAGCGAGGCAGGAGAGGGGCATCAATATGCACCGTGCATGTTAAACAGCACCTCCAGGGTCAACTTTTCCAAGCAGCCCGCAGGATTTAAACACAGATTGCCGTAAAATGTCAGAGGAGTTGTGCAGATTAATTCCATTGTTCCTAAAAATCTGTTTTACCTGACAGTTGCAAGGGATTAACCAACATGCAGGGAAGCAGCGCGACTTTATTACGCCTTGATCTTTAAAAGTCATCGTGAGGAAGTCACAAGTGAAAGCTGTGCTTGTCTGACGTGCGCTGGATGCTGGGGGAGGGAGCACTTTCATTCCAGTGCTTGTGGGAAAACCTGAGCCAAAAGCTTCCCCTTAAAATAAACAAAGTCCTCGCAGCACTCAAGATGCTGCAGCTCTTGCTGCCATTTGAATGTCAGGTTTGCTCTGGAAGAAAGGAGAAGTTGGCAGCCAAGCATCCAGCCAGGTAGTGACACGTGTCTGCCTGCTCTGGCCCGAGCTCTGTACAGCCCAACGGATTAAAGAGAAGCCAAATTCTTCTCACTGCAGCAGAAATCTTGTCAAGGCGAGGCTTTTGCCGAAATCTAATAGCAATATATATTATTTTAATTTTTTTTTTTTTTAATTTTTTTTATTCTTACCAGTTTGGGGTTTTTTTCTGTTGGAGTAAATGTTTTTCTTAGGTATCAAAAATACAGATGCTCCAGAGCTACACAGTTAAACAAATACCTGGGTAAAGGCCCAGCTTAAAGAGGGTATAAAATCATTGGAGTTCCAAGTGCTGCTGTCTCACCATTTAACAGGAGTGTGACACGTGAACCAGGTGTGGTTCGAGCCATTAAAATAAATGTGGGTTTCCAGAGGAGTAGTGAAGACGATTTCTAAATTTCTAGGGAAGAAATTGAAGCTGCTTTGTAAAGCTCTGCCCATCTTTTATTGAGATCTGCCTTGTCTTTGTTTTGCTCTGAAGGCAGAGAGATCCCTGGGTTTGCAGATGGTGCTGGGAGATGCTCAGCGCAGGTTCCCATCCCGGGGCTCCAGGTGTGTCCCTTGGACAGGTGCTGCACCTGGGATTCTGCAGGAGGGGCCAGAACCCTGCTGCTCCTCAATTCCCTGCTCCTGACTCCCGGGATCCATTCCCCACAGCCCCATTCCTGCACCTCCAGGGCTCCAAACCACCTCCTCCTCCTCACTGTGCCCTGAGAGTGGGTATTTAATTCCAAGGGTTTCCCAGCTCCACACCTGGATGCTGGGTTTTGACACGGCTGCTTTTGTTTTCTGCATTAGAATCACAAAAATACAGTAAGAGATCAAACGCATTTTTCATGGGAAGCCTCCACGTACAAAACCCAAATTGGAATTAAAGAGAAATATTCACCTTTCTAATAGTTTTGAACCACTTTATAAAATTATAGAGAGCACTGTGCACCTCCTGCTTATTTCTTCATTTATAAAAATAGATGCCTAGCTTAAATAAGTGTAATTCTTTGTTAAATTCTCTGGTGCTTTTATACGTGGCAAGGACTTGTATTACATTTGTGTCGTATCCTTTTGGTTTCATGCCTATTAAGCTCCATGGGAGAGCCTTACCCCATGTGGTTTCACTCAGGAAAAATGAAACACCGAATTTAATATCGAATGATTTACAGTGGCTCATGCAGGGTTAACTCAGAGGCAGCAGAGCATGAATACCTGTCAGCCCCTTCGAGTCTGGGGAGGCCAGGAGACCAGGAAACTGCTTTAAATGAAAAACTAGAAGGAGAAAGGGAAGGTTTGGGTGGAAAATGAGGCTTAGGCGCTGAGGGTGGTGTGGATGTGGAGCTGGAAATCCTCATCGCGCCCTCGCTGCCCCGCACCAACACAGCACCATGGCCTGCGCTCCCGTCTCCCCCTCCCCAGGTTTTATTTTCCCTGTCTTTAAGGTGTTTTGTGCGCCGTGTTTCCAGCTTGTAGAATAATCAGAATATTTATAAAGCTGTAAAGCAGCCAGGCAGCTCGGAGTGTGTCCCGGGGGTGCTCTGGGAGCGTGGCAGCGCGAGGGGGGAGCGAGCGCCTGCTCCGTCTGAGGCCGATCTGCAGCTGCTGGGGCTGAGCTGACAGCAGCCATTCCACCCGAAACTTAGAGAGTGTGAGTGCTCTTCTGTGTGTGTGGAATTTTTAGTGCCTCTCCCCCAGTTAAGCACAGCCCTGGTGGAAATGGATCCGGCACGGGAGCACCCTGGGCTCGGGTTTCTCCCTGGTGAAATGGAGCTGAAGTGGCAGCTAATAACAGCCTAAGGAAATAATATCAGCGCTGATCACTTCTTCCACTGACTTAATAAATTGGATGAAGTGAGGCAGGAGCAGCAAAGGAAATAATGGAGGTGTTTGGGGTGTTTTGCTTAGAAAAATCTCACTTTTGCGCCGTGAAACACAAGTAACTATTATTTCCACTATCACCAGCAGTAATAACAACTCGATTTTCCATGAAACCTTTCATCTGAATGCAGCCCAGGGCCTTGGAGGCAGCGCAGGTCGCTGTGTGCAGCTCACCTTGTGCTGCAGATGTTGTACAAATCCCTGGAGCTGCTGGGGGAGAAAAAACCTCCGTTCATAGGGTCAGTGCTGAGTCCATCACAAGATTTCTGGCAAATAACGCAGGGTTTAGCCCCAAAAAGCAATTCCTGCAGCAGAAAGAGCCATTTCTTTTGTGCTGAGCCTCTAAAAAGTGTCTGCTGGGCCCTGGCAAGATGTGGTGACTCTCTGCTCCCTCACTGTGCTGCACCACAGGTCACAAGTTCAAAATTAAAAGCCACTCAGGCCCATTCCCTGGAAACCTGCAGATCCTTAATTAAGGGGAATAAGTTAGAAAACTTCCAGTGACTACCAGATTTATAGGGAGGATAAAATTAAACATGGCTACTAAAATCTGCTGTAACAAAACCTTGTTAGCGCTAATGTTCATTTATAGTTTGACTTCCCAGTGTTTAATTCCTTCTCTGGAGCAGTAAAGGGATAACAATTAAATACCCTGAAAGATGGCTTTATGACTCGCTCTGCCATAAATCAAACTTTTAAAGTTCGTAAAAATTGCTAAAATAAAAAATGGTTTAATAGGAATGTTTTATGGCCCATAACGTTATTACAGCCCTTTTATTCCCTCTGCATTGTTACTTTAATTGGATCACAACAATTCTTGAGATTCTCATTTTTATTGGGTAAGGCATAATCTTAAATCAGAACGACCAAAAGCATCTTCACCACGTCTTTTGATTTATCCCTCATTTCCTTCAGGCTCTTGCTGTAGCCTGACCCAGCACAGGGCTCAGCCAGGCTGGGAGCGTGTCCTGGACTCCTCTCCCCAGGATCTGCAGGATCAGCAGCTGGAGATCACAGTGTGCACAGGGAATCCCACTGACCTTCTGCTGCTCTGCCTCCCCAGGTGTCAGACCGCTCCGTGGTGGCTCTGGTTCCCAAGCAAACCTCCTCCTACAACATTCCTGCCTCTGCCAGCATCTCCCGGACATCAATTAGCAGATACGGTGAGAAATGGGATGGGGAGGGATGGCTCATGGACCAACACTGCAATTTAGGTGGGGAAAAAGCAGCAGCTTGCCCCAAAGAACCACCCAAAATGAATGTAAATCAACAGAGAAACGTCCTTGGCTGCTGGTTTGGTTTGCAAAGGCTTTTCCAGCTATGAGAACAGCAAAAGGACCAGAGGAGGTGAGAGGAGGGAAAAGGAAGTGCCAAGCACAAGAGCAGCCTTTGGGAATGTGGGTCCTGGGAAGGTTCCAAGGGCTCAGAGGGGAGGGGTGATGCAGGAAAGGATCTTTGAGCCCCTTGGCCCTGAGCAGGGCTGCACCACAGAAAAACCTGATTCCTTCTCCTGTTTCCTCTCCACGTGCAGGAGCCTGAGCTCTGAGCTAATGGGTCACAAATGGGGAAGGGCAATCTTAGCACAGAGTGCAGGGATGTGCACACCTGGGAATTCCTGATTTGCATAATAGCAGGGCTCAGCACATTCCAGAGGGTCCCTGAAGATGCTGCAGCCTGAGAAAATGAGCCTGCGAGGTGCCAGGTGCACGCTCGGAACACTAAATCCACAATAATTGTAATAATAGACTTCCATAAAAGGCAGCAGTGGCAAAATCTCTCGAGTGCTGATCTTTCATTATCGTTCATTTCACAGAGTGTTTTACCAGCAAAAAGTCTCCTGACAAACCCATCTCCTCCTCTTGTTTATAGCTCCCAAAATAATGTTGGTTTTTAGTTTGAGCAAGGGTTCTGAGGAGCCAAAAGCAGGGGAGTCTTGAGGTAAAAACCAGGAGGAAAGGCATTTCTCCCTGCCAGGTGTAGGCCCACAAGTGTCCAACACATCCCGTAGCCACATTTCCATAGGTGATGGAAAAACCAAGGCTGGGTCTCACAGCCTGAGCCCTCAGTGCTCATTGATCTCTGTCAGCTGGAAAAGCTTTTGCAAAGCACCAATATGAGCGATCATTGCTCATGTTAAGATTAATATTTCTAATTGTGCCAGCAGAATTTAAATTAGATACTTATTTACTTCCCCAGCTATATATCAGTACAGAGATATGTTTAAAAATAGAATTACTGGATGCTTCCTGATCTGTCCCCCTGTCTGTCTCCTTAATTATATCAGTTGGAGCACTCATTTATCTAAGCCTTAATCAGGGATGAAAATCCAGCTACTTTGGTAATGAGTTGAGTATTTCCCTCAGCTGATTTGCGATCGATCCCTGCACTCTTGATGAGGAGGGTGAGCAGTGAATTGAAGGCTAAACTTGAGAAAACACATGAGAATCCCAGAGAACAAAGAAATGTAGCAAGAGGAAAAACCCAGCAAAGCACAGTTGGGCTCCTCAGCCTTGTCTCCCGTCCTGGAGATGCTGGGCATGGGATCCAGGGAGGGACTTCTTTGGGAAGTGAAATATATAAATAAATGTTTCACATCCCTCCATGGCTTCTGAGCAATTAAGGGGAAGTTGTCTGGTGCCCTTTGAGCTCCCCTTTCCCTGCAGGGACAGCAGGAGGCTGGGCCTGCTCCGTCCAGGGGTGGCACAGGCTGCAGGACTGGCCTCAGGCTCTGCTGTTGATGCTCAGCTTGAGTCCTCACTGCTCTCCTGAAAGCCTCAAGGACAAGCTCAGCAGTTTCTCCTGTCCTTTGTGCTGGCTGTGCTGGGCAGCTCCTCATTATTTACAAAACCCTGGAATCAGGACGCTGCTGCTGCAGGAGTTGGTGCCCGGGTTAATGCGTGTGAGCTGTGACTCGGGGAGGATTTTCGCGTGGATCTCTATGAGGAGTCCACACCAGGAAAGGATGTGAATGGGGCAGGAAAGTCCATGTCTGGAAGAAAAAACAGCTCAATTCTGAGGTTTTTTGTGGAGTGGAGACCAACACAAATCTTCTGCAAATTCCGAATTTTGATGGTGCGGAACAAGAACATGTGCGGAACAAAACCACGGGGGTTTTCCATTTCATTTCCGCATTAAAAAGCCCCGTGCAAGTGGTTTGGGCGTTATCAGACGTGGTGGGGGCACTGAGGGAAGTGCAGAAGGGTTTTGCTCCCAGCCTGACCAGCCTCTCTGCCCTGGCCCAGACTCCACGTTCCGCTACACCGGGAGCCCCGACAGCCTCCGCTCCCGCGCCCCCATGATCACCCCCGACCTGGAGAGCGGCGTCAAGGTCTGGCACCTGGTCAAGAACCACGACCACGGCGACCAGAAGGAAGGAGACCGGGGCAGCAAGATGGTGTCGGAGATCTACCTGACCAGGCTCTTGGCTACAAAGGTAACTGAGCTAAATTCACTTGGGAGAAGCGCAGTGAGGCTCATCCAGGGCTGCCGTGCAGCCCCTGGTGATGCTCAGCTCCCAGGCTGGCTGTCCCTGCTGGGTTTTCCTGGGGTTGGAGGGGTTCTGAAGTCCAGATTTCCTCACACTCGGGTGATATTTGTCAATGTTCATTTAGCTCCTCTGTATCTTCTGGCTCTGGGAATCTCCTTTTTGTTGATTGAAGCCTATCAGGCCTCACGCAGAAATTCTCAAACCCCCGGTGAAACAGAGCCTTTTCAAAGAAAACTTCAGTTCCCCCCACCCTGGGCAGAGGCGAACAAATAAACAAAATAAAATTACATTAAAAAAATGTTCAAAGTTGTCTAATTTGCAATGCTCCCGTCAGGGCACGCTGCAGAAGTTCGTGGATGACCTGTTCGAGACGCTGTTCAGCACCGTGCACCGCGGCAGCGCCCTGCCCCTCGCCATCAAGTACATGTTCGACTTCCTGGACGAGCAGGCGGACAAGCACGGCATCCACGACACCGACGTCCGGCACACCTGGAAGAGCAACTGGTAAAGGGGGACAGGGAGGCCGATAGGAGTGTTCAGCCACTGTGGGGAAAAAACCACGTGGGAGTTGTTTTGGGAAGGGCTGGGAACAGCCAAGCCCCAGAGCGGGAGATGGACACTGTGCTGCCCCAGGGCGTGTGGCAGTGGGGTTTGAGCCTGGGCTGGGCTGCCAGTGTGGTGTTCATAGGATCATAAAATCATAAAATGTCCTCATTTGGAAGGGAAGGGGAATAGCCTGGCTACCTCTGAGTCCTCTGCCCAGGTGGGAGCTGGACACTGGCCTAATTTACACAGCTGGACTTTGGAAAGAGCCGGTCTGTGAGTGGGAAGCAGGGCTCCAGTGCCTGCCCTGTGCTGCCTGCACAGCCCTGCTGTGCCACAAATGCCAGCATTGGCTGGGAGGGGAGAGCTCAGCACCTTTCCCATCACTTTGAAAAGCACCTGGAGCGTTTGGGCATCAGCAGGAGGTGGCACAGGGACAAGGAGCCAGCTTTGCGTGCCCCAGCATGGGCTACAGCTGGGTCCAGCCTCTCCAAATAGTAGGAGCACTCACATCTCTGCCTCTGCTGCTATTTTAGGATTAAAACCTCCATGGGTTGGAAATTTACCTCTGCAAGAAAGGAAAAAAAAAAGCACAACAAATGGTTGCTCCCTAAAGACCTTGTATTTTCCCCTGAGTCCCTCGTGGTTTAAAAGGCCTTTAATCATCATGGCTGCAAAAGCTGGTTCCCTGCTAAGGCAGTGGGAAGCTCAAAACAATTCATTTAAAGCCTTAGAAGAAGGAGTTATTGGGATAAAAACTGTAGAATCACAAGAAATTACGAGAAAAAAGAAAGCAATAACCATCAGGGTTTGGTCTGCCAGAGCCACCAGACCCTACCAGGCCTGGGCCTTCCTTCTCCCCACCTCAGCTGAGCTGCAGCATTCCCACAAAGGGAATTTCGGTGGGGACATGGGAGAAGGCTGCCCCTGGAGCAGGTCACAGCAAATGGAAGTTTGGAAGAGAGAGCTGGGGTGGCTGGGGCTGGGGCTGAGCTGCTCTCCTGCAGCACTGCAAGAGTTAAGGCTGCAGCCTTCAGCGAGCTGGAGAGACAGAGAGAGCTGCGACTTGAAAGGTAATAGAAAGCAGCAGCTGCTTTTTTGATCCTGCTATACAGCTGGAGAAAAAAAGGAATAATAATTCCCCTTTGATTGCAAAGGCCCCGGGATTTGGGGACAAAGCCTGTGATTCCTGCAGGTGACGGAGCGCGGAGCCGCCGGGCAGCGCTGATTAGCGCCGGGGCTGCCCCCGGCTCACCCTGCCCTGCAGCCCTGCTCTGACCAGCTCCTCCTAATGGGCTCCTCCTGCAGATGCTCCCCCAGTACCCCCAAACTGCCCAGCTCTGCCCTGGCACAGCCAGCCTGCCCCTCATCTCCTCCACTGCTCCGTGTGGGATCCGAGCCCAGAGCGGCTCCCCAGCGTGGCAGGATCCACCACCAGCCATCTGAGCAGCACTGGGCTAACTGGTGCTTGATGGCCTTGGCCCAGCTCCTGTTTAAATTCTTCTCTTACTCCTCCCACCGTTCGTGTTCTGCCTGGGAGCACCATCTCCAGCAGGTGCCCTTTCCTCGCCTTTGTCTTCTCATTTCATTTCGTTTCTTGCTTTCCCTCCCAGCCTCCCCCTCCGCTTCTGGGTGAACGTGATCAAAAACCCACAGTTCGTGTTCGACATCCACAAGGGCAGCATCACGGATGCCTGCCTCTCCGTGGTGGCTCAGACCTTCATGGATTCCTGCTCCACCTCGGAGCACCGCCTGGGCAAGGACTCCCCCTCCAACAAGCTGCTGTACGCCAAGGACATCCCCAGCTACAAGAGCTGGGTGGAAAGGTGAGGGCAGCACGTGGGAGTGTGGATGCAGGGTGCTCTGGTCCTGCCTGAAACCCCATGGATCTCAGAATAGAACATCCTGAATGGAAGGGAAGCACGGGGACCATCAGTGATGCTGCAGGGTGCTTCTCAGCCCCGCCGAGCATCGCTGCTCTTGTTTTCAGCTCAGGATCCTGTTTTGCTGGATGTAAACACAAAGCAAAAGGATGTTCTTATCCCTGCAGAGCTTAGCTTAAATCCCAGGGGGAAGAGGAACACTTGGAGCGTTCCTGTTTCTCATTTCTCCCTTGACCCCTCGTTCCTGCAGGTATTACGCGGACATCGCCAAGCTCCCGGCCATCAGTGACCAGGACATGAACGCCTACCTCGCCGAGCAGTCGCGCCTGCACGCCGTGGAGTTCAACATGCTGAGTGCACTCAACGAGATCTACTCCTACGTCAGCAAGTACAGCGAGGAGGTGGGTGTGGGCAGCGCTGTCCCCTGGGCCGTGGTGGTGTCCCCTGGAGTGGTGGCATCCCCTGGGCCATGGTGTCCCCTGGGGCGATAGGGCCCCACGGCACGTGCGTGGGAGAGCAGATGCAGCGCTGGGTTGTGTAGGGATCCCTCTGCTGCCTCCAGAGCTCCTTCCCCTCCCTTCCCTGGATGCAGCCCGGCCATAGCTGGCGCCGCTCCTGCCCCGCTGTTCTCTTCACGCTCAGAGGGGTTTGGGTTTGGCCACACTTGTAGCATCCTCGCCAGGAGGATTGAGAGCTAAAATATTGTGGGAGCACCTGGATTCCTCGGCCCTGGCATGCACCCAGTGCAGTGGAAATCATTCATGACCCAGAGAAGCTCCCCAGAAACCTCGGTGTCCTTTGGGAGCAGCGTGGTCCAAATCCCCGTTGCCGTGACACAGGCTCCTGTTTGCAAAGGCTCCCTGGCAGCCTGAGCTCCTTTAATGAATGCATCACTTGAAACCAGGTTCTCGCCATCTGTTCCACCCCTTCATTTCCCCGCAAGAAGGAGCGATTTTGTAATTATGTCCGTGAAACGGAAGGGTTTTGTCATCAAACTGCGTGTAGCCATTTGTGATACAACGCCACGGCTATTTTCCCATTAGGGTTGAAAAATCTCATCACTTTCGTGCTAAACGAGACAAGAAATGTGGAGTCTGAGGCACCAGAGTGGGTTTTGTTGGGTGGGTATCAAGGGGTCCAACAAACCAACGACAGCCAAGTTGCTTCACCATTTATTGGGATTTCGCACCTCCCCACTTCAAGTTGCTCACATCTCGCTGCCCACCCACCTCTCCCACCCCCTCTCTCACACTGATTTCTCTCTCTAATTCTTTTTTTCCCCCTTTTTCTGTTTCCTCCCCAGCTCATCGGGGCTCTGGAGCAGGATGAGCAGGCTCGGAGGCAGCGCTTGGCTTACAAAGTAGAGCAACTCATTGGGGCCATGTCGTTTGAGAGCTGAAGAAAGGTCACGGACAGCAAAGGGCAGAGGATCGCAGGGACTCTGGGGAATTTGGAGGGAGAACAAGCAAGGAAGGCACTGGACACACCCCCCCAAGGCTCTTCTGGAGGGAGCAGAGCCTGGCCCAAGGACTGGCTGTGCTCAAAAATCATACAGGACCCAGTCTGAAAGGGCAGGAAGACAAGAAGATGAAACATCTCAATCAAAGTCCAAGCAAGGCGGATCATTTCTTCGCGCGTACACGGAAAGAAGGAACCTGGAAAGTCTGGATCTCTCCACGACGGCTGCTTTGCATGAAAATTGTTTAATGTATATTAGAAAATAAAACTTTATTTAAAGGGTTTTTTTTTTTTAAAAAAAAAAGGAAGAAAAGGAAAAAAAAAGAAGAAATAGAGCAAAAACCACAGAGGCCATAGAGATAATCCTGGCAAGAAGGAGCAGCTCTGAATCCTGTCCCCGAGAACCTCCCGAGGACACGGCTCAGGCATTCTGCGAACGGACTCTCACACCAACTGGAACGTCTGGAAAACCGAAAGGTCTTTGTTTTGGGATCTTACAACAAATACGAGCACAAGTTTGCACCACACCTTTTTACACAAGTGAAATAGCAGTTTAGCCTGAAAATAGTCCAGTGGCTGAGTAACTTAGAGGCACTAGGAGGAACTTTACCTGAACTGCAAAACCATCAGATCATCCGACCTGTCTTGACATCCAGCTTTATCCATGTATTTATAGAATGTCTAT
Source organism: Corvus kubaryi (assembly GCF_017639235.1). Classification (NCBI taxonomy): domain Eukaryota; kingdom Metazoa; phylum Chordata; class Aves; order Passeriformes; family Corvidae; genus Corvus; species Corvus kubaryi. The sequence goes on along the minus strand of NW_024582078.1, from coordinate 3,477,556 downwards.
TTTTTTTTAATCCCATTTACTGTCAAATGAGGGAAGATCTGAATTTCATTGCTTTTCCCTTTTCCACCTCCATCCCACCTCACTGGCTGCTGGTGGTCCAGCAGTGTCCAGCAGTGTCCAGCATGGCCACAGTGATCTGGCAAGGATCCAGCAGTGTCCAGCAGTGTCCAGCAGTGTCCAGCATGGCCACAGTGATCTGGCAAGGATCCAGCAGTGTCCGGCATGGCCGTGGTGATCTGGCAGGGATCCATTCAGTGTCCACTGCTGGTTCCTGCAGGTGCCAAGGCAGAGCTGGGGCGACGCCTCCAGGGTTGGTTTTGGGGGTCTCCAGCAGCCGCCTCCGATGTCTCGCAGCAAAACCCCACAAACCCCGATGTTTACGGTGACAATACTTGAAAAGCCTGGACGCTGGGAGAGCAGATTGTTGTTGCTTTTCTGCTGGATGTGCGGAGTCCTTGGGCACAGGCTCCCTCTGGGTCTCTCCACCAGCGTTTGCCGCCTCACCCAGGGCCAGGACTTGCATTTCCACTGGCAAAGGGAGAGAAATCTCTGCTCCAGGGCAAGAGCAAACCTTAACCAGCACCCCCGGGCCAGCCAGCTCTGCTGTCGTGTCTCTGTGTTGGCGTCTCGTTGTTCTCTTCAGTTCCTTGCTGGCCCCCATGGCACACGTTCCTGTGGCCAGTGACAGGCAAATGTTTGTGAGTGTTATTTCTTTCAAAGACACCAAAGCTTATGTGTGTCCCTTTGTAGAGTGCCAGGAGGGGAAGGAATGCTGTAAATATTTCTCTCTGTAGTAAATATTGATGCGTGTGCAGGCTGCAGTGGGGAGGGCAGGGAGAGGAGGCCTAATGGAAATACAAGTGTTGGCTGCAGGAGCTTGGGAATGGCAGCAAAATAATTCCTGGTGTCTGCCCAGGCGGTGTCACACCAGACTGGGACCTTCCTTTGCAGCCAGTGTGTGTCGAAGGAAAATCCATTTCCATATCCATCCCCCTCCTCCACCATTCCTGCCTGGAGGAGCCCAGCAGGGCTCCCAGAGAGCTGCTGGCTTTTGGTGTCCTGCAGTCCAGCACCAGAGGAGGGGAGAAGCGTGTAGAGAAATACTCAGGAAACATGGTTTAATTACCATTCAGTAAAAGCCATGCCAAGTCCACTTTCTTTTGGTAATCCACTTCTGTGAGTCTCTCTGAAAAGCAGAAAATACTGATGATAATAATCAACCTTGTGCAATAAGTTCTTGACATTTACAGCAGCCTGAGCACTGGATTTACTGAGACAGGGGGAGAGTGGCAGAAGCAGAGACTGAGAGGCAGAGCGGGGTTCCTACTGCCTGTTATCCCAGAGTTCCCTTCGCAGGGATCCTGCTCCTGCACAGTGAATCCCATTTCTAAGGCAGATAATGTGCAAAAGTCCTACTAAAGGTCAGGCACTGCGGAGCCCAGCACTGGGAATGTCACTGGAGCCCTCCCCAGGCTGGCCTGCTCTTTGCTGCAGGTACCACAGGACATGGCAGAGATTCAGGCTTCGAAATCCTGCAGGTTTTTGCTGGTTCTGTTCCTACTGTTCACAGGGAGGGATTTCCAGATCTGTTCTAGCTGTGATTGTTGGTTTGGGTTCACCAAATGCTCATGGTACTCTGAAACCCAAAGACAGCACTCCAAAAAGTTCCCAAACAGTTTCCAAACACCTCTGGGTATCAGTCTGGGGAGTTATCTCTGCAGGACTCACAAAATACGAGTACAGCCCAAAGCAAAGGCCTGGCTGTGCATCACCTGGGCCTCATGACCGTGTCCCTGCCCACCAGCCCTCGGGGTGCTCCTCTCTGCCTCTCTTTGAGAGGCTTTTTGTAGCCCTTTTAATCCTGCTTTCCTCCTCCTGCTCTCCACCTTGTGGCCAGGAGCACCCTGCAAGTCAAGGTTTTGTCATTCCCCACTCCCCTGTATTTTCTCAGCAGAAGTGGAGGTCCCCAAACACCCCCTGGATTCTCTGGGAGAATGTTAAGGAGAAAAGGGGACAACTGAGATGATCTTCTGTGCTGTGGGAAGATTAGAGCAGAGAGAAAAAAGGGGAAGCAGCAGGAGCACTTTGCAAACCAATAAACTCTTACACTTCTGACTGAATTCCCACCTCTTCCATCATCTGGAAAAGCTTTAGGAGGATGGCAGAGGGAACAGCACAGCCCTGGCTGGAAGGGTGGCCTAGAAATACATTGCCAAGTATCTACTCACGGTGGTTGACATTAATTATGGATCTTTACAGGCAATTATATGGATTGAAGCAACATATCTCCCTGGGGCAAAGCTGGGAATCTCTTGCCCTGCTTGCATCTGACATTTCCATTCCTCCTTTGGGAAGAGGAAGCTTCAGATCTCAAAATGGCATTTTCATTGCACTCGCAGCAAACTGGACTCAAGGTTTGGTCAGGAGGGGGCACTTGCCTTAGATGAAACGATTTCACATCCCTCTCATTGCCCCCTTCCTCCTGCAAGGCCGCTCGGTGTTTGGAGTCTCCAGTTCACTCTGTTTCAGGTATTCCGACATCAAAGTGGGAGACGTCACTTTCCGGAATCTCTCTGCTGGTGTCACCGCTTGAATAATTCCGTTTAATCTTCCGCTCATGAGCTATCAAAGCACCCACTCCGAGGGGGAGCGAGGTGCTAATCAAACGCTTCTCCTCCTTGAAAGCCTTTATTAAAACCCCACACTCGAGAGTGGAACTCGCAGGCAAGGCTGGCCCCGCTGTGGAGCTGCAGCCACCAAAGCTTGGAGGATGTGGACAGCGAGTGGGCCACGCTTTGCCATAGAGGATGGATTCAAGGGAGGCAGGAGGGGTCAGCACGGCTGAAGCGCTGCCAGCCCTGTGAAATCCAGCATGGATATCCATGGAAACCCTGGATATCCTGTCTGCAGCTGAGTGAGGACCCACCGTGGGGACCAGCGCTGAGAAACAAAACTGCTGCCACGGCCTCGCTGCATCCCAGCAGCATTCCAGGTGTGGAATTTCAGGTTTACCCCTGAAGGGTGGCCGTGGGGACAGCGGTGCCTCCCTGCAGGGCTCGGGGCTGTGACACGCTGGGGACGGCGAGCGCAGCCACTCGCCGCGGTGCCAACAGAGACCTTCATCACAGCAGTGCCTTCCACACACTGTCTTAAAATCCTGGTGGCCCATCCCCACGTCAGTGTTCCCTCCTACCTTCCACTGGACTCCACAAGAAATGTCACAATGTGGGAAACGGTTTGGGTGGGCACGTGGGGGGCAAAGGCAAAATGGGGTCGCGTTCGGCACGCTGCTGGCTCTGAGCTCCTCGTGGGAGTCTTTGCGTGTTTAAGTCTGTGGGGAAAAAGGGTCAGAGCATCCTCTCCTCCCGTGGGCACAGCCTCCAAACAAGGTCTCATTCCCAGAAGTCCCACAGAGCCAGCAGGGATGAGGAAGGCCAGGTTGGCAAAGGGCAGAGCAGCTCCTGGCACGGTCCCTGTGCTGCTCCAAAGCCTCGAGCCCATTCCCTGGCAGCAGCCCAGCCACGTTCTCCTGTCACTGGCTGTTCTCCATCCAGTTTCCTGCACTGTCAGAGCTCACCTGTCACAGGGACTCAGCTCCCCAAACTAAACGAGACTAAAATAGACCTGACTCGAATAAGCTGGGCCATCAGAGAGAGTTGGCGTGTGACTGTGCCCTGGAGAGAAGAAAAAATTTTCCGAGGAGGGTGAATAACTGACATCAAAGATGCATTAAAATGCCACAGAGCTTCAGCCATCCTACTCCAGAATCACGTTTGCACCAGGAATTGCAAGGCAATAGTGCAGGGAGCTGTGACATTGTACAGAGTTGTGTGCGAGGAAGAGCTCGGAGCACAGTCCCGTCCTCGGTGAATGTCTGCAGTGAAAACACCCAGCCCGGACCCAAAACCAGAGACCAGTGGGTCAGAGGCTGAGGGCAAAGCACTGGTGACAGCTCTGAGGCCACCTGCACGGACAGGATGGTTTGATTTTATCCATGAGACGTTCAGCAGGGAAATAATTGGAGTGAGAGGCCTGTGTGCGCTGAGAAGGCGCCGCTGGGCATCCGCTGAGCTGAGCAATTTCAGTGCAGTTTCGTCGGTTTAGTTTTGCAGGGGAAGAGGATGGGAGCCTTTGAAATTATTTTGATTGCCTGGAAGGCTTTGTGCAAAGCCCCTTCACCCTCAAAATTCCGGTGTTCTGGGCAGGCCATGGAGCAGCAGCCGGAGCCCCAGCTGCGGGTGGTGCCTGGTGCCTTCCTGGCTCCTGGAAGAAAGCTGGGGGTCTGTGGTGCGTGCCCTGCACCCCGGGGTGCTCTGCTGGGTGCTGGGACCATGCTGGAGTCAGAGATGGGGAGGTGGAAGGGTGGGGCAGTGGGAGATGGCAGAGCCCGACTGCTCCTTGCTGGAAAAGCTTCTCCAGTCCCACCGGGGCGTCTGTGCCCACGTTGCTGAGGTGGCACCCGGAGGTGGTGTGGCCGTGCCGTGAGCATGGCAGTGTCCCTGTGCTTGTTCTTTCAGATCCCCCTTAGTCCCCGTGTTTCCCATCCCTCTCCTTCCTTTGTAACCGTGGAATAAAATCCAGGGAAAATTGACCTTTCTGCAGCGCTGCTGAACAGGCTCCAAAGGCCCGCAGGGTCCATCCGATTGCACGGACAATATCCCAAATATCCCAAACCCCCTGGGCCTCCCAAGGCTGCCAAATCAAACACGAGATCTCCTGTATGGCCTTTCCTTTGGGATTTTTAATACCTCTCTTTCGAATAAGCTTGGAAGTTTATGCAACAGCTTCTCCAGCCGCCGCTTCCATCCCATGGACTGGGCACACACAGGTGGAGCCGTGGGGAGGGAAAGGAGCTGATGTTGCCGCGTTATTTCACAGTTCAGGAGATAATGCAGTAAAATGTCCTTCTCTTACTGATGAGCTGTGGTGTTGATGGCACCTTGGGGGCCGCTAGGAGAGGCAGCAAGGGGAAGGGAATGTACAGGTACTAAAGCTTCTGGAGTCCCCCAGAAACGTCACAGAATGTAGAGGTATCAGCCATGGAACAGATTCTGATTTCTTCTTCCCCTTCTCCTTACAAACCAACCCCCACCAGTTTTAGGGGATTTGTGTATTGGCAGGAACAAGGAATTGATTTGTATCTGTGCCCATTCCACCATGGCTCCTCCCCTCCCCGTTATACTTGACACACTGGAGTTCTGTATTATATTTTTTTTTAAGATGATTGTCTGTTTTTTGTTGTTTTTACAAGTGTTGTGGAAAAAAAAAAGCAAATGTAAGAAAGTTTAAGTATTTAAAAATGTTCCAAGGAAATAAAAGGGGGTTTTGTTATTATTCTAATATATTATTGTGTACCTATTGTAAATATGAAACACTCCTATTTTGCAAGCCAAGGACTCACTTTGTACTGTTGTTATATATAAATAAAGTTTACTGGTTAAAAAAGCCCTCCTGAGTGGCTCCTTATTTTCCAACATGTGCTGTGGGGCATTTATTGTGTGAGGAATATTTATTTACTGAATCCCAGCAGCAAGAAATGGGCGAGTGGAAATCCCAGAGGAAGGGACCTTAAAACCCATCCAGTGCCACCCCTGCCATGGGCAGGGACACCTCCCGCTGTCCCAGGCTGCTCCTAGCCCTGTCCAGCCTGGACTTGGACACTTCCAGGGATGGAGCATCTGGAAATGACCCCTGAATGGTGAAAATGGGGTGCAGCTGGGCTGGATGGGGGTTCCCAGCCCTTGCAGACAGGAGCAGCCCTTAGGGACTGTGAAATTCCAGTTATTTCCGCTCCAGCTGGAGCAGGAGCAGCAAACCCTGCTCGCAAATAAAAGGCCTGGGTGAGTTCTTCACGTTTCCCCTCTCTGAGATGCTCCTTCCTTGAGGTGAAACGCTTTTGCTTCCATTTCATAAATTCAAGCCAACATCTCAGCAAACGCTGAGAGGCATCTGCTGAGTAGCAGGAATCAGCGAGTGACTTCTCCAGCAGCTGTCTGTCAACTTTAATGACCAATATGGTCGCAATTACAGCAATGAACTTTCTCTAACAGCCCAAAATTACTCTGGATGATGATAAGTGACAGAAAAATGGAGACCCTTAAGGAAGCATTAAAGAAGAAACATGTGGATACGGAACAGGAGGGCTCACTGCTTTTTCTGGAGGATCTCAAGGGGTTGTTTTTTTTCTTTTCTGAATTAGGTACTAAAAGGGTAAATCTAAGCCAGAAGGGGAAGGCCTGGCACACCGTGGGTCACAGCAGGGAGTGCAGTGCTGCCCCGAGGTGTGGTTTTTATGGACATTTGACTCTAAATCCGCTTGTTTTAGTGTGGGGCTGATGGGAAGATGGGAAGCTGCTCCCGTTTGAGGGGGAATGCAAATCCATCGTGTCAGAGCAGCACTCTGCTCCTCAGGCAGGTCATTCCAGCTTATTTCCCTCAAACTGAGACCAAAGCTTGACATGGACCTCAGGGGGGCAGTTTGGCCACATCCTGCCAACTCCCACTTGAAACCAGCAGATTTTAACCTCCCCAGATGGATCCCACGGGCTCTGCTGCTGGAAGCCCTGGACCCATTCCAGTGCTGTGACCACCCAACATGGAGTGGAGTTTTCACATGATTTGTGAATTAGGGAATAAAAAAGAAGACTCTTGTTTTTCACCTGTGCCTTGGGTAAGTCTAAAGTTAAAGAATGAAATAGGAACTGAGGTTCTCAGATCTTTCCTACGGGCTGGGGGAGTTGGATTTTGTGTTTTACCTTCAGAGATGCTGATCCTGTGCTGGTTTACCAGTGGCCACTGTGCTGTAGGAAAGACCCTGGAGGCAGGACAGCAGCTGCCAGGGAAATCTCCACTCCCTGCGCACCCTTTGGGAGATTATTGACTCCTTCAGCTCAGCAAAGGAGAAAGAAATTCCAACATGAATCGACAGCATCGACCGTGGGGTCATTTGTATTCATCTGCACCTTGTTAATAGATGTAATAAGGATACTCAATTAAAAATTACATTTTATCTGGCGTGCACTTCACAGGGCTTTATTGGCACTGACAAGGTCAAGTGATGCTTAGAAAAGGTTATATAAAATGCAGATGGCTTGGATGCCTTCATCATCCCCCACGTCCAGTGAAGAGCCACAGCGTGGAAAGAATCAGGAGAAGAGCAGGTTTGGATCTTCCACAGGAAGTTTGGGGGTCCCAGCACTGAAACAGCAGCAAAATATCCTGGAGCTTCCCCTCATCCCCCATTTTGTCGCTGCCACCCCGTGCATCCCCTTGGCCAGCTTAGATTTCACCTTCTGAGCGTGTGGGACCGTCCTGTTGGTTAATCACTGTCACTCTGCAGATTGTGCAGCAGATTTTGGACATCCCGGTGCTGGCTTTTCCAGCCTGGTTATCAGGGCGAGCTAATGGAGGTGACACTTCCAATTATCAAATACAGTCGTGGCATTAATTTTGACCTGTTTAAATTTCAGCATCTTTTCCCTTCTGCGAGTGCTTAGCTAGAGGGTGACATAGAATTGGATGGAATCAGACAGTGATCTCAGACTGGCAATAACGGCCACAAAAATCTCCTGCTTTTTATTTATGCAGGGTCTGGTTATATTTAAGTGGCCAACTCATTTGTAATGGAAATTTAATTCCGTGTCATTGGACACTTCACTGCTTAAAATGAAGCAGATCCCTGAAACCCACATTAAATCCCCTCCTCTCAACTCCAGACTCTCTCCAGGGGACATCTGGGGACCCCCTCGCCTGCTGGGGCTATAAAAATTATAATTTAATTAAAATTTAAAGGTAATAATAATAAAATATAAAACACATTACCCCAGGTGCCAGGTCAACCTGGAACCTGCAAAATACTGATGTTGTCCCAGTCTGACAGCAACGTGATGAAAACTCATTAATTAATTTAGAGATCATCCCAAAGAGAGATCTTGTCTGTGCTCCAGTATATTGACAGGTTTGTGCAGGCAAGTGTACATAAAATAATGTGAAAGTATAAAAACAAAATATAAAGTAGATGTAGAGCATAATCCAATATGAGCTTGTCTCTGTCTATTTGGATCAAGAGTACACCCCGAGGTTCATGTTAAACTTAAAATTACAAATATTTATGCCAAAACAAAGGGTTTGTTTTTACTCCTAAATAATACTTAGGAAGATGGGAACCATTCAGGCTTTATTGTCACTTCATAATTAACTCCAGTGAAGGAATCTAATTACAAATGTTCAATGCTGCTCCAGGGCAATGTGTGTAGGAAAAGGGAAGGAGGATGGTCAGGCTTAAACAACTCAGGTAAAGATGAACTCCGTGGTAATATTTGATAATTAAGAATGTCTCTATCAGCTTGTCTGGCCATTAATGAATTGGGCTGTTCTTTTCACATTTGATTACTGGAGTTTTATGATGCCTGCTCGCCTTTATTGCTCCTGGGAATGGGCTGAGCACCAGGAATAACGTTAGAGAATGGGTTGGGTTGGAAGAGACCTTAAAATTCATCCAGTGCCACCCCTGCCACGGGCAGGGGCACCTTCCACTGTCCCAGGCTGCTCCAAGCCCCATCCAGCCTGGCCTTGGACACTGCCAGGGATCCAGGGGCACCCACAGCTCTTCTGGGCACCTGTGCCACGGTGTTGGGAGATTTAATTGTATTTTGAGAGCCTCAGCTGAAAGGCACCAGGGATTAAAACATTCCTTAGTCCTGCTGGGTGCCAGGGCTGGACACACGGACCCCTGATGTTGAAGTGTGGGAGATGGCCGGGGGTCTGTGGGACGCCGGGCAGAGCTGCTGGAGCTGGCTCTGGACGCACGGAGCCCTGGTGCTGAGGCGCAGGTGGGTGGCAGAGCTGCCGGGTGATGCCAGGCCTGCCGGGGCTGGCTGGCTCCGCACGGCTGGAATTGTCATTCCGCTCAGCCGCCGCCGCCTGCCTGCAGAGGAGAAAGCGTTTTCTCTTTTGTTCGCACTCAATTAGGCTGAGCTTTGAGGAGAAGATAGAAATGCTTAAAAGTTCCTCTTTTTTGCCGTGTTCAGCCTTCACAAAGGGAAGTGTCGGGATGATCTCAGGGGGAGAGGCGCTCTCCACGCGTTTTTCAGGATTCTTTTGACGTTCATTTGATTTTTGCAGCGGGAACCTGCAATGTCTCTGAGCTCCCCACAAAGGCATCGCCTCGGGCTGTACAGGGGTTTATAGCCTGGGTCACGGACCTCATGCATATTTTATTTGTGCTCAAATGGCATCTTAGCCTTTGACAAGCCCGGGTCAGCGTGCCAGCACCCTTCTGGGAGGGACATGGCTCAAGGCAAGTCACACGGAACAAATGCACCAAACAAACAGATCAAGCACCAGAGATGCTCCAATCCACTCTGGGAGGGAACTCAAGGGATTGCTCTGTGCGTGGCCTGGCCTGTTTGCCTGCACAGGGAGAAGCAGGAGGATGGCCTGATGTTTCCAGAAGGGTTGGGAGCGAGGAATGACGGCCCTGGCCAGCATCTCTTACCATGCTGAAGGATGGAATTCCCCTCACCTGCTGTAGATGAGTAAAAGAGATCCGTGTTTCTAGAAGGCCTCGCACCCTCTGGAGATGCCGTAATTCCCTGTACTCCTGTGGGAGCAGGAGCTGCTGGAGCTCGGTGTGTACTGGCACAGGGGAGGGTGTAGGAAATGTGTCCGCAGTGGCCTCAGCGCTGTGCTAATTGCAGGTCTCAAACAGACACCTCATTTCCACACACACACTAATGAATTGGCTGCCTTTTGATGGGGAGCTGTGGAGTGGGGAGCTCTGCGGGGAGCTCCCAAGGCTGCACCTCTGAAAAAAGGCAGAATTCCCTCCCTCCATCTGCAGAGGAGCTGCTGGTGGGGAGCCAATGCCCCCAGTGCACGAGCTGGAGGATTAGCAGGCTGGTAATGGATATGGGTAGAGTAATAATCTGTGGAGTGATTAATATGGAGATGATTTTTGGATTAATAAGGATGCAGCAGAGCTGTCTGCTCAGGAAAGATGTTTGCACTCTGCAGCTTGAACGCGGTGACCGTTACCTTAATGCTGTGATTAAATCCACATTTAAGACACCTCATTAAATTAGAGTGTAAGAGTGAATTCTTATAACCCACAGCAGGAAATGTATTCGGGCCTGGTGGGTGAAGAATGCCAGAAGATCCCTGGAGCACCTCTGGGAATGTCTGACAGCTGCCAGCCCCGCACCCTGCACTGCTCCCGAGTGTTTGGCTGTCATCACCTTCACCTCAGTTTGGAACTCTGCCCTCCAGCAGGGATCCTGACCGTGGTCACACGGCCACAGTCACCCCTCTGCAGCTGTGTTACCTTCAGTGAACTCGGTTCAGCTGCAGAACGAGTCTTGAGCAGGAAAATCCACTGCGAACCACGGGTGTGGGGCTCCTGCCATGCTCTGAAGTGCACCGAGCTTTCCCACCTCTGCTGAGCCCTGAAAACGAGGGGTTCTCACTTCAAAAAGGGCTTAAACGTACAGGTGGATCCCTGACCTGTCTGCAAAGCACTGACCTAGAAGGGAAGGAGACTTTCAAGCGCTTTATGACCTCCCCTGCAGCTCGAAGCTCAGCTCACGTCCCCCTCAGTTGCCTTTCACTGCTCTGGGGATGAAAGCAGCCTTTGGCAGAGGGGATTGGAGAACCGAGGCACTGCAGATCCTCTCCTTCCAGCCCAGGCAAACGCTGCTCCGACCCTGCGGGGACGGGAGGGGACCCTGGCAGCCAGGGCCACCCCTGCCCACGTGTGTGCCCAGCCCCGCGTGCCCTGTGCGTGTTTGTAAAACAATCTCTTTCATTTTCCGCCTGGTTTAATTTTCTGCAGATCGCAGCTGCTCCTTGCCCAGAGCTCCTCAGCACATTTGCACAGGTTCCCGTTTCCATACGGGAGGGCTTTTCAATCCCTCCTCGCCGTGTGTTTCAGGGATAAACCCTCCGAAATACCGCGCCTGCCTGGGACAGGGAATGGGGTGTGGGATGCACGGAGGGCACACCCGATGGCACAGCCCGGGGTTGTTGTGGCTGCCCTGTGGAGGAGGATTTCATGGGGGTTCGCTCTTCACTTGTTTTTGCTTTAACTCACTGGCTTTGTGTTTATCAAGCCCGAGCCGAGGTGCTTGAGGATTAATTGATGCTCGCCGCTGAGCGAGGCTCATTAAGCAGCAGCTTTGGGGTGCAAGTGGCCGCTCGCAGAGGCTGTAATGAGCAGGACAAGAGCTCCCGGACTGGAACTTCTCTCCCCCAGCATCTGTTACCACAATTACGGCCCCGGAACCACGGGAGCAGCCACCAGCACGCACAAAAGAGCCTCATTAGAACGAACGGCTCCGGCCACCGCCTCCCGCGGGGGGAACGGCGGGGATTTCTCGGGGAGCAGCACCCTGCAGTGGGTTAATCACGGGTGTTTGGGGAGCCTTTCCTGCCGCAGAACCTCGCACATCCCCGCGGCAAACTGGGCAGGGAACGGCTCTGCTTAAATCAGCGGCGGAACCTCGGGGTGCGGGGCGGAGGGGGGGCTGGCAGGGGGCTCCCCCCGGGCTGGGGCCGTGGGTACAGCAATTAGTGTCCTATTGTGATTAATATGGTGCAATTTGTGCGTGTGCTGTAATTACAGGGACAATTTATGCACGCAGTTGATGATAGCGTAGCTCGATTGCTGCGGGTCCCGGCTCCCCAGGGCGATGTCCCCCGGGGGCGATGCCCGGTCCGTGCCCCCCGCCGTGGGACACCGGCCCTGTGACCGCCCCCGGGGCGCTGCCAGGGCGAGGAAGCGGTGCAGGGGATGCAGGAGGTGTGAGGATGCTCCGGTCCCGCCGCTCCGGCTGCCATCTGGTGGCTTCCCAGGGATTGTTTTTCCCTGGATGCGCAGCTCCTGGAGCAGCTCCCGTGGACTCTGAGCTGGGGTAGGAGAGGAGCGCTGGCCAGGCTTTGGACGGGTGACAAGGATTTGCACTGGGTGGGGAGTGATACGGGATTTATTTCGGATTTATCTCAGTTTGCTTTATTAAAGCACTTTTCTGATATTGTTTGGCTCAACTTTTCCCTGTTTATGCCCCGAAAGTGCTCCTGACCCCGGGCACACAGACTCTGGCGTCAGCCCTGTCTGTCCAGCTCGGAAGATGCCGGTGATGACCTCGACGGCAAGGGGTTTGGAATAATGATCTGCGATGTCCTCTCTTCCCAACCCAGCTGGGAGCTCGGATCCTGATTTGCAGCAGAGCAAATGGTAAACAAAACAAAACAAAAAAACCCCCAACAATCCTGATCTATGTGCAGAGGCAGCGGGCTGTAAATGTAAAATGTAAATGTAAAATATCTGAAAGCTTGTCCTCACAGTGTCACCCTGCAGCTGGGACAAGGCTCTGTGCTGTTCTGCTTCTGAGGTTTAAGGCTTTTGCCTCATCTGGAAAAGAAGGATAAAATTAAGTGAGAACCTATGAACTCAGTGGGATGGTTCTCACCCCAGAGTGCTTTAGGGACTGAGGATCAGCCCTTTGAGTTGCCCTGATGCTCTGCAGTGCAGGATCTGGGCTACAACGGACAGCAAGGGCTGAATTTTGGAGGTGTGACCCCGCTCCAGATGGGATGGGAGCCCCTCAGAGCACAGCCACGACCCTGCAAGCACCAGCTGCTGCTGTGGCAGAAAGAAACCCGTGAAATAAACGGGATAAAATGCATTTTAGCCATGCCATGGGCTGCCCTGAGTGTGCTCTGCTCAGGTGAGTGATGGGAGCCTCCCTCTTGAGTCTGAAACCCCCCAAATTCCCTGGAGGAAACATTCCCCCCGAAAGCACAAGGATCCTGCTCCCACCTGGCTCCGTGGTGCTGTTAACAGAGGCTCTGGAAGGCACAGACATCAGAATAAATGTGACCCTCTTGAAGACGGCTGATGATGCAAAGGTCAAAAGAAATGACTGACGAGGAGAAAAGTACATGCTAATATTTCTCCAAGAGGAGGAAGAATTGCACATAATGGGTGTAATATTCAGAGCGAGAGAGAGCACAGTCTGGTGACTGATGCCAGCATTTTAAAGGCACTTAAGCCTTAAATTTCCCCTTGACAAAAGTTATGTCACGTCACTCTTGCGCTGACATGGGCTATGGGGGAAGTGTCACAAAAACAGAGCCGGAGGAGAGGAGTGCCAGGGAAAACAGCAGGAGCAGAGGGTGAGCACAGCTCTTCCCACCTGCTCCTTGGGAAGGATCCCCCTGAAAGGTGTGCTCAGCACAGCTCTGGGCACTCAGATTGAGCCTGTGAAGGTTTTTTGTTGTCCTTTGTCCGACAAGAAAGAGCCCCAAATTCCCCTCTCTGCCGCAGCAGCTGGTTTTGATCATTACCAACAGCATCACACCCTCAGCTCGGACATGGCCAAGGGTGGGACTCGTAAATCCTGAGCTTTGCTCCAAGCCCACAGTGTTTGTGTCAGAGTGTTGTGAAACGAGGGCCTGGGGCTGTGAGAAATTCAGGGGTTTAGGCAGAGAAGGGCACAGGGTGCAGGGCGAGGATGCAGCATCCCGAGGGAGCACCAAGCACCTTCCCCAGCACCTCAGCTCCGAGCAGGGAGAAGTTCCTGCACCAAGAAACCCTCGGGATTGATTGATCTCTGAACTGGGCACACAAAAACCCCAACCAGGGCAGTAACCACAGTGATAAACTTTATGCTTCTCTATCACAAAAAATAGTTGTTCTGCCTGAGCATCATTATCCTGACATTTTTCTGCTCCTGTGTCTCTCACCGAAAATAAAGGTTCATTTCTGCTGTTATAATGAGCTACACTTTCAATAATTCACAGCGATTTTTTTACTGGGCTTTTTTTTTTAATCTTCATCACAAGGCTATAAAATTTGTGCCACTTTTCCAGGTGTTCCTGGAGGATCAGCAGCAGGAGAAAGGAAGTGCAGATTTGCTGCTGTTCATTTAGTGGGATTTTCCTGTGCTCTTTTGGAACTACTATTATTATTATTGTTGCTATTATTATTATTACTATTATTACTATTATTATTACTATTACTATTTCCAGTGCCTACTACTGAGGGAAGACTTGGGTTCAGAGGAGACTTGGAATGAAATTTGGGCCCCAAAGATGCCCTCCAGGCTGCTGTTTTAGAGACAACATTTTCTATTCCTGATACCTGCAGAAGTCTCTGAAGCAGTGAAATCCTTGCACAACCATTCCAGGCTAAAAAAGTGCCTTTTGCCCCCTCTCCTCCTATTGTTTCTTACCGGGTTTGATGTGTGATAACTCCACGTGTGTAAATATACATAGTTAATTTTCCATCTGGAAAGTTCTGCCTGTCTTCATGAAGACAATGTGGAACTTCCTTGACATTAATCTGGCAGCATCCCGAGTTATGGTGCTGTTCCTGAATGCTTTCTTCATCTCTATGAAATGATTATTTGACAGAACAGCCATTCAATATTGTTGGAATAATTATTATGCTTGTTTAATACATCAATTTGAGCTGTTATCATGGATTCTTTGAAATGTTGGATAATTACATAAATAATTAGGAAACAGTCTATCAGTGCATTTTAGGGCAAAGCAGAGCTGCTGATCTTTTATACAGACAGGACTCAAACTTGGGGAAGGAGGAGGGAATCCATGGCGCCATGAACAGGTGGCTTTCTGTGTATTCCCACTGGCTGTTGGCTCCTCCTCATCCTCTTTGTGCCCTCATGGCACCACACATCCTTAAAATCATGGGGTGATCTGATTATTTCCACAACTTAAATGTGTTAAAATGGCTTTTCTTAAGCAGAACGGTGCCTTGTGTCCAGTACAAGCCAAGAACTGGGGATTCCGTGGGATTCCATGGCCAACAAAGCCACTCTTGGCCCTTCCCTCTGCCTCTGCTGCTGCCTGGCAGGAATGCAGCACCTCTATTGATCCTCAGTCTCCTGGGGGTTTATTAACACACTGTTAATTAGCACACGAGGCCGAGGGGAGCCCCTTCACCTGCCATTCCCAAACCCATCACCTCCATTTGCACTGGAAAGGGCTTTTTTTCCTTCTTTTTACAGAAGAAACCAGGGATGGGTGTGAAGAGCGGCGTGAGCAATCTGGAGAAAACAGAATTTCTTAATTTGGGAAGGATGGGGAAAGGATGGACCTGTGTCACTTGTGTCACCTGTGTCACTTGTGTCACCTCTGCTGTGCTGGCAGCCCAAGGATGGGCAGGAGAGGCTCTGCTGGATGCTGGAGCTGCAGCCCCAGCTGCCTCAGCTCAGCACATTTAGTGACAATAAATCAGAGGTTTGAATGAGGCTCCTTGAACATCGTGGGGAGGATTCGAGTGAAGCTCTGGGTTCTGACTGAATTTTCCTCCCTTTGTTTAAACTCCTCTGCAGTGGGGGGAGGCAGCAGCACCCCCTCAGCTGTGAGACCCCAGCAGCCCTGGCACCCTCCCCGTTTTGGGGGGGACATCTGGTGCTGTCGGCTGAGCAGCTCCATCACAGCTCCCCTCCGCTGTCACCAGGAGACGCGGCGGAACGAAAACAAAAGACGTGACAAATTTGTCCTTTTCTCTTTTATAATTAACCAAAATATCTCGTTGTGTAGCAAAGCGTGGCTCCTAATTAACAGACAGGCGAGAGGCTATTTTTAAAATCCAGACCCCCAGTAATTATATTTGCAGCAGAGAATGATATTTCAGTCAAACGCGACAGACAGTGAGCCAAGCTCCCATGTGAGGCAATTAATATTTCACACCTGCCAAGCAAATCAGTGGCAGGGAGAAGAGGGGAGGGCGTTGAGGCTGCACTGGGGGGGCCCTGCCTGCTCACAGAACACCAAAAATCCTTCACCTGGCTGTAGGGTGGCCGGTGAAGCAGCTCTGGCTGCTGTTGGGACAAAGAGAGTTGGCCAAAAGGGCCAGCAGGAAACAGAATGGGGAGAGGATGCATGGGAAGGCTGGGCCCTGCTGGAAAGGGGAGAGAAATAACCAGGAACACCCAGAATCCGCCCTGCCCTTCCCAGTACAAAGTTATTTTTCTTCTCCTGGCCCTTGGGGGCTGAAGGACGCCGCTGGCTCGGGCTGCTCTCCTCACCCAGGGCTCTGCTCCACGAGCTCCTCACGGCTGGAGCTGCCCCTCTCCTGTGAGTTGTCCACATCAGTGTGTTCGTTTTCCCTGTTATGCAGACAAAAGCTGTATTTTCCTTCCCACTGTTTGTGCAGCTCAGGATTAATCTGCCCGTTAATGGATAATCTGTCAGCCTCTGGATGCTCTGGAAGCTGGGAGGAGATTCATGGGCGTGTGATGCCATCTGCTTTATCGGGAGGGTTTGGAAACCTGACGTTCAATTTGTTCTGCAGGATTTGACGGTGGATTATTCTCCAGATTCCAAAATAATTAAGGAAATCAAAAAGCAGAAAGAAGGATGACAAGGAGGAGGAAGCAGAGGGAGGGGAGGCAGCTCTCGACCTGTGCTCTGGGTAGGACAGGCTGACAAACCCTGCCTGGGGAGGTTTTCTGTCCTTTGTTCCTGTGCTTGGTAATAAAACTCCACAAGCAGTGGCTGGGGCACCTCAGAGCCAGCAGGGCTGATCCTGGGGAACAGCAGAGACACAATTATCCCTTATTCCTGGGTAATTTTAAAGCTTTTGTGTTTAACGAAGGAGCTGGTCAGGGAAGGGGTTGTGTGGTCCAGAGTTTGCTCTCAAACACTCTGTGCAAGGTGCCCCGGGCACTGCAGCTCTGGAAATTTCCCTTCCAAATTATGGAGGAATCTCGCCCAGGCAGGAGCCTCTATTGACCTCCTGCCACCCTCCTAATGAGAAAAGATGATGGCTACGCTCCAGGGGGAGCAAAAGCAAAGAAACCTCCTCTCTTCCATAAAACAAACCTGCAAACCTGTAACAATTAATCTGAGACCGGCCAGGAGAGGTCCCAGGATGGGGTTTGCATTTCCAAGGCTCTCTCTGAAGCACTCCTGGTAAGTGACGGAGCCTCAGCCTGCCCAGATCGATCGTGTGGCCTTTGCCACCCCAGAGCTTTCTCTAAATGATGCGGCGTCACTTCCCATCACCAGCCTCTCCCTGCGATAACAGATGGGGCTGGGGGGAGCTGTGTCCCACAGGATCTCAGGAAAAGTCCTTTTAGGTGGAAAAAACAGTCAGGTCGGAGCATTCCCCATCCCAAACTCCCCGTGTGAATTCCCGCAGTCCTCCCACTGCCCCAGCCAAAGCCACACTGAGCAGCGCTTGTGACCCTGCTGTGGCCACCACGGTGCCATCCTGGGCATGGAGGGGCAGAGGGGCTGTGCCTGGAAAGCTCCTCCTGGCCCTGAAACCCTTCCAGCTGCTCTGGGAGCACCCAGAGTCATCAACCCTCTGTTCCTGTAGGAGGTTCTGTGCCTTGGTCATTTCTAATGCATTTTTTATTCTCTCATAAATGTTTTTTTTTTGCTGTCGATCACCACAGCACTGAGAGGAAAGGTTCGGGATGGTGCCCACCATTTGGGTGCCTTTTCATGGAATCACGGAATTACAGAATTATAGGATGGCCTGGGTGGGAAGGGACATTAAAGCTCATCCCATCCCACCCCCTGCCATGGGCAGGGACACCTTCCACTGTCCCAGGCTGCTCCAAGCCTTGTCCAGCCCGGCCTTGGGCACTGCCAGGGATCCAGGGGCAGCCACAGCTTCTCTGGGCACCCTGTGCCAGGACCTGCCCACCCTCTCAGGGAACAATTTATTCCCAGTATCCCATCCAAACCCACTCTCAGCGCCTCTTCAGTCGGACCCTCTCAACATGAGATAAACTGTAATTTGTGGGGTAAAACAGCACTATGATTTTAAACAGCAATTCTGTGGGATGTTCCCATTTAATGTGACTGTCCTGCGAGTCCCACCTCCTCCTGAGCTGCCCCTCGCTCCCCTTCCCAGGAGGTTTCACTGGATACCATCTACTTCCATATGCGCTTTGATTCCCAGTGATCCTGGAAGCTTTTTGTTCTATTATTCACCGTCGGTCTGTGTTGTCTGCGCTTATTATGAGCCATCAGAAGGTACCTGGGAGTCTGCAGCCTTCCCAGCCACTTCTATTGTACAAACACATCAATAAATAAGTGGTGTCTGAATTTAGCTGTGAGCTCGTAACTGTTAGCAGAGCCCTGTCATTTTTTCAGGTCATCTGGCACTGCAGTTAAAATAGTTTTGCTGTTGCACCCTTCTCTTCAGGAGAAAACCAAAGAAGTGGCTCTTAGATTTCTATTTCTTTTTTATTTATCACTCCTAAGAACAAGGACAGACTTCAAACTCCAGACAAAAGGAGGTTTGGAATGCAGGCCCTGGCGGTTTCCAGAGCAGTGGGTCAGGAGCAGCAGGAGTTGGTAACGACCGAGGATGCTCCCGTCCCCGTATTTGAACAATTCCTCCTTTGAAAAATGGAAAGCCTCGTCCCTCTGGGACCTCATTTCCCAGGTAGAAAACAGCAGCACTTTATTACCAGCAATTGCCAGGGTGGAGACAAGAGCCCTTTGCAGCCCCGTTCCCCTGGCGCTGCTGGGGCTGCCTTTCATCGCTGCCTCTGACGAGTTCTGCGTCTCCGATGCTCCAGCAACACCTGGCACTAATCTGGTGTTTACTCAGAGGAAAAGCCACCCCTTCATTTCCTAATTACAGTTTTGGTTTCTCCCTGAGAAGCGCCACCAAAGTTGGGGGTTTTTTTAGGCTGTACTTCCTTTGCATGGATTACAGCTGGAGGGGGGATCTCCCTGGAAACAAAGGCAGTTCAACTGAGATTTTTTTCTCTAATTCCCTGGGCAGAAGGGATGCTCAGCAGGATCCAGCCAGGCTTCTGGCAAGTGTAAGCTTGGGATCAACAAGGCAACCCATCAGGTGGTTGTGTTTGAAGTGTATTTGTAAAGACAATAAATGAAACACATAAAAGCAGCCAATGGGAGATATTTTTTCACCAAAAGTTTGGTCAAGAATTGGAAAAGGTGACCCAGGGTGGAGTCCCCCATCCCTGGAGGGATTTATAAGATGTGTGGATGTGGCACCTGGGGACATGGCTGGGAACAGCAGTGCTGGGGAATGTTGGACTCGATGATCTCAAAGCTCTTTTCCAGCCTAAACGATTCCACGATCCCATCATTGCCCTTAAAACGAACAACGCCGCAAACAGCATTTATCTGGAATTCAATTTTAAATTAAACATCTCATCTATCTCGGATTCTGCTCTCTTGGGCCATCAACACGATGGACTTGCTGCAGCCCTGGCAGTGGGTGGAGAGCCCCAGCCGTGAGCCCAGCTCACACGTTCCTGTGACATCCACAAACGGGAGAAATAAATTGCAATTAGCGGGCTGCAGATCCGGCTGGAGGAGCCAATCTTCGCCCTGAATTACGAGACTTAGGCTTTAATGATTTTTATCGGTGTTTTGTGGTGCTGCTGTTTGTTACAGTGAAGCACTTGGGAGGGGGCAGCGATGGAAAGCACTCAGTGAAATCAGGTTAATGAGACTCTGCCACTGATGGATGGGGACAGGAATGTGACCGCTCCAGCTCTGTCCTCTCCTCTCTGTTCTCACATTCCTGCAGCTCCTTGCTGCTCCTGGTATATTCAACTGATTTTGGTACATTCAAACTAATGGGGAAATTTCCAGAAAAATTTTAAAAGAACAGTTTTTGAGAATATCTTGGTACCTCAACACACTGAGAGTAGCTGCCTGAAATCACACTTCGTGCATGTGATGGCAGACAGGGATTCAGCTGCATCCCACAGAGATGGGTAATTCACTTATTTACTCTTCCCAAGGGATTATCATAAAATTCCAGACTGGTTTGGGTTGGAAGGAACCTTAAAAACCCCCGGGTTCCACCCCTGCCATGAGCAAGGACACTTTCCTCTATCTCAGGTTGCTCCAAGCCCTGTCCAACCTGGCCTTGGACACTTCCAGGGACGGGATAGCAATTAAAATATTGGGTTTAGAATTAAAACCCATATATATATGGGTCTGGGGTTTTTTTAAATTTTTTTAACTTGAGCAAATTCTTGTCTCTTCACAACCCTTCCAACTGCATTTAACTGTGCCCTGCTATTTATCACCCTCTTGCACAGCTACTACTCACCCACTTACACAGAGCAGAGTCATTTCTCTGGGAGAAACAGCTGGAAAAACCCCCCAGAATCCCAGACTCTTGCTCTGCAGATCACACATTTTATTCCAATAAAGCTCTTAAAAAAAAAAAAAACAGAAAAAGAAGAAAGATGCATGGCTGCTGCAACTCTAACACGCTGTTAATAAAAGTGGTCTATTAAAACAAATTGCTCGGTATGATCATTCTGCTAAAATCAATATCTTCAAATAATAAAGCACATATGAAGTGCACACACGACTGCAGCCCGGCAAACCATCTGCTGGGGAGATTGCTGAGGAGTTTTATGCCTGAAACTTTTACTCCAAGACTGTTGGTTCAAATCTAATCAAGGCAACGCTCATTTACTGCCTTCTGTGTGCTCAGCGCTTTGTGGACTATTCCCAGGTCTTTAATCCCGGTTTAAGGGGCAGGCTGCGATGTAAATCAAGGCACTTAAGTGTTTTTCCATGAAACTCTTCCCCAGAGGAATATTTTCCTGCAGCAATACCGGAGGTGGAACGAGTCAGGAGGAATTGCCTCGAAAAACAAGGCGAGAAGGGGCAAACTCAGCAGCCTGCAGGGAGCAGATGCTTTTCCCAGCCGCAGGAACGGGAGTTTGGGTGGGAAGAAAGGAATTCTGGCACAGGATGGGCACGGAGCCGGGAGATGCTGGGCCGGAGCTGCTGGCGTGACCTGGAAACAGTTGGTAGCACATGGAGCAGCACAGGCAGGAAACCACACCGGCTGCCCCAGCT
The DNA here is from genome assembly GCF_017639235.1 of Corvus kubaryi. Lineage (NCBI taxonomy): Eukaryota > Metazoa > Chordata > Aves > Passeriformes > Corvidae > Corvus > Corvus kubaryi. The sequence continues at coordinate 3,456,712 of NW_024582078.1, read as the reverse complement.
CCAGCGCTAAATAAAGCCCTTTGTTGTCCTGGAAAGGAATCCCTCCTGGATTTGAGACGGGAAGAAGGAGGTCTGTGGAGATGATATCTGCCCGTGCCAGAGCTCTGCTCCCAGCGCGGCAGACGCGGCAGCAGAGGGACCGAGAAAATCCAACAACAGCCAGGAAACTCATCTAAAAACCCCCTCAAATTGGGCTTTTGGCACTGTGAGAGGACAGGCTCTCACTGCAGTCCTCGGAATGCCTGGAGGAGGAAAAAAAAGGAGGATTCAGGGAGATGTTTTAGCACCTTCCAGCGTCCCCAGCACCCTCCTGTGTGGGAGGGCAGCGTGCCCAGGGCAGTGCCAGGGCTCTTCAGGACACTCTGGTGCAGAAATTGAGGCCACAACCTCTCCAGAGCCGCCTTCCCACAAAGGATGCCCTGGCAGGAGGCTCAGGATGGAGTTTCTGAAGCCCCACTGAAGGAAGCATTTCCTGCCCCAAGAGTTACAATACAATGATGCCACCGTGCAAGCCCAGCACAATCAAACAAATGGATGACAAGTTCTTCAGGAAATCACGATAAGGATGATACTACCAGGGCAGCTTTGGAGCTCTTTGCCCTTTCTTGGATGAATCCCATCAGTTCATTACTCAGGAACTGCCTGCTCAGAGCAGAGTTTGTGTCCTCCTGCAGGGACAGGAGCTGCCCTCGCTCAGCCCTGGGCAGGATTTGGTGCTGCAGCTCCTGCTAGCCCAGAGCAGATGTGATCCCAACAGCATTAATGAGGAGAAATAACCCAAACTCCACTAAATCCCATTTTATTTGCAGCTTCACACTCTGCTCTGGCTGTCCACCATTCCCAAAAGCTGGATCTCCTCCTGCAGTGTCTCCTCCTCCTCCTGCATCAGCAGATTTTGGGGGCTGGATGTCGAGAGGGGCTGTCATTTCCAGGGAATGGGGCAGTTTGGTTGCTAAGGCTGAGGGCTGGGATGCAGAACTTGTGTCTTTTGGGGTTTCCCCGCGGCGTGGCCCTGCTCCAAGTGCTTCCACGTGCCTCTGGAAGTGCTGTGAAGAGTTATTACTCACTCCAGTTGAAGCGGGAAGGTTATTAAAATGCTTTGAAACTCGTGAATAGCAACGGGTAGGTGGGTGTAAGGCAGATTTATTTGATGTGATTTTGCACAGAAATAGCCCTCTAACACTGCACATCCTCTGGGTCAGCAGTGCTGGTGCCTTGGGAGGATGGTGGGAATGGGATTATTTCATCTGTCCGAAATAGTAACTTTCAAGAGGTGAGGAAATGACTACACCGAAACCATTGTGTGCCATCTGCCTGCTAAAATGCTTATAGAAAACATGTTTCCTGGCATATAGCTTCCCAGCCATATGTCTATTGCATCACTCACAATTAAATTAAATCACCCTTAAACACTTGGACAAAATCCCAGCCCACGTGAAGGAGCCTTCATCGCTGCACCGTACGAAATTCGGACACTTGATCCCGTAAATGTTTGGTTGGAAGGGGCTCAGGCGTTGTTAACCTGATACAGCTGACGCTGAGTGCTGTGAGATAATTCAAGGGCATGTTCCTTGTTGTGGTCTTTCAACTCCTGGCTATAAAAACGTGTCAGGGCTCTGAGAGAAAGGAAATAATTCTGCAGGATTCGCTTGCAGCACGCTCGAGTCACTTTAATCAGGTTTGAACGGAGGGTTGTATCCATGAGAAAAGGTGTTGTCTCCCACTCATGGAATAAACAGAAATAACTGAAGGGCCTGGTCACAGCTGGATATTTGGGATGTTTAGGATGTGCTCGGAGGTGTGTACACAGAAACTTCCAACAACAAAGCCTGGCCTGCTCCGTGCTAGGCTGGGTCAGCTTTTTGTCAGCTGTGGGGGGAAGGAGGCTCCCGCTGCCACCACCCCGTGCCGTGTGTCCAGCACAGCAATTCCTGGGCCACAGGAATGATCAGGCTCAAAAACCTGAGTGGTTGGATGCATGGATGGATGGATGGATGGATGAAAGCATCCCTAGATTTGCCCACAGAAGTCCCCTGGGGACAGTGCATTCAGTTAAAGAATAATCTTAATAAGTCACTTATTTTGTGGTTTTGTGGCTCTTCCTTTGAGGAAATGTTGGATTTCCCTGTGCTTAGCTGAGCCACTATCCCAGGAGGAGTTCTGTGGGATGGTCTGACATGGACAGTGCATAATTAGGAATGAAATTCTACATCTTTGACACAGGGAATGACGTTCCAATCCAAACCAGCTTCCACTGGAAACCAAACCCACGAGCTTCCCGTGCGCGGTGTCTGCCAGACCCGGTCACAGCCTATTTTTAGTGCAGCTCTCTATTTTCAGTCTGGTTTTGAAAGGTGAAACAAGCCCAGCAGCCAGGCCTGGATGATCCCGGTGGTTTCTTTCATCCAGGAGTAACCTGGGCTATGGAAGGTGTCCCTGTCCATGGCACGGGTGGAATGGGATGATCTTTAATGTCCCTTCCAACCCAAACCATCCCATGGTTCTAGCAGTCTGATTTTCAGTAGTGTTATTCAACCCAAATTCTCATTTTCATAGACAAAAACATATCTGTTATTTAAATAAGACTCTTGTCTCACTCTGCCTTTCACATTTCATCTCTGAATTCATTTTCTGGGCTGATATGCAATGTAAAACCTGGTTACACACTGAGTCAGGCGCTTCCCAATGTGCGTCCGTGTGTCTGAGGGAGGAAAAAAGGGAAAATTCTTGGTGGGAGCTGTTGCAGTCAGCAGGGCCGTGCCCACACTGAGGTTTTAGACCACGTTTCACTGGGGTGTTTTGGCCTTTAATAGAGCTGTGTGTCTCTGTCAGTCAGTAATGGATTACTGAACATAATAGAAATCTTTATATAGATGTTGGAGCCCTTTGCTGAGCTACAGATGTTTCCTTCCAAGAAACATTTTCCTGCCACGGAATCACAGAATGCTTTGAGTTGGAAGGGACATTTAAACATCATCTCATCCAACTCCTGTACTATGCTAAAAGCAAAAGCTACTGGAATTCTGTCCTACAATAAATGTGGAAATATTGTTTGAGGATTTCTTTGTAGGTAACACCATCTCAACCCTTTTTTTGGTGTCTTTTAATCCTTTTCTGGCTGTAGCCAAATGATGGCCATCCCTGCCCAGGGCAGGGACTTGGAATGTGTTTTGGGTCTCTTAAAACCCAAACCAGTTTCTGTGATTTTGTGATTGTAGAAGTGTTACAGGAGCATCCACAAAATGATAATCATGGAGTAAGAGCTTCCTCATCCTTCTTTCCACAGCTTTTTTTCCTGTCCACCTCATTTTTCAATTTCCTGTTCCCAATGACTCCTTTAATCACCTCATCATCCAGCTGTAAAAGAAAAGATGGAATTAAGACTGAACTGGAGCTGAGTTTCCCAAGTGTTCATCTCTTTTTTTTTTTATACCCAAAGGCCAAATTTTGAATTCCAGTCTGGTTTGGGATATCAAGGATCATCTCATTCCACCCCCTGCCATGGGCAGGAACACCTTCCACTCCCCCAGGTTGCTCCAAATCCCATCCAACCTGGCCTGGAACATTCCGGGGATGGACATCCCCATGTGAGGACACAGAGCATCCCTCACCCTGCCCTTCCAGAGCTGGTCTCACGTGTGTCTGCAGGGCAATCACTGCAGAACCAGAGAGCCAAGTTTCCCACTTGGTGAGGCCCAGCCTGGTAATAAAACTGCAGTCGGAGTTCCTGTGCTGCCTGCAGGGTTCCCACAGAGCAGTCCTAATGAGCTCGGGGAAGTTATTGCTCTCCTGTCCCTCTCCTGCTCCAGGTTCAACGCCAAAGCTTTTGCCTGTGGGTTTTTCTCTGCCCCAGACCTTCTCTAACCCATCTCGGCCGTGCTCCCTGTTTGACTGGAGTCAATTTAGTGCAGGTAATGGAGTTACTTCTCTTCAGGTCAGTGATGATTTCGCATCCTTGAGTTCCTTGCTTAATTTGCTGAGAAAATTTCTGATTCTGAAGCCCATTTTCAGCATTCCCCCGTTTTCCACGGTGCTGGGACCCCGCTCAGGGCTTGCTGGGCTGGAGCTGGGGCTTCTGCACGTCCCTGCTCTCCTCGGGCTGTGTTTGCTTTGCTTTGAGGGAAGCTCAGCTGCAGGCTCGGCTGCAATCCCTGCATCCAGCTGGATCAGGCTGTGTCCCTGCCTTCCCTCGGACAGGAAAGCAGCAGCTCTCAGGAAAGAGTTAATCCCGGCGAGCCTTTGGGATCCTTTGCTGGGGAGAGGGCTGATCTTTTGTTTGTTTTGAAGCTGCTGGCAGGAAAGTGGGGAGGAGAAAATTACCTAAGTGATAGTGAGGTTGCCACGAACTATATAAAACTGGGAAATCAAAGCGGAGAAACTCCACCTCGCAGTTCTGAACCACAAGCACAACCCCTGAAGAGAAACCCACCCCACAAGTGAGTGAACTCAAAGGCTTGAACTCCAACCAAGCTGCATGAGCTCAGAGCTGCTGCGGGACTGAGAAGCCCGGCGCTGTCCCGGCCGGATCCCGCTGCCCCGGGAGCAGGGAGCGCAGCTCTCGGCAGCTTTCCCAGCCATGCAGTGGGGGCAGCTCCTGTGCATCGCCGCCTGCCTGGTGCAGCTGGCTGGTGAGTATTGATGCCCCAAACCCGCGGGTCACACGAGGCACCGGTGCGTGGGGCAGCTCCTGGGAGCAGCAGCTCGGTGGGGGGAAGATGCTTCTCCGGGAGTTTGGGATTGCAGTTCCACCCAAAAACCCTGCGGTGACATTTTACGGAGCATCAGCAACCCGGCCAGCACGCTCACAGCCATGTGCTGCGGAGAAAACTCGCAGCTGCTCTGAAAAGGACAGGAATCAGGATCTAAACTCCCTACGAAATTCTGGATAACGTGAGGGCATGGGAGTGCAGCAGGCAGAGTGCAGCCGCAGCTCGAGTTGTCTCTCAGCCTGTGCTGGTGTAAATGAGCCATACTCCTGTTTTGTGGTTGGAACTAAACATTTGCTGAAAATCAAATGAATCTCCATAAATATTAAAATCTCCTATTGCAGCTCTTCAAATATTCATCACATGGAGCAATGAATAACAGCACCGAGATTTTCTCGAGGTACTACTTTTTAAAGGGTTATATTTTAGGGAAATATTATCATTTTTGTCCCAAACCCAACAACCATGAGGTAATAAAAAAGGACTAAAAAAGTGAAGCAGCACTCTGTGTGTTGCCTGGTGTGCTGGGACAGGAGCCAGGAGCCTGCGGGTGTCTCCTCAAATGTAATTTTTTCTTACTCACACGAATGTGAGCGACGAGATCCATTGCAGGAATTCGCTGGGTTTTGTTCTCCTGTTCCACAGAGCTCCTTTCATGTTCCCCTGGCTGCCCAGGTAAATGGCTCACCTGAGATGCCAGCTGACTCTCCAGTCTGTGTTAATTTTACAGGAATTGAAAAAACAACCAGTTTTATTTAAGGGAAATGACATTCAGGACTGTGTAGTTGGGCTGAACTGAGCCAGGGTGTGACAAAGGTGTGAGGCAAACCCTGAGTTTCAAACCTTGAGTTCCTTGTACAAAGCAAAAGTGATGGAAAAGTGATAAAAAGCTTGGGTTTTGGAAGGACAAAGCTGCTGGGCAGCAGGCGCTTTAATGCTGCACAATGTCCTTGCACAGCCCCTGCCCAGCACTCCTGCAGGATATTCCTGGCTGGGAGGTGGAGGAGGTTGATTTTTCCTCCAGCAGCTCATCCTTGGGGCTCTGCTTCTTCCTCAGCTCCGTGGGGAATCCCAGAGAATCCATCAAAGGCTCCAGTTGTGCAACTCCCATGGAAATCCCAATTCTGTGGGTTTGGGCTCAAGTTGCTCCTGGCAGCGCTGCTGAGGGTGGGAGCAGCGGCCTCCTCCTACTCCCAGGACACCTTCAGCTAAAGCCACGTGTTTTATGGGAAAAAAACCCCTTGTGCCACACTGGGGCAGGAGTCCTACAAATGCTGCTGTGGATGTGGTGTGGGGAGGATGGAGTCTGGGTTCCAGGATCTGGAGCCAGGAGCAGCCTCGTCCAACCCCACAGGAGCAAATTCCCTGGGAAACCCAACCTCAAAGGCAGCAAATCCCCTGTAAATGCTCATTCTGGCCTTTGCCTGGTTCTTTGGGGTCCTTCCTGAGTTTCAAGGAGCAAGGAAGAGGTTTACACCCATCCCTGGTCTGCAGAGTGGGCTGCTGTTCCCAGACCCTCCCAAACTCCTGGGAGGATGCTGTGAGCAGCTTGTGTTGGAAAATTGGGGATGGATAAACCACACGGAGAGCTGTCCTGTGCTTGGCTCAGAGTGAACATGGAAAAGGGAGTACGGACTGTATCTGTACCCAATGAAAACACTTTATTTCTTTTACTTCGCCGTTTATCTTTCTTTTTGTTTATTTTTCATTCATCTCCCCCAAACTTGATTTTTAGAAAAATCTCTTTTCTTGCCATTTTCCAGCACTCTCTCTTTCCTCCACTCCTTTTGCATCACTTATGGAAGTTCTGAATATTAGGAAAGGAAAAAGAGACTTTAAAACTTCCAGCTGCTCGAGTTTAACATCCTTTAGAGGCTGCTGCTCCAGCCAGGAGAAATCTCAACCCCCGGGAAGGTGCCGGGCTCCCAGGCTGCACGAGAGGCCCCAGTCCCAAGGAAAGCCTTGGAGCGACAGCTGGGCTTTGGTGTGGCAGCTCGGGGGGCTCCCCCAGCCCCCGCCCCCGGCCCCACACCCACATCCTGTCTGGGCGAAGGAAAAGGCGGAGGGAAGGGATTTTTATCAGATATTTCCAGAGGGAAGAGGGCTCCACCCGCTTGAATTCCTGCCACATGGCTGAGAGCTGTGGAGATGGAAAGGCATGAGTAATGCCGGCTGGAGCCCTTGGAGGGGCTGCTGCGGGGAGCCGGGGCTGGCTCCGGCTCCAGGACTCGGCATCCCACGCTTCCACAACTCCTCTCCTGCCTCCCGTGCTTCCAGAACTCCTCTCCTACATCCCAGGGTCCTGCACCCTCCTGTCCTGCATCCCGTGGTTCCATACCCTCCTCTCCTACATCCCAGGGTCCTGCACCCTCCTGTCCTGCATCCCGTGGCTCCCCACCCTCCTCTGCAGCCTCGGGACCGGCAGTGCCCTTGTGCCAGCCCGGGGCATCCCTTTGCCATAGCCCCTGGAGCTCCTGGAGCTCTCAGGGAGCTTGGGAATAAACTCTGTTAAAGACAGAGCTGGAGGAGCTCCCCTGGCCCAGGGTTTGTGTGTCAGCTGCCCAACGAGCCGAAGGTTGAGCACAAGAGCAGAAGGTTGAGCACAAGGTTTGCCAGAGGTTGACAAGAGATCTGAGGCAGGATCAGCACAGGAGCTGCAGGTCCTGCCTGGAGATTCCCAGTGGGATTCACCTCCCCCGGTTTCTTTGCTGTGGGTACAGGATTGGGCTCCAGTGGTGGAAACTTTCCTCCTCTTTCCTGAACCTTTTCCACTGCAGAGCTGTTTTGTGGCCCTGGCTTAGTGCTCAGGGATGGGCCTTGGAGCAAGTTTAACATTTATATCATTGCCTTTTCTTTATTCCATCTAAGATCCTTCCTAAGCCCCGTTATTAAAAGATCTTTAAAAAATAATTTACTTTTTAAACCCAGGTGGGTGAACACAACGGGTGCTGTGAAGTGCAATTTTCTTTCCCATCTCTGTATGGTTTTGCTCCTGCACGTGCTTGCACCGCCAGGTGAAGGTTTCTCCCAGGTTAATAAATAGCTTGGCTTAAACTCTAAACCCTCAATTCTAACAAATTGACGAAGTTTAATAAAGCCATTAAAAATGGATGGTGCAATAAATAACCCTCTTTAGCTGAGCACCACGTGGATTATCCAGCCCACATCTGGATCATTATTTATCTCATGAGCCCAAAGATTTCAAAAACTCATCCATGTTCTGTGGAAGAGCCCCTGCACATGCTCCAGGAAAGGCAAGAAAAAGAAATCCAGAGTGACAGCTCCTCTCCCAAATTACACCAAGCAACAGCCAGGCTTCCGTTTCAATATTCAGTGCTGAAAAGGCTTTGATTAGAAATACCCCTGGTGCTTTACAAACATCTGGAAGAGTTCAGAGGTGCTTGGGTGGCTGTGGCACTCGGGGAGGTCAAGCCCAGGCGCTGCATTGTTCTGCCGATGTGAAGCTTCCTGCTCATGGCCATGAAAACACGGAGCTGTGCGTAAAGCCTGGCTTTAGCTCTGTGCTGCTCGTTATTCTGGGCACGCAGTCCTGCCTCCTGCTTTTGATTTGTTAAAAGTCGTCAGGAAAACGTGGTGATTTAATCAGTTGGAACTGAATTGTCTTGGAGAAGAAGGAACTTCTCTCCCTGAAATAAAAGCTGTGCCAGAACCTGAATTCCAGCTCCAGACACCTGCACCGAGCCCTCAGCAGGGCCCCCCCAGAGCAGCTGCAGCCCAGGATGGGGTGGGATGGGATGGGATGGGATGGGGTGGGATGGGGTGGGATGGGGTGGGATGAATGGGATCTGATGGATGGGATGGGGTGGGATGGGATGGGATGGGATGGGATGGGATGGGCAGCACCAGTGTGGGCAGCCCCACAGGTCCAGTCTGGAGCCCACATTTCCCCTCTGGCCCAGCCTCCCATGGCAGGACCATCGGAGCAGCTCTGCCCCTGCCACCCACGGCCAAAACAAACCCCAGTTACCTCAGGCTTTGCTCTTCACAAACCCTTCAGGCTCTGTGGACCTGACCCATGACGCAGAACAGCTCCTGCCAGGCCCATCCCAGTGCCCAGTCTCACAGTGCCTGGTGCCGTTTCCCCGGCAGCAGGTCCCGCCCAGAGCCGGCGCTGGCGGCTGCTCAGGACCTGCCAGAGCTGCTCCATCTCTCAGGGTGGTTTTGGAGGATGAAGTAACTTTTCTTGGAGCTGGGGCTCCCCTGGGCAGAACTACAAATGAAACAACACATTCTGTATGATTTTCTCTTTAGTGCCTGGATAAGAATCTTAAACACCAAGAGCCCTGGGGTAGAGGCTGACGCTGTTTGTTAAAAGTGGGAATAGATCTTAGGGAGAGAGGAGGTTAAGGAATGGGGAGAAATGCATTTTCACTGACTCACATAGCTCATTTCAGAAGGACAAGCTGCAAGTGTCATCTCTGTAACACAGCAGGAAGCAATATATAAACTTTAGGTTAGAACAGCAAACCACTCTCCAAACATTCTGCTTTACCTCCAAAGATGTTTTCGCTCATGAGTCAGGGCTGATCCCAAGCCAGTGGGAATGTTTCTATTTACTTTGAGATTGTGCCTGCAACTGTAAATCCAACTTATCTATCCTGAGGCACACAAGTGATCTCTTCCAAGGCTTGATTCTTTCCTCCCAGGATTATAAACCCAAACTACTATGAAATCCAGCTTTGTGCAGCTTTGTGCATCCACCAGTGAGCTGAGGATGGGGTGGGTTAGGGTTGGAACGAGCCTGTCCTTCTCCTCCTGAGAGCCCTGGAGCCCCTGCAAGGGCTGCACCAGAGTCTGGTGCTCACCCAGATGAAAAGTTTCATCCCTGAGCCTCTCTCCTGCCAGTTCAGGGCAAGAAAAAGCCAATTTGTAAGAGCAGCTAAACCTTTCCTGCTTTCCCACAGAGGCTCAGGGCTGGGCTGCGGGTTCAGCAGCCCCTAAGAGCTTCCTCTTCCCTCAGGCTGCGCTGCTGGGAGCCCGACAGACACCTCCACACCGGCAGCCACCCCCACACCGGCAGCCACCCCCGCACCGGCAGCCACCCCCACACCGACAGCCACGGGCGTGAGGGCGAGGGACACCAGCGGTGGGACAGCCAGCGGAGCCACCAATGCCACCACAGCCACCAGAGATGCCAGCAGTGCCAAACCTACATCTGGTAACCCCTTCCCTTGTTCCCCCCGTGATTCCCAGTAGTGTTTGTGCTAATAATTAGATTTATTAAGTGCACAGGCCCTGTGCTGCTGCTGGCTGTGGCAAATCAGTGCTGTACCTCAGTCACCGCGATGCCACCAAGCTCAGAGGGTTTAAGCTTTCTCCTGTGTACTTCTCTTTGCATTTCTACCAAGCTCCAGCCACAGTCGGGTCCGTGGCCACCAGCCTCACATCATCAGGGGTCAGTGGGCAGCTGAGCACGAGCCCCCAGCCCAACCCAGCCCCCACATCCCCGCCGGGCACCTCCCTGGAGGCACATGGGAGCTCGGGGGTCCCCACAACCCAGAGCCCCCTGACACAGCCCAGGGACCAGGCAGAAACCTCGGGCTCCGTGGCGGCCGGGACGAACTCTGCAGCCACCTCGGAGCATCCTCCTGTGCCAGCTGCCACCACAGCCCTGCACGCAGCCAGGGACAGCCCCAAGGTGAGGATGGACTGGGTGCCGTGGGCTGGGGGACCACGGGGAGGTTGGATTGTCCCCCAGCCCCCAGCAGGGCACTGATAGCACCCCTATTCTCCTTTCCAGCCTCCCTCCCCTGCCATCACCTGCCACAGTGCCAGGGACGAGGGTGACACTGGAGCCATCTGCCTGCAGCTCAACCAGTCCAGCACCTGCGTGAGTGGCCCGCGCGTCTCCAGGCGGGGAACGTGCAGGGGGACGGGGCTGCGAGGGTCCTGCAGCGGTGGGGGCACCCCGCACTCCTGGGGGGGCTGTTCGGGGTGGGCAGCGCCCATCGGTTGCCCCTCGGGCAGAGCAGCCAAGCTGTGCCAGGCTGGGGCAGGAGGGCACGGTCCCAGGAGGGTCCCAAAGGGGTGCATCCCAAAGGGATCACAGCAGTTCCAGGGGAAATACAACCTCCCCGTTGCATAAATCCTCCCTTTTTTTAGTGATTGAGCTCTGGGGTCAGCCCAGCTTCTAAAGCATCTCCCATCGTGTCTGACAGGAAGCTGCCTTTGTTCTTCTTCTTCCTCTTCCCTGTTGGGAACAAAAGTGCCTTTTTTTGTCTTGCCAAGTGCCTTAGGAAAGAAAACAGGGCACTGCAAGGAGCTGCTCAGTGTCCCCATCAACTCCTGAGGGAATCCCAGGCTCTCTGTGACCGTCCTTGGCCTTGTGCACCAAAAATGAGGCATTTGTAACAGCAGAGGGGGGTCTGCTGTGGGTGCGAGGAAGAAACCTTTCCCACTGGAGGCACGGAGGGTGGATGGTGCTGGGTCTTGCGAGACAGCAACGCCCTGGGTGTGAAATACATATAAAATATATCACTTTGGTTTTGGCACTGAGCCACACTGCTGCCGCTTAGGGTGAGTGAGTCTCACTTGGCTTTCCTCTGCAGATGAGTGGTTAAATGGCATTTAGGCTCGTTCCTGTTTACAGCGACTGCGCTCGAGCAGGAATCCACAGGGAAACTCCTGCGGGAGCCCGTGATTCCGATCTCAGATGCCATCTAGTGGGCTCCGATCCCTTCTGGGCACAGGGTTTGTGCATCCCGCGCATACAGCACACCCAGAGCATCCTACAGAGTCATAGCTCACATACCCCGAACCCTCGCTCCACGTGAAACAACCCAAACACCCCCAATTCCCACTGTGTTTTTTCTGGGAGCTCCCACCCCGCAGCAGAGCCCTGCCCTCAGTAACCCCGGGGTGGGAGCAGGCGGCTCGGGCTGGAGCTGGGAACCAGATAAGAGCAGTCCTAGAGCAGAGCAGCCAGGAGGGACCGTGTGTCCCTCTCTCCTGCTGGCCTTTCCCGAGGCAAATGAGCAATCAGCTGGCACCCGGCGCCGCTAATTGCAAAGGGAAACTCTGACACTCCGATGAGTTCTTTCCACAGCACAGAAAGGAAAATACACACTTGGGTCTCTTGTTCCATCTTGGCCTTCCTCCCCCCGAGCCAAGCTCTATAGAAACAGCTGAAAATGATTTGTTTGTTGTTCTCCCGTGGATGAGTTTCTGCGTTTTCGAGCGCATTTTCGGGGGACGGAGGGACCCGAGCACGGTCCTGGGGCAGCTCCGGGGCAGAGGGAGGAGGGCACAGGACCGTGGGGTTCTCCTCTTGTGCAGCCCCAGTGGTGGGATTCAGCCCCGGGCAGGGGCAGCACAGGGCTCAGGGAAGCTGCCTCTGTCTCTCGGGGTGGGCACGGCCACTGTCCCAGCTGGGAGGGTGTCGGGGAGCCTGATAAGGGTTTTAGCAGCACTGGGCTCTGTCTGCAAGCCTGGCTGTGGCTGAAAATAGCCCCGAGGAGAAAGCCTTTCCTGTCTGAGGCCTGCAAAGCCTGCAGCTCCTCACTCCTCTTCCTCTTCCACCCCAGAGTCAGTTCAGCTCTAAAATGTGAGAAATTTGTGGTTTTTTTACCTAGCCTTTGATCAGCAACCTAGCAAAAACATTGGAGACATTTCCTAAACAGGAAGGCTCAATGCTTCTTTGTTATTTGCCTCCTTTCCCAGCCCCTGCCTGCGACTCTGAAACAATAGGGCTCTTCATTTGTTCCAGCCCAAAAACTGGGGAGACTTGCCATGAGATTCAGATCCTAAATTTAGCTTCGTTTAAATGCCATTTTCAAGAGTTGCTAATAATATCTCCATTTAATTTATTCTCGTTGAGACACGAGAAACGAGCACCTCCACCTCCAAGGTGTTGAGGCTCTGGGCAGTGCTGGAGCGGGAGGGGAGGGTATGACACCCAGCTCAGCTTTGCAGGGCACAGAGGAGACACCAAAACTCACATGGGACAGCACAGCACCTCCACCAGCATGGCTGAGGCAGAGAATTGCTCGGTTTGGTTGTTTAATGTCTGTCCTTTCTGAAAATTTTGCAGGAACACTTTTTAGAGAGGAAGGGATCGGATTTATGGCAAGCACTATGTGAAAATAGAACCTACACTGTGGACTCCTCCTGCGAGATCAAACTCATTCCATCCAGCCTGGACAGGGACTGTTTGCTCCTCATCCTCAGAGGAGAGAAAGGTCAGTGGAAGCGATTCCTTGGCTGTGATCCATGGATAATGACCCTGTTGTGGGCAATGGGACAGGGATTTCTTGTGGGAAGGGCTGTGAGACAGATCCTGGGAGGAGAAACCTCTCTGCAATTCTGCTCTTTCTTCTGGGGTCCTGCTGCATCCCTGGAGCCATGGAACTGCCTCCAGGAGCAACCTTGGCTCCTCTGTGCACATCCGGGCTCTTTGGTCTGCCATGAGCTGCAGAGTGTGTGATTGATACATGGAATGTACGTACCTAATGTGTGTCATGTGTGTCATGTGCTCTCCCGTTTCCAACCTTGCAGATCCTGACAAACTGCTGAACATGCTCCAGAAGTCTCACTGGGAAAAGGTAAATCCCTTAAGCAAATTCAGCTGCAAAACGTGCCTGGCCCAAGTGGCTGCAGAGATGAGAGTTTTACATCAGCTGAGGCTGGGGGAGATGCTGACACTTGGGCCTGCCTCCAGTTTGGAGGTGCCTGAGGAGCATAGAGATCCCTGGCAGTGTCCAAGGCCAGGCTGGACATTGGGGCTTGGAGCAGCCTGGGACAGTGGGAGGTGTCCCTGCCCATGGCAGGGGTGGCACTGGATGAGCTTTAAGGTCCTTTCCAACCCAAACCAGCCTGGGGTTCTGTGGTAGGAGCCAACCACCTGTGAGGCTGTGATGCAGCACAAGAGAACCAACACAACCCATGGGGGCAGAAATGCTTGAACTGGTTCTGTGAAACGCTGCAGCATTTTCTTAGCAAAGGTTTAGACCTCAACAGCAACTCTCAGGATGCAACTGGCACTCGGCTCCTTCCAAGGACCAGGCTGACATAAATGAATTCCTCCTCCCAGCGCTCTGCTGAGGCTGCTGCTGGCTCGTGGGGCTGAGCCCAGGTGTCTCTCAGGGTGTAAATTCAGAGCTGCAGCACACAGAGAGAGCTCAGCCGTGCACACGGGCACTCTAAACCCCGGGGTGTGCTCCAGAGGACAAAAGTTCCCTGTGCCACAGGAGACTCCAGGCTGGGAATGAGGCTGTGAGGACGTGAGGGCTGCCAGGGCTGGGGCAGGGCTGGGGCAGCAAAGCCCAGCTTTGTTTTCGTGCGCTTTCCCAAGGAGGTGAGGAGCAGCATTGTTTGAAGCCTGTGCAGCAGATGCAAATGTTTCCTGTTTGTCCCACTCCCGGCTCTCTTTGGTGTTTGTTTTTTTTTTTCCCCCAGTTTGGAATAGAATCCCTTAAAAAGGAGAGCGCGAGGGGCCGCCGGGACTCTTCTCAGAAGACCCTGATTGCCCTGGTCACATCTGGGCTGCTGCTGGCGTTCCTGGGCCTGGCCGGATATTTCCTGATGAGGCGGCGCAGCTGGAGCCCCGCGGGAGAGAGGCTGGTCAGTGCTTACAGGTGGCAGAGCTGCAGGTAGAGAGGAGCCTGGAGCACAGAGGGGTCTGGGGGGACACAAGGGGCTCTGCAGCCACCCCCGTGTGTGTCCCCAGCTCATGGGACAGCCCAGCCCCGCGTTGGGGCCGAGTCTGGGACAGCCTGGGTGAGGCAAGGGGCAGGGGCACTGCACAGGGCGAGGGGAAACCTCTCCTGCCTTCCAAAACCAGCTCCTGCAGCAGCACCGCCCCTTTCTCGCACGTACTTCAGGTCTAACACTTATTTCTGCTCAGCAGCAAGAACTCATCCAGCAAGAGTCACCCTGCAGAGCCACTGAAACCCTAAGAATCTGTCATTAAAAGTGATGCCCTTTAATTTCCGCTCCTTGTTTGAGTCCCGTGTCTGTACCTGTGCTGTAATAAAGGCTGTTCCTCCCCATCAGCCATGGTAATAAAACATATCCAGAAAGAAAGAGGCAGAAATTTCCTATTTCCATTCTCCCCCATTCTCTCTCCGGGCAGGCTGACCCTGAGGGCTCCTCCCCACCAGTGACTTTTGTGTCCTGGGAGGCCATCAGGGTATTTCCTGATCAGAAAGGAGCTCCCAGAGCACACAGCTGGGAAATGCCTGTGTCAGAGGCAGGGACACTGCCTCCTGTCCCTGATGGAAACCCCTGGCAGTGCCAGTCCTGATTCCAGGCGAGACGTGTCCAGCCCTCCCATGGAAAAGGGGCTGAGTGAACACCAGCCAGGAGAGTGCTGAGGAAATTCCAGCTGGGAATTGCCACCCTGGATCACCAGTGCCCATTCCAAGGCTGCATAACATCTGGGGAGTTCTTGTGAGAGGATGGAGGCAGCTCTGGGTGGCCCTGGACCCTCCAGAGGCAGCTGCTCTTCACGGCAGTAGCATCACCCAGCCCTGCAGAGGTGAAGCTCGGCACCCCTGCTGCACCTGGCAGCAAGCTCTGCACCTCAGAGGAAGGGGAAGGGAAGAAAAAGAGACAATTTCCATCATTTCCATTCAATGGTGCTTCTTGCTTGGCCAAAGTGGCCAGCAGAGGTTCTGTCGCAGCACCAGGTCAGCTCCAAAACCTGGTTAGGAGAAAACACCAAGCCCCAACAGCTTCTCTTTCAGGTGCAGGAGGAAAAGCTGCAGCACCTGGCTGGTTTTCTTCCTCCACATGGGTTCAGGCCCTCTGCTCCCCTTCTTCTGAGCTGTGGCTGTTTGACCCTCCTGCCTGGGGACTGTGGGCAGCCCCTGCCCCCAAACCAGCCGCCCTTTCCCTCCCCTGACTGTGTCCCTTGTGTCCCTGCCCAGGCTGAAGACCCCTATTACACGGAGAACGGCACCCAGGGGAACACGATGCTGATGTCGCCCTCCCAGGAGCCAGCAGAGCTGCAGGAGAAGCCAAACCTCCCAAACCTCAACGGGGGCACCCAGGAGAACGGGACAGGCCAGGCGTCCTCCAAGAACAGCCACTCAGCCCGGCAGCACAGCCCCGCTGACACCGAGATGTGACCGGGCCCAGAGTCCCCACGGGAGCCACCAGGGCAGCGGAGGGACAGGGCAGGGCAGGAGATTTCTGTGGACAGATAGGGAATTGCAGACCTTCTGTAGTGTTATTATTGTCTCTGTGAAGAACTTCAAAATCAGCCTAAAGCACACTGAGGGCCAGAGCTGCCAAAGAACAACTTCTCTGCCTCTGCCTCCTCCTCCTCCTCCCACTGACCACACAAGACACTTTTTTGCAGCTGTTCTGTGCTTTTGTTGTTAGAAGAACATCAGGACAAGTGCGAGTGCCCTTAGCCCTCCGCAGCTTTTAAGCAGAGGCAGAGTCTGACTCCAAGCAGCCCGAATTTCTGGTAGCAATATGTTAGGCTGACTAAAGTAGTTAAGTTGGGATTGCAGTGACAAAAGCCTCTCAGGTTTCAGATAGTTTGGGTTAACAGAGTTGTTTATAATCTCATCTTTATGTTTAAGTGCAGGACTTCTCCCTCTTCTAAGGCCATCAGGCATTTAACCCCCTTCCGGTGCTTTAGGCTCCTGTCCTATTTCCTACTCCAGCAGAATTTGCTGAAGCTCTGTAAAACTTTCCACATGGAATTGAAGGCTCGAATGTCAATAGGCCTCAACCTTGTTTCTTTGTGAATCCTACCAGAACTGTGTCCTGTAGCTGTTTTGGAGGAAAAAACCTTCCCCGGCCTCCTCTTGTCAGGGGCTGGGGGTTTGTGACGAGGCAGAGCCAGCAATTTATCCCTTGAGTGAGATGGAGAACTCTGGATAGGGCTATGGGGCTCTGTGGGAGCTGGCACCTGGGGCAGGAATTTGGGAATGAGAGGTGCCAAAGGGCTCCCAGAAGGATGAGTGGGAGATAAAATCCCAGCTCTGCAGTGGGTGTTCCTCTCCCTGCAGCAGCAGCAAGTACACGAACAAGGAGCAGGATTTTCACTTTGGGAAGCACCAAATCCCAGGAGCAGGAGCAGGAGCAGGTCTGACCTCTCTCTGTGCTGATCCTGCTCCCGAGGGAAGCACTGCTGCAGCCACATCGAGCTCCCAGCAGCTCGGTGGGAGCCAGGGACCCAGGGCAGGTTTGTTCCCCATCCCAAGCACATTTTTAGGGAGCCAAAGCCCTGATTATGCCAGCCCTGTGCTGCTGGTGCCAGACCAGGAGGGGTGGTAGTTCAACACGAACACCAACAGCCACCTCCACACCCAAAATAAGCCCAAAAATGGCCCTTGAAGCTGATCCACCCTCTCACGAGTGAATTCATCCCAACCTTTCCTCAGTGCTGAACACCTGAGGGGAGGGGTTTTTTCTGGTACAGCGTTCAAAGCAATGACAGCAACGTCCGTCACCACCTGGGGCTGGTTTTTTGTGGGGGCAAGAGTCGCTTAAACACAATTAAAATATTCCAGGCTGTTTGCTTTGGTGTGACTTGCTTCTCCCACATCTCACTGTAAATAGTCCCCGTTGAAAAAGAAAAATAATGAAGTGCTAAAAACCGGCTTCTGCGTTGTGTCCTTGGAAAAGCAGCGTGTTTATCCCTCCGGGATGTGTGGCTCTGGCTGCTGCCAGCAGGAGCGGAGGACAACGCCTCACAAAGAGGTTCTTTCCCAGCAGAAATCCCATGACTAAAGGCTCTGGTTTGCTCTGAGCGCATTCCCCCTCTCCTGACAAACACGAGTGGCATGCAGCAGACTATTACACCTCGTTTGTTTGATTCGGTTTTTTGATGTTTGAGACACCCAGTTAAATCCTGGAAAAGTAAGTGAGACTCCAGAGCGTTGTGCAGGGCTGGGGCTGACCTGACAGCAGGGAAGCTGCACCAGGGCAGGCTCAGGGTGGACAGCAGCAGGAATTTCTCTATGGAAAGGGCAGTCAGGCCTTGGCAGGGGCTGCCCAGGGAGGTTTGGAGTGCCCATCCTTGGAGGTGTCCAGGGACGTGGCACTCCGAGCTCTGGGCTGGGGACAAAGTGGGCATCGGGCACAGGGTGGAATCGGTGATCCTGGGGGGATTTTCCAGCCTAAAGGATTCTGTGGGAATGCAGGGAATGCAGCCCTTTAGTGCCTTCTCCCGTGGTGATGCTCGAGCTGCCCTGAAGGCAGGAGCTTTGGGAATGGGGATCTTTCCTGATTCCCTCTCCTCCCTGCGATGTCTGACCCTTCCCAGTGCTGACTGCCTGGCACAGGCACACCAGGAACTGCTCAGGGGACACTGCCCGGCCACTGACTCCTGTTTTGCTGTGTTTTGGGGCAGTCTGACCTCTGGCAGCCCGGCTGGAGGGGGAACAGATGCAGGAAAACGAAATCACTTTCCCAGGGAAAGCTCTTCCAGAGGCTTGATTAGAGCTGGGAGGTGGGACAGGGAGCTGGGGCTGGCTTCTCTCGGGGCAGTTGTTTATCTAATCAGCACTGTATCAAGGGCTGGAGATCTAATCAAACGTCAGGTGCACTTTTCACAGCTCAGGGTATGTCCTAAAGCCAGGCAGGGACAATAAAGTTACAGTCAAGTGCTCTGGCAAAACAAAAGGTTCCTCCAAAGCCTCCAGATTGAGGGAAATGCAGGGAGCAGGCAGCGGAGCAGGGCTGGTGCTGAGCCAGCGGAAAAGGCTGGAAAAGGCTGCACTTCCAGCTCAGGAAGTTTTTTGCCTGCGTGTAAACACAGCCAGGCTCAGCCCTGGCCCGGCCAAAAAGGTTTTTATTATTATTCCTTCCTTATCAGCCCCCTTGCATTCCTTCCTTGCCCCCTCCTCACACCATCCCCTGCAGCCTCACAGCTGCTTTTTGAGCCATTTTGGGGGGTCTGAATCCATTTCAGCTTCCAACAGCAGCCTGATTTCCCATAAATGTGGTTCAAGGTTGATGCAAGTGCTGCTCCCTGGTTCATGAGCTCAGGTTCTGCTCCCACACAATCTTCAGCTGGTGGGGAGCCTCATATTGAAAGGGATGCTCTAGAGGAAAATAATTGGGATGAAAACATCCTCTGGGGAAGGATGGTGGGGAATACAAGGCATTAAATACAAATACAAACACCAACACAAGTACAAATATAAATAATATAAATGTAAGTGCAACACTGCCATTAAATGCCAGGTCCATTTCCCAGCCTGGAACAGAAGCAGGAGCTCTGCCACCCACCCAAGCAGCCCCCAAATCCTTCTGCAGGCTGACATCAAAGATTTTTTCCAGAAATGAAGGAACACCTTCCTGTCTGAACTACCTCAAAATTCTACCGTGAGTTGAAGGTGGCTTACTCTGCGCATTGCTGAAGCCAAACTTATGAAAGCAAGCAAGTTTTAATTAATTCTTATTAACCACATCCCTCGGCTGGATGTTCCATCCCGCTCACAGTAAAACCAGCACACCCCTCCCAGGTGAGCACTGCACCATCACAGCCAAGCAGCCGATGCTGGGGCGGGGGAGAGCAGCTCCTGCCTCTAATTGCTGTCACTAATTTCCCATTCGGTGAAGCGGAGGGAGGTCAGAGCCCCGGTTTCGCGCACGCCGAGAATCCTGCAGGGCTCTGAGGAGGCACATTTGTACTCCAATGCTGCTATCTGCTGGCTGTGCTCTGCCAGAACGTTCAGGACTGGGCTCTAGAGGGCAGCTGGAACTCGGGGAATGGTGCCCAGGCAGAAGCAGCTCCCAAAAAATGGGTCCTGCCCCAGCACAGCGCCCGCGGTGCTGCAACCCAGCCCCGGGCTCAGTGGGACGATGGAATTACGGAAGAATGCTTTGAACAGCGGGCCTTGGAGCCCATATTCCAGGAAAGGCGAACAGCCACAGTGACATTTCTAACGTGGATTTCACATCAATTTCTTCCCCATCCGATTGCTCAGGGCCGGGTCCTGCCAAACTCCTGTGGGAGTTCTCCCATTTTTGCTGCTCCATCCCCTGCAAGGCCACGCAGGATTTTTGGTCTGAGACAGGGAATTCGGTGGCACAGGAGGGCTCTGGTGACATCCAGTGTCCCACCTCAGGGGGCTGATGGAGAAGAAGATGGAGACGCATCAGTGGGGCCAGGACATCCCTGAAATCTGAGCCAGGGATGCAGCAGTGCCCTGGGCTCAGTCCCTCTAAGCGCCAGCTTTGAGCCAGGCTAAACCTCTGTCACCATCAGATTGCCAAAAAGACGTTTCCCAGAGCTGGAAAAGGGTGATGATCAAGCTCATTTCTTTTTTTCCCTCGTCTTCCAGCCATGGTGGAGGACCTGGCAGCGCTGGGTTAATGGTCAGACTTGATCTTAGAGGTCTTTTCCAGCCTTAATACTTCCATGATTCTGTCTTTGCTTTCAAGGTAAAAGAACAGCATCTGTGTAGGGCTTTTCCATGCCAGGAAAAAAAAAAAATTCAGCTCTTTGCATTACAGGCACTTCCCATGTGTTTGGAGCCTTTAATCTTGGCCTTCAGATCCATTTAATTTGCCGCTGTTTTGATTTGTAGTAACAGACGTAAATGAGATTATCCATCCCTCGAGATCGACTTTCGAAGGCAAATGCTGAGGAATTGGGGTCTAAAAACATTTTAATGTGCTGCAAACCCCGAGATGGGCAGAGATCAGGGAGAGCCAGGACTGAGGTCCCAAAGGTCCCAGGCCGTGCCAGCAGGACCGTAGGGTGGTGCAAAGCTGTCCCCGTGTTCCCAGACTCCTCGTTCCTGAAGGACCCACGGGGCAGGAAGAAACACTTTCACAGCATGCAAAGAACATTCTGAGTGCTGTGGGGCTGGAAATTTTCTTTATTAACTTCAAAAAAGACAAGGATGGGTGAGCCTGGGGTGCTGGTTTTGGGTCGGTGTGGAGTCACACGCAGGAATTCCCTTGGGTTAAGATCTTCCTATTGAAAATTCTTTGTGTTTTTCTTCTGGAGGAAAAAAAAACCAAACCGACAAACCACCACAATTTTGAGTAGTTTTGCTATTAATTTTCTAACAGCAACTTCTGGTGTTGGGGAAAATGGGTTCCACTCCTGGTTCCACTGCTCTGACTGCAGAGAAACAAAGGTCTGAAAAGTCCTGTCCCGTTTTGTCCCACATAAGACACAGATGCCCCAAGGGCTCCTACGTAGGATATTCATTCTCAAGTTACTTTTTTTTTATTCCTATAAATTAAGCAGTACATAACCCTTCTGACTCCTAGTTATTTGTTTGCTATTTCTGGTTCTTTTAATTTTTTTTTCCTACATATTTTTTTAATCTTCATGTTTGCATCTTCCTTCTTTCCTTATCTCCTGCTGCCCCAGAGGCTTATTGCTGCTGTGGCAACATGCTAACGTGTTTAGGAATGATAAGACGTCTAATTAATAGTTTAATTAGCAGTACAAGGTCTTAATAGCTTATTAAAGGAAATACATTCAGAAAATTCTTTTCCTCTCCTTGCGCTGGTACAATATAATTTACCAGCAAATGATAAAACAGTTTGAAACGTTCAGATTCTAGAGAGGGAAGTGGGGCTGGGTTGGTGATTTCACGGGGGATTTTGCACTGCTAATGCCATTATTTTGTTGTTGTTGTTTTAAAACAATTTAAGAGATTAACAAAAGCGATTGGGAAGGAGCAGGCAGTGCAGGCAGGAGCCTGAGAGAGGAATTAGACACAACTGCTTTCCCTGTTCGTGCTTATAAACAAGTCCTGGGGAAGGCAAACTTGCTCTTTAAGAGGCTCTGGCTGAAATGTCAGGTCGCGGTCGGAGCCGGGGCAGCGCAGTCTCCTCCCGCTCCTTTGCCACTAAATTACTTTAAAATCATTATTTTAAACATCCTTGGCTCATAAACTCCAGCAGAGTCTGGCCCACCTCTAGACCCTGTGGCTGGCTCTTGCTCTCGGCAGTGAGAGCCGCAGCGGTGAGAAATCCTGCGGTGAGAAATCCTGCTGGGACTGAGCCGAGGGAAACCAGTGCGCGCCGCCGCAGCTCGGATTCCCCGGGCCGCCGTGTTTTTCCTCTGACCCACACAAAGATTTCTTTCTAAATTTATCACAGCGTTCATCGGCAGTCCCACTTAGTGCAGATTAGGAGGCTGGGCAGGCAGGGTCCATCGGAATGAGGGCAGGGGAGCCTGGAAAACCACGCGGGGCAGGTGCAGCCGCATCCCCGCTCCCCCAGATTCGCCGCTCCCCCAGATCCCCTGGTGCACAGGATCCCTCCCGGCGGCCGGAATGCTGCTCACCATGGCAGCGCCCCACCTCCCGGCTGGGTCCAGGGAGGTTTTGCCGGTCCCTGGAGGCCCCAGCGCTGGCACCGCTGGGGAATTTCCACTGGGCTGCGGAATTCTGGCGGCGCTGCGCAGGGCGCGGAGGTGAAGCAGCACTTGGGGAAGGCTGGAGCGGGGCTTTGTGCAGCACCCCCGAGCAGCTGAGCATCCGTCCGCCTCCCCAGAGCTCTCGCGTCCCCCCGGTCTATACCTGCACATCCTGCCCACCTTTGCGGTGGGCGGCCGGGGGACCGGAGCTGTGGGTTTGTGCCCCGAGAAGCCCCGCGGTGGGGACACAGACGGGTGCTGCCGTGGGTGCCGGCTGATTCTAGCTGCGCACTTTGCAGAGATGAAGCCCTGCCCAGGGAGTCTGAGCCGTGTTTGGAATCACGCAGGGAAATTATGCCGTTCCGAGGATGGCATAATTGGGAGAACGCTTGACTAGCGCAATTTTCTTGTGTGCCCGTCAGCAAATCACTTAATGTGTGCTGTGCCAGGTTTCCCAGCCGTTAAATGGGGAATGATTATCCCACTGCTTCCTAAGAGGGAGTGAGGATAATACCCACTAATGACTGTGGAGGTCCTGGAAGGTGGTCCTGGAGATGTGCAGTGGCACACGCAGGGGCTGCAGCCCTGCAAGGAACACGCAGCACTTCAAGCCCGACAGTCAGGCATTTATTTCTCCTCATGCTGCTTTTTTTTTTTTTTTTTTTAATTGAGGAAAATCCCGAAATAGATTCGTGTGTTTGTGCCGGCTTTTCAAAGACTTCGCTGTCATCCCCTGGGATGGGACATCCCAGCTCCGATGGGGAAGAAGAGGAAAATGCCGGGGGAAGGCAGCTCGGGGTGGGTCTGGAGCGCACTCCTCACTCCTCCTCCGCTCCCCCGGGCCGGCCCCGGGATCTCGCTGCCTCCTGGGAACTGTAGTCGCTGCGGGGTGACCTTGGCCCCGCCGCCGCCGCCTCCTCTGCGAGGGATCCCGGAGGGCCGGGGGGCCCCGCCGCCTCCACCGCCCCCGGCCCGCCCCAGCTCGAAGCGGCCCCCCGGCACCGGGCCCGGGCCGGGGATGCTGCGCCAGGCGAGTACCGCGGGCGCGGAGCGGGGGGATCGGGGCCGCCGGGGCCGGGCACGGCTCGAGCGCAGTCCGCGCTCATCCCGCGCACATCGCGCTGTATCTCCGCGCACATCGCGCGCACATCGCGCTGTATCTCCGCGCTCATCCCGCGCACATCGCGCTGCATCCCCGCGCACATCGCGCGCACATCGCGCTGCATTTCCGAGCACATACCGCGCACATCGCGCTGTATCCCCGCTGCATCCCCGCGCACATCCCGCCGCTCCGCGCGCATCCCGCCGCAGCCCCGCCGCCGCCCCACGCACATCCCTGCGCACCTCCCGCCGCATCCCCGCGCACATCCCCGCGCACATCCTGCTGAATCCCCGCGCACATCCTGCTGAACCCGCGCCGCCGCCCCGCGCACATCCCCGCGCACATCCCGCGCACATCCAGCGCACCTCCCGCGCACATCCCCGCGCACATCCCCGCGCACATCCCGCGCACATCCCCGCGCACATCCTGCTGAATCCCCGCGCACATCC
>NW_024582078.1:3418450-3433140 GCF_017639235.1 Corvus kubaryi | reverse complement strand
CCCGCGCACATCCCCGCGCACATCCTGCTGAATCCCCGCGCACATCCCGCGCACCTCCCGCGCACATCCCCGCGCACATCCCCGCGCACATCCCTCCGCAGCCCCGCCGCGGCCCCGCGCCGCCCGCGCGCATCCCCTGCCTGCATCCTGCCACGCTCATCCCCTTCTCATCCCCTGCATCCCCCCATGCTCATCCCCTGCTCGCTCCCCACTCCCGCCCGTCCCTCCCGCTTGTCCCCCTGCTCCTCGCTCGGACCGGGACCCCCCCGCCGCAGCCCCGGGCCCGAGGCGAGTGCGGCCGCGGCCGGGGGAGGGACTCGCGTGGGACGCGGCAAGGCCTCCCCTCTCCGGAGTGATGAGGATGATTTAAAATCGTGATAATGTTGATAATGACGATGATTACTATACTAATATCAATAGGAGCAACAATAAATAGGAATCATAATAAATAGGAATACTAGCAATGATAGTAATAATAACGATAATGATGATGATAATAATAATGGTGATAATGCTAGTTATCATAATGCTAATAATATTATAATTCTGTTACATTCAAATAAAAGCTTATATAATATCATAATAATAATAATAATAATAAATAATTTGTTACATTTAAATAGAAGGATCCACAGGATAAAATCTTAGGCAACTCTGCCCAGGCTCCCTCCTTCCCAGTGGACAAGTGGGAATGACAGCCCGAGGCCAAATGGGAACATCAGGTGGAATTTAAGGGGTCTCTCATTTCCACGGGGGTGGAATGAGCTCCTTTACAGCTTCGTATTTTCCCTGCTTTTCTATTTAGCGATAATTGCTCCACACAGCATTGTAACTCCCATGCCATGCGTTGTTATGTTCTTGCTCCTTTTTTTCCCCTCCCAGAATATACGATGCAGTTTCTGTTTGTGGACTGTTTTAATAGCAAGGTGGCTGAGACAAAGTTTACTCAATAAACTTGCTGTTCCCCTTGAGCAGCTTTAGCTTAGATAAACGGGCTTTAAAGTCCCGGTCTAGCATGGGACTAAGACTGTTTACCATTCATCATTGTTAGTTAATTGCTGTTTGCTTAAATATTTAGTTTGGATTAAGTTCTTTTATGCTCTTTTCTTAAAAAATAATAAATAAAGGTGTGTTTAGCAATGTGGTAAAAGGCTTTTTAGAAGGCTTTTTAAAGACACTGCAGGGGGGAAGCTCCATAAAGCTCTTTTTTTATATTTTGCATTTAAATTTTCTTATTTGTAGTCTGCTGTGTTGTTATATTTGTAATTAGCCAGGCTGAAGCAGCAAGGGCATTTCACTGTTCTCTGCAGTGGCTGCAGACAGTTTTATTCCTTATTTCAAAGAGAAGAACCCATTGAACCATGGAATATCCCGAGTTGGAAGGGACCCACAGGACCATCAGGTCCTGCTCCCGGCTCTGCACAGGACAGCCCCAAATACAGTTCTCAGCAGGGTTTAAAGCCACCAAATCCAGCTCGAGGCCTGCAGGTGCATTGGTTTCCTGTAAGAGGACAGCTGGAAAGGCAGTTTTGGGAAAGGCACCCAGGAGGGATTCACAGCCCTGTGAGGTGTTAATGAGCCTCAGGATGAGGAGCTGAGTGCCGGGGTTCAGCCCCACAGCAGCTCTTTGCTCTCAGGTACCAGGTCCTGCTCCCTGCAGAGGTGAACGAGCAGGAGGAGCCGCTGGGGACAGAGGGGGGAGGCGTGGCAGAGAGCAGCAGATCAGTGCCTGCTGGAAAGGGCCTTTTTTGGTTCAAACTCCCGTGTTCCAAAGCAGCAGTGACCCAGTCGTTACGTAAACACGGGTTTAATTTTGGAACTTTAATATTTAACGGGTTAGGTTTCCTCCGCTTGCTCTCACACAGTGCCCGGCTGACAAAATGCTTCTCACCCACATTGTCGGTCACTAAAGACGTGTCCTGTGCTGGGTTCGTGTCCACTTGAGTGAATATTTGGTTTGGGGATAATTCTGTGTCTCAGTACTGCTCTGTCAGGCTGGGGCAGGGGTTTATAAGGTGCCGTCACCACGGGTGGCTCCTCTGAGCTCTGCTCTGCCATGACCAGGGAGGACAAAGAACACCAAAGGGTTTTTCTGCACTCAGTGACCCTTCTGCACAGGCCAGTGAAGGTACCACAGGCGTCTCCCGGGAGGGGACAGAAGCTCTGCCTGTCCCCTGCTGCCAAGGGCAGTGATGGTTTCTCAGCTGCGGTCCAGCCCTTCAGCCTTGACTGGGCTGTTCCAAAACCAGCAGAGAAGTCAGAGGAACAGGAAGCAAATTGCATTAGGAGTGCTTTGAAGGAAGGAGTTTCCATGGAGATGGGGAGCCGGGTGGGTTTATTTCGGGTTATTAGGAGGCAGCGGGTCCTTCCCAAACGAACCTGTATTGTCTCCATCCCATGACTTCTGCCTTTCCTTCTTGCTGAGCTGTGTTGGCTTTGGTGGTTCCCTCCCTGCCATCCTCTCCAGTCGTGGAATGGCTGCAGCTCCAGCTTGGAAATATCCCTGGACCACTCTGAGCATTCCCTCCCAATGCCAGTGGGATGGATTTCCCTGTCTCATGTCTGTGAAAGGGATTTGGAATCACAGAAAGGTTTGGGTTTGAAAGGACCTTAAAACTCACCTTGTTCCACCCCCTGCCGTGGGCCGGGACACCTTCCCCTCTCCCAGGTTGCTCCAGGCCTCATCCAGCCTGGCCTTGGACACTTCCAGGGATTTACAAGAGGAAGCTTTTGTTCTCTGTGCTGCAGGAATTACGTTGGTATTCTGGGAAAGAAATATTTGCCTTTAAACTGCCATGTAGCATTTCCCTTTTGTTCCCAATACTTTCTTACCTGGGTGGGTCTCCAGGGCAGTGGCCCTGCCACCACATTCCCAGCCAGCTGCCGTTTCCATAAAGCACTGGGAGAGGGAATAATGGAGACTTTGCACCCTTTAAATATGATTTAATGGTGCATTTCTCAGCGCTGGCTACACTGGGCTGTGAAATGGGTAGGAACTGTTTGGGTACGGCCTGAAACTCGTCCCTGCTGTGTTTACCTGGCCTCCCACAGGTGCTCTGTGACCACAGCCCGTCACGCTGCGTGCCCAGCACAGTTTGTCACGTAACTGGAATGATGCAAACACGGGAATTAGCCCTGCCCTGCTGGGGCTGCACAAATCCATGCTGCCAGGAGCCTGCTTTTGCCCCACAGAGAACACCCAGGGAGGAGCCCCCGGGCATGGCAGGAGCTGCAGCCCTTCCCAGCCAGCTCTCCCTGTACTGCTGAGTAACGCCGTGTCCAGCACTCGGCGTGTCCGCTGAGGCTTGGTGGGCTTGGGGTTTTTTAACCCATCCCTTTGAACCTACAAATTCTGAATTTAATCAGATCATTTTCCCCCAGCCACTGCACATCAGCAGCTCCTTCCTCTGCTCCTCACCCTTTTCCCATGGATGTGCCTCAATGACTTTCTGTCATCTCTGCATACTCAATTTTTCAAAATGTTTGCAGAATTCTCAAGAACCTCCCAAAATCCCGGCCTGGTTATTTATGTAGATTTGGGCACTTCAGTTCTCATTGGTGAATGCTCCTCCTACAGCAGCTCTCCTCTTGGACAGCCTCATTGTAACCTCCCTGTTCCGAGGCAGGGATGGCTTTAGATACCCCAGATTCCATCCCTGGGGCTGCTGGGTTTGGTGTCAAGGCCGTGCAGAGCCAAACGCTCCCCTGGACCCTCCTGCAGCAGGGAGGGGAAGGAGTGCTCCATCTCCAGCAGAGGAGCTGCAGGTGTCCAGAACAGCCTTCCAAAAAGCATCTGTTACATCTCACCAGGGAATTCTAAGGAGAGAGGCTGGAAAGCAAACTCCTGGGAATGCCAGAGCTCCTGAGGAAGGCTGGGATGCAGGGCTCGGGCATTCTTGGCTCACTGCTGGCACATCCGATGGCTTTGTTTCCTCCTGCCACACCCCGTCTGCCTCCCTCCATCCCCCCGAGCTCCTCTCCCCCACCTGGGATGACTGCAATGGGGCAGCCGAGATGCCAGGAGACACATTCCTGAGCATTTCCCGTTCCACAGACTCTCTGATGAATATCCTGGACCTTTCACGCTGCCATAGATGCACCAAACATCCTCCAGACGTGCTCTTGTCCCCTGCCCCGTGGCAGAACCAGCCCAGCCAGGTCCCTGGGGACGCTGCTGTCCCCCGGAGCTGTGCTGTGCCCATCTTCCTGGCACACCCCGTTGCCAAGGAGCCGACGGTGCTGGGCTTCTCCAGAATTCCCGTTCATCCCCAGCTTCCTCCCCCACCTCCCACTCGGCCTCTGCCACGCCGGCACTGGGAACAGGGACGCTGCAAACGCCGCCTCGCTGTGCTGGGACGTGCTCGTGGAGGATCCCGGGGACGGAGCAGGGTGTTACTACCGGGGGGTGCCAGGCACCTCTGCGAGATAGCTCAGGTTGCCATGGTTACAGGTGGAAAACTGGGCTATGGGTTACCTCGGGCCAGTGGCACACGGAGCAGAGCATCTCGTGGCGTTTGGGGACACCTGAGCCAGCCTGAGCCGGGCTGGCGGCCACCAGAACCCCCTGAGCCCCCAAAGTACAGCTGAAAACTTCCCCAAACTTCCCAGGCAGGAGTGGCTGTGGGCAGCAGCCCCAGTGATGGCATCGGGCTGGGGCAGAGCAGCCTCCTGTGAGACCCTGGCAGAAGGAGCCAGTCCCAGCCCTGGGGCCTTTGGTCACTTCTGGGTGGTATTTGGGCACCCCACATTTGGGCATCCCAAATTTTAAGGCTGCAACCTGGTCCAGTGGAATACGTCCCTGCCCATGGAATGAAAAGAGCTTTAAAGTCCCAACCCAGACCATTCCATGATAATTTATTCTTATTTTCTTGGGTTTGTTTGTTTGTTTGTTTGTTTTTTGATAATTTGTTCTTATTTTCTTGGGGTTTTTGGGAAGGGCTAGTATTAGATGCCAGCTTAGAGGCTTAAACCCAGTCCTTGCCATTCCTCAGGTGCTGGCCCTTCCTGCAGGATGAACAAGAATCCTCAGCTTTCCCTTCCCCTTTCAAGGAGTAAAACAGGCTGGGAAGGAGCTGGTTTATGTGGGGTTTTTTAAAGAGAAAAATAATTGGCAGGAACATGAGCAAAGCTGAAAGTATTTTCATCTGTTTTGGTTTGTAATGTTTAATGTTTTGGTTTCTACTTTACGAATTATACAAAGGAATCACTCAAAACAAAGTTCTCCCATTCTGGTAAGGGAAAAAAAATCGGTGGTGGGACTAATGAGATTAATGAGAATTGGCTAAGAAAGAAAAAATCCAAAATATCTTCAAAAACAACAATATCCATTTTTTCTTAGGAAAAAAAATGGAAACGTTCATTCTCTAATTGAGCTTTGTTTGCAAAATAATTCCAGGCTGGGAAGAGTAATCAACTCGTGCATAAAAATACTGTTTCAAGATTAATTTTTATTTTATTAATGGTAGCTTGGGTTTTAGAAATTACTGGTGGTTTTCAAATTATTTTTGCTATAGAAGTACAAAATAACTATCCTAAATTTGTGGGCCCTTGTTTTATGAAAGGCTATGGAGAGAACTGATCAAGAAAACACATTAAAAAAAAAAAAAAAACTTGGCAGTTTGAGGCCAAAACAGCTGTGAAAGGATCCTCTCCTTGCCCCCTCTTTTTTCCAAGTATTTTAAAAGATAACAGCTTAGAACTCCTTATTTTTAGAAGCCTCTAGAAGGCTCAGCTGAGACCCAGAGGCCACAGTGGCTCAGCGCTGTACAAGCAAATTATTTAGGCCAGTTTATCCCCGGCCAAAATAATTTACAATCCCAGTTTCCAGGCTGAGACAAGAGGCAGAGAGAAACCTCAGCCAGCGCTGCCAGCACCAATCCCAGCAGGAACAGCAGAACGCCCCGGTCAGCGCCGGCGCCGGCGCACCCAGCCAAGCTGATGAATATGATAATCCCAAATATGATAATTTTCGGTAATAAAAAGCACTTCAGGATTTTTTTTTTTTTTTTTTTTCTTTCCCCCAGATCAGTATAAATCATTCGTGGCAGCGAGGTTCTCGTTCTGGGCGTTCCCCTGGCAGCCGGGGCTGGGCGAGGAGCCGGAGCTGCTCCGTGTGTCTGGCAGCTCCCGGGCGCCCGTGGGTGCTGAGCCGGGGTGGGAGCGGGGCTGCAGCGGCTCGGATGAATCACGGCACATTTCCCAATCCCTGCCGTGCTTGGAAGAGCAGCCACGCCAGGCAGGGCTGGCAGACACACACGGGCAGTGGGATGTGCCCTCCCACCCGCAGGCAGCTCCAAGCCAGGCCCGGGGCTCTGTGCACACCTTGCGGAGGGCACGGGGAGCAGGGATGCTCCCGGGCACGGGCTGCTGCTGGCCCAGCACGGGGCTGAACAGGCTGCTCGGGAATGCCTGAACAGATTCTTTCCCCGTTTCTTCATTTCCCAATTGGAAAATGTTGCTTTGTTACATTACAAGGTTGGCGGAACTTTTAATGGGAGGTTTTTGTGTACCCAGGGTGCAACTCCAGGGAGCCGGGAGCTGACAGCAGGAGGGACAAGCAGCACTGCGGGACAGCCAGAAACTCTGCTCCAGCATCAGCTGGGCTGCAGGAGACTGGGACTCTGCGGGACTGTCTTCTGGGGAATCAAACAGGGCTGTGCAGGGGAATTCCTGTCAGCTCGGGGGAGTGCCCAGCAGCCCACAGGTACCAACTGCTCTGCACTGAGTCTTTCTCATTTAATTGAAAACAAAAAAAGCCAAATCCTGGATCTGCATTTCAGTGCAGAACCCTAAAAATGTAAATTGAAATCTTTTCTGATCAGCTCTAAGCAGAAATACTGTTCCCCCCAGCACACCCAAACCCTTCTCCCCACTCAGAGCAACCTGCCAGCCCTGGACATGGGCCTGTCTCTCTCAGGGCTGTGTCCCGGCCTTCACCAGGACTTTCAGTTTTTATTTAAAACATCCCACCACGCTCAGTTGGACATTTAAATGAAACCCATGCTGTTCCCCCTGTGCCTGCAGGAGTTGTTCCTCAGGTAAATCCAAGACACTGAAGTTTGATTTCTGACACGGAAACTAAAAGAAACCCCAGAGCATTCACTCCTGGTGTCTGATTAAACAGAACTAAGTTGTTATAGCTGAAGGGATATATTTTCTGGCTAAATATTTAAATAGGTAATTAATATCCATCCCTTTGGTGGGAAAAGAGTTGTTTGCCAGAGTTTCCTAGACTGAACAGGACAAATAAACTTACCAGGGTTTGGAAAACAGAGGCTTAAATCTCTTTATTTCACCCTAAACATTTTGTGACGTTGCTCATGAGGAGCAGTCGCCTCCGAGTGCGAACGTTGTCCCGGAGGAAATAAAACCAGCAGGGATTTCTGGCACAGCCCCGCTGCGGGGCTTTAACCAGAGCCTGGCACGGGCCACGCTCAGCGAGCCGGGAGGGAGGGAGGGAGGGAGGTGCCGGGGGTTCGATCTTTAACCAGGGAGCCGCAGCCCTGCCCTGCAGAGGTTTGGGTCAGCGGCAGAGCAATTTGCAGCAGGGAGCGGAGTTAAGCCGTGCTGGGCAGCTGGGGCCGGAGCCAGGGCCGGCAGGCGGGGACGCTGCTGTCACTGTCACTGTCACCGTCACTGTCACCGTCACTCCCCGCGCCCCTGGCTTATGCAAGAACGGGCACCGAGTGCCCCCGGCCCCGCTGCGGCCACCCGGGCACCGAGCCCCTCTCCATTCACCGCCTCCTGTGCCCACGCGAGACGGGAAACCTGGGAAAAGCAGAAGTGTGGCTGTAATTGGGATTAATCTATTTTTAGCAGGCTGTCTGCTGCCCTGTCCACGCTCCAGCTGAGCTGTTTAATTCTGTCCAGCTCGACTCTTTCTGCAGTGGCACCCAGGACTGATTTTTCTTTTATTACAAACCTTGAATTTGTTTGGGTTTTGGTTTGGTTGGTTTTTTTTTTTTTTCATTCCATTGTTATTTTTTGTTTTTCCAAAAACCCTTTCCCCCTCCCCCTCCCATATAATAACTGGAAAATCCACACTAAAGTAATACAAAGGTTGCTGTATTTAAAAAAAAAAAAAAAAAGAAGGAAAAAAAAGTTATACAACGTTTACTATCGTTATTATTCATTTTACTATGGAGTTTGGAAACCTCGTCATAGATCAGGAATGTGTTGTACCCTGCGCTGCACAAACAGCACAGAAGGAAAATTGCCTCTTACAAGCGATATTGGATAAAACCACGCAGTGATACCGAAAGGGTTTTTGTTAAATAGCAGCAGGACAAGATGTTAAAGCCACCTCTGAGCGCCTCTCCATTCACTGGCCCCGCATTTAAATACCTGCCGAGCGTTCCCTTAACCTATTATGAGGTATTTGCAAAGGGAACTTCAAGATTAGCGCTTCGGAAACCACCCTGGAACACGGCTGGACCGACATCAAGAGACTCCTCCGGCCGCGCTGCCCGGCCCGGCAATGTTCGCCTTTTCCAAATACTCCTGGCCCGCTCCAGAGCGGCCCTGGGGACGCCCTGGCCAGGGGAGCGGTGCCTTTAGCAGAGCATGGGGCGGCGTGGGGGCTGGTTGGGGTTTTCCTCCCGTGGGCGGTCCGCGGCCTCGGGATTGGGAAGATGCTCCGCAGGGAAAACCAGGCTGCCCTGCCAAAGCTCCCCCTGCAAACCCAGCCCGGGGCCGGTTCTGCTCGGGGCACGGGCAGGGCGAGCTTGAATCCTGCCCACCGCACCTCTGCCCCCGCCCGGGGCTGGGGTGACTCACGGAGCTCCGGGTGCTGAGCCGGAGCGTGGCTATTTCCGTGCTCCCCCTGCAATCCCCGCTCCTCCGGCTGCGCTGTCAGGCACCTCAGCACCCCCGCCGCCTCTATTCTTAGCAGCTAATAGCTGAAATAATTCCTTTTGTCTCCGCGCTGCCGGCTCCTTGGATCGGGAGCTGAGTGAAAGCTGCCCCCACAGCCGCTCCCAGGGCTGCAGGAGCGGCCGGGGGTCCCGGGGGTGAGCGCAGTGCCCTGTGCCAGCCAGGAATTCTGGCGAGGGCTGAGGATCCCAAATACCCCGACCCCCGACTTCAACACAGGCCATTAAGCTGTGCTTTGAAGCAGCTGGGATGTTAATGTGGTGCCGCCACCTCTTTGAAAAGGATCCTGGCTCTTCCAGCTGGGAGTTTCCTAGACTTCACCGGAAAAATTCCATGTTTTCAGGGGGAGGGCCAGGTTTGCACCTTCAGGCTCCCATTTCAGTGCCTGCTCTGTGGCGTGGGCTCGGTTTGCACCGAGAACGCGAACGCTCCATGCAAATGTGGCTCCCCAATGCCAGCACAGCCGTGCCAACACATCCCCGACAGTGCCCGGGAACGATCCCACACCTCTGGCAGTGGCGGCTTCTGATCTCGACACCAGCTGCTCCTCACAATTCCCTTGAACCACCTCCCAAAGAGGACTGTGGACCCCCCACCCCGCTCTTTGGGGACTGTCAGCTGTGCACACCCAAACAGATGCACGGAATCGGCTTTAAAACTGTTTGGGAAGGGGTTTATTGCTCTTTATCTGCCTGCTGCTCTTCCTCCTGCTGCTTGGGACCCCAGGGAGAGCAACAGAGTGTTCCAAGTGGGACAGGGTGCCCAGAGCAGCTGTGGCTGCCCCTGGATCCCTGGCAGTGTCCAAGGCCAGGCTGGATGGGGCTTGGAGCAGCCTGGGACAGTGGAAGGTGTCCCTGCCCATGGCAGGGGTGGGACTGGATGGGCTTTAGGGTCCCTTCCAACCCAAACCAGTCTGTGATTCTATGGGCCGGTAAAGAAAGGACTCACTGGCCATTTCTCTAGAATGCACTAAAGAAGCTTGTCTGGAAAACAATAAACCTTCTGGAAAAAACTAAACCTAAATGTTTGTTGTGACTCTGCACCTCACCGAGGTTGTGTTTGGTAAGGATGAGGTATCACTGACAAACTCAACAAGACCTACCCCACATCAGCACTTGAAAAACATGTTATTCTGAATTTTAAAGCAGCTTTTAGGCCTCTGGGTTGGTAAAGTGAAGAAACTTTTCCACTGCCCTGTCCACCTTTGCCCGATTCTTTGCTCCTTCCATTCGTGCCCAGCCACTCCCGAGGGGATGTGCCAAGACTCCCCTTCTGTGGCTCCCGAGGTCGAGGGGTTACAGATTTACAGCTGCCCAGACTTGCTCCGTCCCGGGCAGGAATTCGTTTGGCATCAACGAGGCCTTTGGATTATTTATCTCAGCCTTTCAGTTAAACAGGAACATGCCCTGATTTTAACAATCGTGCTTCCTGAGCTGGGGGAAGGTGTGGCCGATGGCATTTAAACCGAAACCTGAGCCAAGGCTTCCCCGGCAGGAAGCTGGAAGTGCGGGCAGGACCACGAGGGTTTCCTTCAGCACTCAAAACACCCAGGGCCTTCCTCAGGTTATTTTAGCACCCCCAGCAGCAATAATGATGTGCACGAGGGCGAGATTTGGGCAATGTCAGACTCCATATGTTGTTGCTATTAAGGTCATCGTAGCGTGAGAGCAGAAAATCGACGGGAGACGCTGGAGAACTGAGGATGAGCCTTTAGGTACAGCCTGGCACAGAAGCAGAGAAAGCCCAAACTTCCTCTGGAAGCTGAGGAAACGCTCCCTGGTGGTGCTGAGGGAACTTTTTTTCGTGGTGCTGAGGGAACTGTCAATGACAGCCTGGAGGGTCAATCTCCTCCCTCCCTCCTCAAAAAATTGTATTTTCCCCCAGACATCCAGCCCAAACCATCCCGGTTGCAAGTTGTGAAATCTTGTTAATGTCTAGCACAATAAAAACTCTTTATTTTATTAATCAGCACTGTAAGCACTCAGGGCCCAGCTGTGATCAGCCATGGGGTCACCCCCAGTTTTGGAAGGGATTCCAACCCTGCACTGATCTCCCCTGCCTCCCTCTGACCACAGCCATGGATTATTCCCACTTCCCAAGCCTGCTTTCTAGCCCAGGACTTTGCACCCTCATAGGCAGCTCTTACAAAACCAAACCTCTGCCTCCTACTTTCAAAGTCTGGAAGGAAAAGAAAAAAAGCTAAGAAAAAAAAAACCAAACCAGTACCAACACATGGAAATGGGCTCCAGTTAAACCAGAGAAGCAGCCTAGATTTTTATTGTGGAACCATGGCCTCTATTTCCTTACAGAAAATGTCAAATCCTGCCCAAGAGTGTCAGAAGATGACTTTATGTTTTAGGCCTCATCACTCAGTTCAGAGGGCCAAAGTTTTCCCAAGATTTCTTACACAGCAGATTGTTTCCCAGTGCAGACAGCTCTGAGTTCTTCTTGGGAGCCTGAGTGCCACCAGCAAGTACTCAGAGCCACGTAAAGATAGAAACATTCCAGGGCTGCTGATTTTCAAACGAAAGCAAACCATAAAATAAACGCCACAATTCCCCTGAAAGCCACCAGAACAAGTCATTTGAAATAAATCAAAGCTGGCTTCACCTTCTTAATGCACCACAGGCCTGACAAAAGCGGTGTGAGCTGAAAGCATCAGTGAACTGCCCCATTTCTGAGGCTCTGAGTGTTTCATCTGGCTCTGGTGTTTCATCTCGCTCTGTCATGTTCGGAGCTCCGTGGATCTCGAGCTGGCCTCTGCCTGCCTGCACAGTGTGCTGCAAACCACCGGGGAAAAGCGGGAACGCGGAAAATCCGCCCTGGCCCTGCGTGCTGGGGCTCCTGGGAGAACTGGGGGTGACCACAGCAGCGCAGGCAGCTCCACATCTCAGCTCACCCCGGCCTGCCTGGGCGGGGATGACTCATTTCAGGAGCCTGTGCTCACTTCGAGCCATTAAGGAAGGAGTTAATCCCTGCAGCTTTGGCCACAGAGTGGATGTGTAAGGCCTGAAGTCCCATGGGCTCGATTGCATAAGAAACCATGTATTGTGGCATTTAGTTGATCATGCACTACTTCTTCTGGTCACATGGAGGCTTGATTTCCCCTTGCATCAGCTACTACAGACTTTACATTTCTCGTACTGGTGTCTGTTCGGTTACCGGGGTTACCCCCTTCACCCCACAGCAGAGCCTGTGCTGCTCACCCAGCCCTGATCCACGGGATCTCACTCTGTTTTTTGTAGGATCCTATCAGAGGAACCGGGTGCTTGTAATTTTTCTCATTTGTGTCTGTGCGTAACAGGTGTCATTTTCAGTGTAGTACAGACAAATCCCAAAATAGCTCAGGCTCTTCAGACGCGGCGAGGAGAAAAAACCGTGGTTACTTCAGCTTTGGTTGTAGTGAAAAACCCAACGCTCGCAGCCGGCTCTGAAGTCGGAATTAAAATGGCAGACGGAGGTGGGGAGCGGGGATCTCTCTGCATTCCGTGCTTCCTGACGGACTGCTCCTCGCTGCTCCGTGTGTGCACATGAACTCCCTCACACAGCGCTGCCTCCCCATCAGCTTCCCTGATTCCCAGGAGCTGCACCTACCACGGATCCTCCTCCACACTTCCCGGTGCCGGCAGAGCTCTGCTTCCCCTGCCGGCTGCCGGGGCCGGCCGGAGGCACCGGAGTTAATCGAGGGATTTGGGGGGCAGAGGCAAGGAGAGAGTGTGCAGCTGCAAAAGGCTCCTTGCCTGGGGATGATGCCTGCTGTGCTGAAATGCAGAGCTGCTTGTGGACTGTCTTTGTCGGGGATTATTGGATTCTGGTGACTCCAGGAACGCAGTTATTAGTTCCCCTGCCTACGCCGAGCGTTTTGAATCTGTGTGTGTGATAACACTTATTAATACTGCTCAGATTAAGAAGATTCTATGGCTTTCCAGCACTTTCAGCACCTTATCTCACACTAGGCATCTGCCCAGCAGCTGAACCACGCTCAGATCAATGTCCTGTGGCCAGCAGAGCAGGGGCTTGTGGGGCCAGCAGTAGCCTCATGCCCAGAAGTCCTGTGTTTGTTCACAGCAGCAGCTCCTCTTAAGCTGCCTTGTGCTCCAGGGGATCTGTCTGCTGAGGATTTGCAGGACGTGGGCCTAAAATATTTTATTTCAGGAAGTCAAGCAGTGGTTCCTGTCACCGAAACAGTTAATCAGAAAGCACCAACTCTCTACTGCAACGTGTGTGTGCGTGCGTGTGTTTTTGTTTTTTAGAGCCAGCAAGATTTGCTTTGGTTTCTTTAAAGCAGAAAACACCAGAAAAGTTGGCTGTGGTTTCAGCTGCTATCGCTTGAGATTTGTACTGCTGACTACCAATCCTAAAAGAGTTAACCTGGCAAGTATGACTCAGAAGCAGAGAAGTGGATGCAAGGCTGAGAGCCGGGGAGGAAGTGCAGAAACAGAGGTGAGGAACAGAATAATTGCCAAAAAAAGGTGCAGAGTCCAGGAGCGACGTTCCCTCCGATCTGCCTGGCCCTGGCACCGCTGGCACGGGCTCCCTGGAAAGCTGCAGTTCCGCTCTTATAACACAAGGAGCAGGCTGGAGAATTTAGAGCTGCGTCACAGAGCTCAGCGAGAGAGTGAGAGAGCAAGCTCCGTCGATAGGTCTACCAGCAACAGCCCTGCTGCAGCAAGAGGGGAGAGAGGCAGCAAGAGAGGCAGAGAGGGCTCCAGGAAGAGAAGTGGCACCAACACCACGGACTGGGCTCCTGCCACCATCCACTGTCATTTGCACCTTGTTCTCGGGCTCGCTTGGTGTAGGAGGCTTCGCCCATTGACGATGCTGGAGACCCGGCGCGCTTAATCCCGCGGGGAGGGAGAGTGGGCAGACACCGAAAGGGTTAACGGGAAGGAAATTTCTGGAACCTTCTCTTCTGCGGCGCTCCAGAGCGAGCGGAGGGCTGAGGACTGCGCAGATGGTGCACGGGCACAGCTCTTCGGTCCGGTTCGTCTCCCTCACGTACGTACCCTTTGATCAGGATGGGGCTGGAGCTGCAGCTACGTATTTGGATTATTTGCAGGGCGTCCCTCTCCCCCGGCGTCCGTAAGTTCGGATCCCAAAGTGCCTTTATTATTATTTTGGCTGGGTAGGATTGCTCTGTTCTGCGTCAGAGCTGTTTTCTCAATGGAGCGACGGCACAGGTTGTACTAATGTCACTCTTGCCGGCATTGCTGTACTGCAGAGGAGGGTAGTAGTCGTGGGGGAGAGATGACAACTTTGCAAAGACTGCTGTTTTCCTGGTTTGTCTGGGCTTTTTATCCCCCCCCATGTCCCCGGAGGCTGGCATGTCGGCGAGGGGTTGGTGCAGGGGTTAACAGGCACCCTGCGATTCAGAGCTCCGAGGTTTGTCACTGCGTAGTTCGCAAAGTGGCAAACGGTGACGCAGTGATCATTGCAGGGCACGTCGTCCAGTTTTTAAAAGCACTGGGGACAGGTAGACGGGTGCCTTCCAGACGCTTCCACACCAGCTGAAAGGGGTTAAAGATGAGTCGAGCCGGGAAGCGAGCATTTAGGGATTAAATGTCATCATTTTGGCGTTGGAAAGTTGTTTACCTTGCTCTCTCGGTGTCTCCATGCTGGCAGGCGGCCAGCTCACATGTGATAGTCTTCCCTGGACTGCTGCATCATTAACGAGAGCCAGCGCGGGCTCCCATTGGCCGCGGCGGGCGCAGCGCCGGGGCCGCGCCGCCATTGGGCGCGCCGGGGATGGCAGGTGGAGCGCCCGAGCCCATTGGCCGCGCGGGGGGCAGCGCAGCGCAGCGCCGGGCCGGGCCGAGGGG
>NW_024582078.1:3386709-3418050 GCF_017639235.1 Corvus kubaryi | reverse complement strand
GGGAGCCGGGCCGAGCCGGGCGGAGGGGAGGGGAGCCGGGGCGGGCCGGGCCGGGCCGGGCCGGGCGGAGGGGAGCCGGGGCGGGCCGGGCCGAGCGGAGCCGGGCCGAGCCGGGCGGAGGGGAGCCGGGCCGGGCCGAGCGGAGGGGAGGGGAGCGGAGCCGAGCCGAGCCGAGCCGAGCCGGGCCGAGCGGAGGGGAGCCGAGCCGAGCCCGCGGTGGGCACCGGCTGCTGCCTGCTCCCTACTCCCTGCTCCCTATTCCCTGCCTGCTCCTAATTCCCTGCCTGCTCCCTGCTCCTCATTCCCTGCCTGCTCCCTGTTCCCTGCCTGCTCCCTGCTCCTCATTCCCTGCCTGCTCCCTGCTCCCTATCCCCTGCCTGCTCCCTGTTCCCTGCTCCTCATTCCCTGCCTCTCATTCCCTGCCTGCTCCCTGTTCACTCCCTGTTCCCAATTCCCTGCCCGCTCCCTGCTCCCTGCCTGCTCGTGTCAACCAGAGCGGCCGAGCGGCGCGGCAGGCACCGGCTGCTGCCCTGCTCCCTATTCCCTGCCTGCTTCCTATTCCTTGCCTGCTTGTGTCAACCAGAGGGGCCGTCTGGCACAGCCAGCACCGTGCTTCTGCCCACTGCTCCCTGCCTGTCCCCTGCTCCCTGCCTGTTCCCTGCCCTGCTCCCTGCCTGTCCCCTGCCTGCTCCCTGCCTGTCCCCTGTCCCCTGCCTGCTCCCTGCCTGTCCCCTGCTCGCTGCCCGCAGGTGTCAAATGGGAGCGTTCATCCAGCGCTGCAAGCACCGGTGGCTGCCCCTGCCCTGCTCCTTGTTCCCTGCTCCCTGCCTGCAGGTGTCAAATCTTAACATTCATCCCAGCACTCCGAGTATCTGCCTGCTGCTCCCTGCCTGCTCCTTGTCTGTTCCCTGCCTGCTTCTGCCTGTTCCCTAACCTCCCTGCCCATTCCCTGGCCTGCTCCCTGCCTGCTTCCTGCCCAGTCCCTGCCCGCTCCCAGCTCCCTGCCCACTGCTCCCTTCCCACTCCTGCTACCTGCCCTCTGCCCACCATTCCCTGCCTGCCACTCCCTGCCCGCTGCCCACCACCCGCTGCTCGCTCCATTCCCACCTCGGATCCCAGGATGCCAGGCGTCCCTCGGGCAGCAGGCAGGACAGGAGCCGGTCGCTGCTGGGTGTGCTGGGTGCAGCCCTTCGCCCACGGGTTCTGCTGGGACATCTTGTTTCCCTGTCCAGTCGCGATGATGACGATGACGTGTCAGAGCTGCAGCTCACGGGGCAGGGGAAAGTACTGGGATTCAGGGCTTTTCTCCTTGCTTCCTTCTCCCTTGTGAGGTGCTGGAGTGTTGGCAGCACTGTGAACAAGCAGCTTGGGGCAGGGATTGCACCTGGAAATTATGTTGTGGGAATAGTCAAAAGAAGTGAAAACGACTCCTGCCCAAACTCAGCTTTTGTTTGCACAAGTGTGAGTTTGCCAGAGGCTCGGTAACATCACAGAGAGATGGAGACTGCCCTCAGTGATGGGTCTGCAAAGACTTGCAAAGGAGAGAACAGCATTAGAAAGCAAGGACTGAAGGACTGGGAAGGACTGGTTAAGGATGAATGGGAGACTGAGGGCAGAGAGCAGCTCCAGAGAGAGGATGAGGAAGTGAAGGGGAGAACACTTTTCCCTCTTAACCATTTACTATACTATTTTTTCACCTCTCTTCTTAAAGCGACCAGCAGTGAAGATGGCAACTCTGCCTGGAAGTGCTGAGGACACAACCAGCCTTGAGCTTGGTCCTTCTGGCCGAGGAAGTCTCCCGATTATGCAGTGGAGTGGTAACTTTGCTTTCTCATACGACAGGGACCATTATTCCATAGCCTTTCATCATTCCAAAGCTTACCCAAGTTTCAGGATGTGCTAGCAGGAGTGTTTAATCTCTCTTACTCACTGGCTGACATCTCCACTGTCAGGGTTGGTTGGTTAGCAACAACTGCTGGGCTCAGCACCGGCTCAGGCACCGCACGGCCGCCGTCCCCATCACCTGGGCTGCAGCCCGGCCTCTGCAGGGTGGTCTGGGAGACAGGGAGACAGGGAAGGGCTGGATTTACACCCCGAACGGAATTTCGGTGGTTTGGTCGCGAAGGCCGCAGGCGCTGCGGATTTTTCCCGACTCCGTCCTTTGCGCAGGGCCGCCATTTCCAACGGCAGTGCGGTGCAGGGACAGGGAGGGAAGAACCCAACAGACTCTACGTGCCACTCCCCACTTTCTTTCCCTCTTTCCCATCTCCATCTTTCCTCCTTCCCCTCCTTCTGTGCCCGATTCCATAGGGAATTTCAGCCTCTTACTGCAGTCATCACAACCCCTCCTGACTCACTGAGCCTTCGCTGGCTGTAGCTGGCTCCCTCGGAGCATCCTCACGTCCTGCAGCGCCAAATCCGCAGAGCAGGGGAACAACGGGAACAACAGGAACAGCAGCGATGACGGTGGTCCCTGCAGCCAGACAGACAGGCATAAATACTCCCACACCCACGAGAACAGGCCCAGGCAGCTGTAGAGGGGGTTCTGTACGGCCAGGAGCTGGACAAAGGCACGATGCTGGGTTGTGTGGATGATGGGTGGGTCGAGTCTGTTTTCCCCAGCGTTGGTTGCATGGACAACTCTTTGTGGTTTTCCCCAGCACAGCTGTGGGGTAGAGAACCCCTTAATTTGTAAAGCTAGTGCTGTTTCATGGCTTTCAAGGAGGTGCCACTGGCTGCTGAGTGTGTTCAGTGTAGGGATGCATTTGGTTTAGTTCCTTTTGCCACCGTGTTTTGGCCACAGCGATGGTTTAACTGTGCCTAACCGCAGGGAGGGTAAGGAGACGGATAAAAGAGGAGTTATTTCAATGTTAAACTCCAATGTAAATCTCATTACTCAGGAATTGAGGTTACTGTCAGCAGGTAAATCTGTGGGACTGGCAGGAAACAAGGCTAAGAAGGGGACAGGGCATATTTCTGTAGGACAGCAGTGATGGTGTGCACAGGGATGGCACTGTCACCGCGAGCTGTACCTGGGTAACTGTTCCATAATCGTTCTCTGCAGAGTGCCGCAAAAGGACTGGGGAAAGCTGTGATTTCTCCCTCCCTCCGACACTCGTGTGTGACACTGTGAGAGCTGATTCATTTTCCTCTATCTGGGTTTCCCTGCTCTGGGGAGTGGGGTTTGCTCTGCCTCGGCCTTGGTGCAGCATCGTGACGCAGCGCTCGGTACCGCGCCGACAAAACACACGCAGTTTTCTCGGGCGTTCTGACCGCTCAGGGACCACAGGATTCGGGGAAGGAAGGGCAGGATTTCACGTGCCCATGATATAAATTTAAAAGCATTACCTCTGCTTCTCTGCTAGCGGAGGAAGGCTCTGTGAGGGACGAGACAGCCATGATCTCCTCCTGCACTTGTTTTGCCGATGGTCATGTTACATCTGTGACGCAGACGAATTTTGCTGTTGGTCCCTGTCGGTGCTTTAGGGAGCGGAGCTGATGAGGGCACAAGCTTGAATATGGTTAGAAACATTCACTTCATATCGATGTCAAAGTTCAAAGCACACCTGGAGGGTCAGGGGTATCAGATCCACCTACTGACCCCCCCAAATGGTGGAGGAATTCGGATGAGCCACAGCAGCCCTGGCCATTTTGCTGCTCGCAGAGCAGGCTCGGAGCCTGCAGCG
Source organism: Corvus kubaryi (assembly GCF_017639235.1). Lineage (NCBI taxonomy): Eukaryota > Metazoa > Chordata > Aves > Passeriformes > Corvidae > Corvus > Corvus kubaryi. Next base: position 3,414,364 of record NW_024582078.1, on the reverse strand, counting down.
CTGCTGCTGTTCATTTCCATGTTATACAAATACAGCGTTGGGCTCTGTGTCAGGAGCTTTCTGATGCTGTGAGAAGCTTAAAGTCTACAAGCAAATGTTTTTCTTTTCTTATTTGGGAACATTCATTAAAATGTCTAAATGCCAAGTGTTCTACCCTCTCTCCTCTGACAAATCTCTCCCAGACCTATCCAGAAAATTCAGTGCTGCTGCGTAGGATTTTTAAAACTTTATCATGGTGTTTTCTTACAGTTTAATATGGGTGTGGCTAGGGAGGAGAGTAAGATTTAATTTGGTTGAATATCTCTAATGCTGATGTTAATGGACAAGGATGTAGGCAAGAGACAGGAGTTGTCCACATCCTCTTTATCTCTGTATATAGATAGCCCCAAGCCCAGGCTGCAAGGAAAAAGAAGGGAATACTCTATCCCATTCCCACCCACCCAAACAATTTTGGTGCAAAGGCAGCAGTAGAAAAGGCCAAGCTGGAATGTCACAAAATGGTTCCCCCAGCACTCAGAGATGCCAGTGCCATTTATCCTGGCACGGCTCCGAGAGCGGCACTGCGAGCCGCCTGCTGCAAGGTCATTCCCCTGACTCATGGTCAGCAACCAGTTGGTTCAGGAACTCCCAATCCACTTCTCTTGCAATTGTGCCCATGCCTGAACCTGGAGGGGAGGCTTGAAAATTAACATTACTGCAGTAGTGGGGGCACTGACCCCAAAAGTCCATAAAAATCCTGTGTCTCTGAAAGGTTTTAAAATCCGTATCTGTAATTTGTTTCTTTGCTAGCTCCAAATACTTTGCACTACCTCCCTCATCCCCCTTTTCCCCCAAGACTTCCTCTGGACTGCTGGGAATCAGGAGTGGCGTGTATTTAAGGACCCACAGTCTGTTCTAGGGAAAAAAACCTCAGTGTGTATTTGCATTTCTGTAGCTGCCAGGTGGACCCTGCAGGCTCCCTGTCGAGCCAGGGGTGTCTCTCAGGTGCTTTCAGTTTCAGCTACCTCAGCTCAGGAGCTGTCTTGTCCCCTCCCAGGTATCCCCATTTTTCCCTGGTGCTCCTATTTGTCCATGTCACTCATATTTTCTGTTGTCTCAGGACAACATCAGCCATGGATATGCTTAGGGCTGGCTCTGGATGTCTCAGCCACACAGGCAGCAGTGGAGTGATTAATGCCTCTGAGCAAAATAACTTACTTAGTCCCCAAAGTTCAACCTGGGGGCACGTTCTGTGAACAGAGAGGGGCAGGGGGAGCAGTGCAGGCCAAGCAGGGTCTCCCGGAGCTGCCAGCCCACCTCACCAAGCCCCCAGCCGTGGGCAGCCTGACCCTGCTCACCATAAGCCTTCGCCTTCCCCACCATTATTCCCTGGTTTCCAAAGGGACAGAACCTGGCTGCCAATCCCGATGCCAGTGACGACTCCTCGCCCACAGGGAGGCAGATGTGATGGCTCGTCTGCTAAAAACTGAGCCAACACACTGTGATTCAGCCCTCCAGCTTTCCAAGGAAGAGCTATTTCTGAGTGAAGCTCATCTCTTCAGCTCCCCCCACAAATTCTCACAGTGCTCAGGAGTCCAACAGCAGCCACGGGGTTTGCATTTGGATATCCAGCTCAAATGCTTCTTAAACATCGACAGTGGCTCTTGGACACACGGTGATATTCCAGGGATGGAATGGTGGAAATCCTTGGAACAGGGACAAGCCAGCAGCTCGTGTGCTTGGGGGAGTCAGCCAGGAGTGTTTGGTCAGTGCTTTTCTCCAGCTGTTCTGCCAGCTCCTGGTACTGCAGGTAGTGTTGAACTAAAGGCTTGTTTTCAGAGGTCTGGCTTAAAGGCAGGTTGTACTTCAGTGAACATCTTCTGGCTGGGTTTGTTTCCTTCTGCTCCTCACTGGCACAGGACATTCTTTTGTCTCTTGAATGACACAGAAGAAAAATATGGCTTCCCTTGCCATTACCTAGAGGAGCTGCAGCGGTGGTGTTGGGGGAACACCATGTTCCTGAACTGACTGTACAAATCACAACAATCATCTCCCTGTGAGTGCTTTCAAGCCCTGCAATCAGTACTTTACATTCTAAAGTGATGCTTAGGTACAGAAGTTAGGAATGGAAAATGGCCTTTCTGGTTGCAGCTGCTTAGGTGGATCACTTGTTTGAGTGGAGGGAGTTTTGCAATGGGCTGCTCGCTCAAGCTCTGTAGGGCTGAATTTGATGGGTTTTCATTCCTGCTGCCCTTCCCTGACCTCAGCCGTGTAAGGGCGATGCTTCTCTGCCCCTGTGTGAGTTTGCCTGTGAAAGCTGAAATCCTCCACAGGATCCAGGGCTTCAGCAGTTCCTGTGCCCTCCAAACAGGCTGAGGGTTTGCCCAGGAACTCTCCTGAGAGCAAAGGCGGGGGAGAACTGGATGACTCCAGGCAGGCCAAAGCAATTTCAGATGAGCAGGGGGGGATCACAAGACGGGGAACTGCAGCACTAATATTTAAGCACACCTCTGATGGCCACCATGCGAAAACAGACACTGCTGAGTGCTCTGACAGATTCCCCTTAACAGGAATTGCAATCAGTGACCAAGCAGGCCTGACAGTCCCATTGCTCAGAGTTAAAAGGGACACAAGGCTCCACAGGCTTTTACCCCGATTCTGTCCCAGTGTTCAGCCTGCCTTGGGGTTTTAGACACAGAGTTTTTAATTCCATTTGTACTGCAGTTCTAAGGCTGCAAGAGGAGGACTGAAGGAATAGGCTACGTTCCATTCAGGATTGCAATGTGCAGTTTTTATTGCAGTCTTTATAAGCAACAAAAAAACCCTCCATTATGTTTTAAACTCATGAGGGAGGTACCTGGTTTTGCTGCCCACAGCAGCAGTGGCATCTCCAGAGCCATCTCTTAGGCACAAATATCAATTTTCCTAAGCAGTGCAGCACCTACTCTGCCTTTCCTCAGCCCAGGCCCGTGCTGCTGACACACCAAGTGTTCCAGGCTGAGCACTGGCTCCAAGTGCAAGTCAGAGCACATTTGTCCATAGCTGACCCACGCAGCACCAGACCTGCACAACAAAGAGATGCAGTTACAGGCTCCCCACGCTGAGAAGGCTTTTTTAGAAACCTTAGAAGTTCACTCATTTCCATTCCCCTTACAGGTCACCACTTGTACTGTCACACCCCTTGTCCTGCACCTGGCCTTGGGCTGATTCATTCCTTCACTGGGAGGATGATGCATCGAGCTCAGATTCTCAGCATGTAAAACAGGGATTATTTTCTCCAGGGGAGACCAGAGCCTGATGAACCACGAGTTTCACCCCGTGATGTGAAAATGCAGGAGAAAATTTATGATGCACACTGAGATCTGTTTTGCTCTCTGTAAAAGCCCCAGAACTGCCTTTCTATGCAAAGTGCAGGTTGTGAAAAATCAGGTCTGTGACATCCAGGCTTGCCTTGTTCCTGCAGACTAAAGGTCTCAGGGTAGAGAGGAAGTTCCCCTTCACAGGGAAGGCAGGGATTCCCTTTTTGTCTTTGTCTCCTATGGAATGTATAAAGCAGTGTGAAGTCCACGACAGCCTTTGAGATGTTCCTCTGAAAGAAGCTACAGAACAGCACTGCCACTAAAACATCTGAAAAGGAGGAAAGCCACAGAATGACATTGTACTTTCCCTACTGTTATTTACTGGGAAGTCCAGACCACTGTGACAAAGCCAAGGACAGGGGACAGTACTTGCTGGTTGCCACGCAGCAAATGTTTGAGACAAGCACTGCTTCATTTTCTTCCCTGTGACAGTGGGCAGGCCCTGGCACAGGGTGCCCAGAGCAGCTGTGGCTGCCCCTGGATCCCTGGAAGTGTCCCAGGCCAGGCTGCAGCAGCCTGGGACAGTGGAAGGTGTCCCTGGCCACGGCAGGGGGTTGCCCTGGATGAGCTTTAAGGTCCCTCCCAACCCAAACCATCCTGTCATCCCGTTTTCCTGCCCAGGTGCACATTTCCAGCAGGGTGCTGTGGATCACAGCATCCTGAACCATTCCTTTACTCCTGCCCAGACACACTGAGAGCCTTGGAAAGGAGAGCACAGACAGATGAACCCTTCCCAAAACATGCACCTGCACCTTGGCAAGAAGGGCTGACACCTTCTGAGGAGCTTGTGAAGGCAACAGGACAAACTCCAGGTAGCCTGGAGGAGGGACAGCAGCATCTTAATTATGCTGAAGTGAAACCTGGTTTTATCAAAACTATAAATAATAAATGAGCCGTTGGTCTTCATCTGCTGCATGATATTTCTGGAAAGGTTGGTCTCCTTTGCAGAGGGGAAGATGTGCAGAAGTTTTCAGTCCTTCTAAGTCTCCTGCTTTGACACAAGTTCCCATTTTCAGCAGCACAAAATGAAGTGACATTTCCTCCAACCATTTTTCAAAACCCTAATGAGGATTTCTTTGTAATGCTTCCTACTGAGGCAAGGAAAACCCAAAGCAAACCTCACTCTGAGCCTGTTTCTCAGGGATGCTGCTGTGATTCTGTGATGTGTGCTGCACCTGCCTCTCCTCACCAGCAACTCCTGGTCCAGCTTTTCAGGAGTAAATCTCACCTGATAATAGAGGGTGCCTCATGAATAACTGTGCCAGCACGGCAGGCACTGGGGAGGGAACCTGCTTTCCACTCGTCTTTCACCCTGTTGCCCCAGATAATGGATTTAGAAACACCAGTAAATATCCAGACACGGGAATCTAGTCCAGTTATTTCCCCTTCCTCCACCCCTCTTTCTTGGAAGGACAAGCTCCTCTCTCTCTGAGCTTTCCCTCTGCTGCCTGGGAGTGTGCATTAGGATGGAGGCACTGGAGCAGGTTTTTGGATGTGGTTACAGCAGGAATACACAGAGTTGCCAAAAACCCAGGGCATCAGTAAGTGAAACTGCCGACTGCAGTTGTACTTTACTCCATTTCACATCGGCCTCTGCTCCAGCACAGGTCAGACACTTATCCAAGGGTTGATAGCTCCTGAATTATGCATGTGTGGAGCAGTTCAGAGGCTTCACAAGACCCCATCTATTCCCTCTGCTCTGAGCCATGGCCACTGCAGGTTAAGTGCACTGCTCAGCCCTGCTGCAGTTCCAGGAACCATCAGCCACTCATTTCCACACTCTCCTTCCTCAACAACTTCCACTGAACCATTTACAGTTCAATTTATGAACGCTCCCTTTTTGTTCTGACCCACACTCAAGGTACTTCCAATCCCATTTATTTTCATTCTGCCTGCAGAATTTAAAAGCTGTCTCACAAAAATCTGCAAGTCCTCGCTTATTTAAAGCACAGGGACTGGTGACAGAGGAAGCTCTATCAGGATGGTCACATTTCCTTTTCTTGTCACAAAAGCACCTGATCTGCCCTGTACTCTCTGATCAGTGAGTGACAGAAAGCCAGAACACTCTCTGTCTCGGACAGAATGAGGTTTAGAGCCTGGTTTCATCCGCAGTGAAATGGAAAAAGCATTCCTGTACAACACGAGCTTCCCACAGTCACCCCAACAGCATCGTGCTCTGCACCACCACGAAATACAACCTTGATCCCCACTTGCTGGGAAGAGCTTGAGTGCATTCCCCTGGCTAGGGCAGGGAACAACACTCACTGCCAGGCTGGGGCTTTCCTCACCACATACTCAATTTCTCCTACACCAGCCTCAACCATCCGCAAGATGCCACAAGAAAGTGTATCCATAAAGTAGCTAAGCCAAAGGTAACTGTCTTGCTGTCTAATAAAATTAAATAAATGAATTTTTCTCTAGGTACGGTGGAGATGAAGGATTTTCTCCCTCAGCCTGCAGCCATGCACAAGATGTGTCTTCCTCTGGAAGCTGGTTTCACATGGTGGCTTAGATTTTCCCACTTTGTATCTAGCACCATTTGAAATCAGTGTTCTAGGAGCAAGAATTACAGCGTGGGAGGAGACCAAGCACCTGCTCACTTCAACAACATCCTCTGCTCCTCAGATCAGCCCCTTTTCCAAAGGTTATTTTTTTGCCAGCCATCCACTTTGTAACATCATCTGATTTCTAGACACTTCTCCAACCACTGTATGCACGCTCCCAAGCCAGGGCCACGCCAGAACAGCCTCCTGCTCATGTACTTCTGCTTAATAAACAATGGATATGAGTTCAAGTTGTCCAGAGTAAAGTGATCCAGAAGTTGCATGAAAACCAACGTGGTGCTTCTTGCACCTTGACAGGCAGAGTGTGTTTAATATCCAAAAAGTAGGACCAACATTTAATTTACTGCCTCAGAGCAAAAGGATTTCCACTCTCTGCTTGGGGACTCCATCACCACAGGCTTCTCATTCCATAGCTCCCAGAGACTTGCTCTGCAATCACAGACATTCCCTCCAACAATTTGACCTCAGCAGTTAAACACAGAAGTGCCTTCAGCAATCCCAGAATCCCAGAACCCCAGACTGGTTTGGGTTGGAAGGGACCTTAAAGATCATCTTGTTCCAACCCCCTGCCACGGGCATCATGAAGATGCCACACAGCACACACAGAGCCCACTCCTTTTTCTACAGTTATTTTCCAGTTTGCTGCTGGTAACATCCAGCAGTCTTTCACTTCTCCAGCCCTGCATCCCAACCACTAGAACGAAGTGGAACTCTTTTTGTTTGCCCTCACTGATGTCCAGCGTGTTCCCAGACATGGAAAAGCTGATCCCTGTGCGGATGAAGGTTTGGTCAGAGCACTGAGTAGTCATCTCTAAAGAATGCATAGCTGTCATCTACAAGAGGATCCTTCTCTGAGCCAGGAAAATGTCTCTTACACAGGCTGACCGATTTCTCTTGGTGTTCAGAGTCTCAGTTTTTGTCTAGCACCATTTGAAATCGGTTATGATGTAGGGGGAAAAGCAACAATAGTGGAAAACTTCCTTCCCCCACCCCCCAAGTCACAAACAAACACCATCCAGAGCACAACCTGGCCTCCCAAACACCAGTGGTTTGCTGTTCTCTGACCTGGAGTTCCCCCCACAGGCCGAACATCCTGCACAAAAGGAGGACAGTCAGCATCCCTTTCAAGTAAGGACGGGATGCTTCCACACAGAGAGAAGCATCTCTTCAAACATAACTCAGACTCTTCAACTCAAGCAAGCCAGGGCCTGGGTGTGACAGCACAGCCTCCCAACCTTCCGACCACTTCTACTCCATGTGCTGTTTGTTTGCCTTAACCTGTTCTTTACACAGATTTTTTTTTTTTTTCCCTTTTAAATAAAATTGTGTGCTCTACGCTCCTGGGCTGTGTCTCAGGTAGACAGATCACCTGATTCCCTGCTGGACAACACCTAAGTGCTGCAAGTCTCTTCATTTCAGCCCCCAGCTCCACCTTCCGCACTCTCAGAAGTATTTAGATTCAGAGAATCAGAATGGTTTGGCTTGGAAGGGACCTTAAAATCATCCAGTTCCAAGCCCTGCCATGGGCAGGGTTTAATTTACACTGACCTTAAGCGTGACACTGAGAACCCACCAAGCACTGACACTTTGCACTATTTAACCCTAAACCAGGTGACTCTGGACCTGTTACCAGTAGATGGCAACAACACATCTTTACTCCCTGCAGCCTCTCCCTCAGCACAGAGCTCATGTGTTCACGGCTCTTCAAATTTCAGTTCCAGACTCCAAAATGAAACAATTCACGCAGCACTGAGTTTCAGAAAAACAGCATAGGACTCATAACAATTAGGCCAAATTAATGTGTAGTGTTTAAGTCAGATTCCTAGAATCACGGAGCAGAATCCCAGAATGGTTTGGGTTGGAAGGGACCATAAAGATCATCCCATTCCATGCCCATAGGCAGGGACACCTTCCACCAGAAACTCTGCTTATCCCCTCAATGCTCACTGCAAACCCAGAACTTCATGGTGCACAGTTGTTTAGTCTGGCATCATTTCCACACCAACTCACTTTGAGTGTCACAGCCACAAACTGGGAAAGAAATACAGCATATGAGGTTATTTTTTCTATTCCACCCTCTGAAAGGCTTCACTCCGTCAGGCAGCTGACTCCACACATGGCTTTGCCATGGAAGTTAAGTACATTTCAAGTGTGAAACTCCTACAATTCCTAAACCTAAACCCACCAGGGCTGTATTCCCTAGGGATTGCATTTGTCACACACTGGACAAAAGGGCCAAAACACCCTCTGGGCTTTGCCTCAAGTGTTCCACCAGAACAGCCCCAGGATAATCTTCCTCTTCTCCATCAACTTTTCACCAAGTTTTTCAGGAGTCAACACTGGAAAGTTTTGGAGGTTCTGGGAAATTCTCTGCAATTCTAAAAGAAAACCCCCAAAGGCTGCTCAGCAAATTAAAACACACCCCCTACACTACCACTGAGTAACTCTGTGCACGAGCTGCAAACTTCAATCTCAGCAGTTACCACCTGATGTTTGGGACATGAAAAATCACCTGGGTAACAATGGGAAAAGAGCTGCTCAGCACCATGATGAATGAAAGACAAACACTTACTGCTAAATAATTTAACATTTTTATTTGCAATATTACAAATCATCGCTAATCTTTACATCCAGAAAGAAGTCCAAAAATACGGCCAACTTTTACAGTGATTTCACTTGCCAGTGAAGTGCATTTCAGTGTGTTTTAGGACATTGCAGATGCCACGCAAAGCAAGCTGAGCTCCTGACCACCACTGCACTCACTCCCAATCACACATCCCAGTGTTTACAAACAACTCTCAAACTCAGATATCAGCCAGGCCACGAACAGCAAATCCTTCTGCAGAGCCAAAGCCCCTTTCTAATAACGACAGCCTATTATGAACTCTAATAATACAACTGCTGGGATTGTCCCAAAAAAGCTCTATAAAGCCCTAAACAGTTCTGTGCCACTCCAACAATCTGATGATGACAGGGAGAGCAGTGCCAAGCAGCCACAGACAAGCCAGAGTCGTTTCAGTGCTGCCTCAGGCATCTGAAGTGAGGCTATTTGGGTTTTCTGCGAAAACTGGTTCTTAGAAGCTGCCTGCATGTTGATAGTGAGATTCATGAAGCTAAAACCGGTTCTAGCTAAGGTCTGGGGTTTGCCAAGGAATTAGAAGTAGCAGTGAGTCTCAACTAATGGCAAACACTGTGGTGGGAGCTCCTGGAGTCAGAATCTGGACTAAAACCTTGATGAACAAACAGCAAACAAGAGACCACCACATCTACCAGCACTCCCACAACTGAGCCAGTCTGGTTTTCCTTTAACCTGAAAAGTGAGTGACAGGGAAAGGCTTCTGCTTCTGAACACGAATGTGATGCTAAATCCAGCCTTTCAGAGCTTGATTTGACATCACAGTCCACAGACAGAGGTTAGAAATGTGGAATATGTGACTTCAAGTAAAAAAGCAAGGATGGGGGAATCACACAGCATCCATTTCTGCCCTTCAAATCAACAGAAGATCTCCAGAACTGACATCAAGATTCCCTAAAAATTAAGCACCCTAAGGAACTTCCACTGTGTTCATGACAGGACATGGCCACCACTGAGCTCTCAGCAGTTCCTTTAATTAGGGAGCTCCTGTCAACAGGCAGGGGATGCCTTTGCTACAGAACCCTTCAGTTTCCTGCTCCAACAAATCCGCTGCAGTATTTGGTGGATTATAGCAAAGAATCAGAAATATACATATATGGCTTTTTTCCTTCTTAAAAGCAAAGGAAAAGCTATAAAACTCTGATTTCAAGGCACACTTTAATTCACTATATATACAACAACCACCTTGGCAAACAAAGAGGTAGAGTATATAAGATCTTGATTGTGATCGTTTCCAAATGACATCGCCTTCAACGGCACCACACTCTTCAGGGAACGAGCAACAACACATTTCAGAGTACAAAGAAAACAACAGAACCATTTACACCACCTCAACTGCAAAAAGGGACAGGAAGGACAACCAGGTTTGAGTGATCAGAGCTCTACAGGAGAGAGGAGAATACTGGACATCTTCTGAAAGCAAAGAGGTGGCACTGAAGGCAGCAGGCAGCAGCAGCTGGCACTGGGACAGTGACATTCCAGCACTCCCACAGACTCTGGCATGCCACAGGTATTGCCTTTCCCCCAGCTCACATGCACAGAAGGACAATGAGGGGCACAGAAGGCGAAGCAGGATCTATCTGTGTTAACCTATATACATACACACTTTTTATCCTATTAAGCATCTCCTCCTGCAGTTCATCAGCAGAGCAAGACACAGCACAAGGAACTCATCGACAGCAACTCACTGCAAGGGCAGTAATTTTGCAGCTCTGACAGGGATATTCCACCACAAAGTCCCTCCCACCCCCCCAACAAGGCCAGTCATGCTTTACACATCTTATATTCGGCAGAACTGGGAGTGCTCTCACGTTTCCTACAAACAAAAAAACAAGTCAAATCAGAGGTTTTACATTTCAACAGGTTTTACATTTACACTGAAGCACATCCTTAGTTTTATCATTAAAGCAGCAGGTAAAGTCACAAACTGGGTCATTCTTTATCCTCTCTTTCCCAAGCAACTGCTGGACTGAGGAGATTCGAGCTTCATTCAGCTACTGAACTGTTAGGAATGACCCAAGGAGGAGCAGAGCCCTTGATCCAAAGGGATCGTTTCAAATTATGACTGATATTACCAAAAGCTAACACCAGAACAGGTACAGGATTCCCAGAACTCTACCAGCTGCACCCTGAAATTAATTTTCATCACAGTGTGTTGTTTATCTAACCAGAAATGGACTATTATTCTGTGTGGATTTTGATTCTGCACTCCACTAGCAGCAACTTTACAATACTTAAACATTCAAGAATTAAAATTCACAATAACATTCTTATGTATGTCCCAAGTTATTCAAGAACTCCTGTTTTGCTTTACCAAAAAACCCACTCCACGCCAAACCTCGGCGCTATTACTCCAAGTCTCTAAGGAGTTCCACATTCCATAAGAAAACTTCCAGACTTTAACAGTGTTTTCACACACCAGACCAGTAATTTCTCGTATCATGTGTAAAGGTAAGATTGGAATGAAGAATTCTATTCTGTTCTATCTCCCGATTCCTTTTTTCTCTCCAAAAATAAGCCCAACTAACTCAGAAAATGAATCCTATCTTAATTAGAAACATCTTTCTTCACAGTGAAGATGATATTCCTTAATCTATACATTATTTTAGAAGAAATGCCAAGCTTAATCTTCATATAAAAACTCACCAAAAACACTGAAAATTCACTTGTCCTTTACAAGTCAATAAAATCAAGACTATGCACATGAAAGACCTTTGCATTAAGCTGGAATAAGAGAACCCGTCACCTCCTCAGAATTTATGCAGTGGAGAAAAGCAACACAAAAACAGAAGATGCTGGTTCAAAAAATATTTGTAGTTCCAGCTCTGTTAAGGTAGCAACGACAAAATCCTGTCAAGGAACAGTCAAACTGAGCTGTCCTGTCTGCAAAGCGTTCTGTTCAAACAAGGTTTGAAGAGTCAGATTTTGGAAGAGCTTGTCTGACCCTACACAAGTGCAGGAGGAACCCCAACACTCATCACATGCATCTCACCACTGGGCTGAGCTTTAGGTTAAAGTACAGGAGAGGACAGCAGCAGCAAACAAGCAACTGTGTTATGATCCTTTTTAGGGCTACAGAGCTCTGAATTTGAAAAAGAAATCACCTTTTCATAAGAAGGCTTCAAAAGATCTTGTTAGAACCTTTGTTTATTCTCTTCTAGAAAGCAAAAATGCAGATGAATCAGTAATTGTGAGAGATGTGATCTGGTTTTCTCTGAAGGGATGCACAACTACCTTCAGAGTTGTAGCGTCCAAAGGTGGTTACCAGCTTCTGATTACAGGGAATTAATTGACTATCAGCTAAGAAAAGTAACTCACCACTGGAATGGGGGCAAACATTCTGCTGAGCATTGAAGGCAATACGCTACTCATTCCTCAAAGACAACACCAAGAAATGGGATTTACAATCACTGGAAGCTCTTACTGAGAGTGCTAGATGATAATTCTTTATGTATTACATCCTGTTCTCCCAAAATGAATGAAAGGTTAAGATATTCTTTCCTACAGGAAGCCAAGGTTCCCAGCTAGCCGGATTCCACACTCCCGAAATTCCAAGTAAACCACAATAAAAAAGACACTTAAGCTGCATTGCAAAAAGTCCAAATGAAGTGGAAAGTTATACCTTTTAAAGATTCAATTAATTCATTTGTGCAGTTTCTTCCATCTCAGCTGGGACATTAGTTTTTAAAATACATGTTTCCTTGCAACTCTCATCAACTGTGTACAAGCTGAACAGCAGAAGGGGAGAAAGGTCTAATTGAATGTCCCATCCAAGTGGCATTTTAAACACAAAAGAAAGAGAGGCCGAGGAAAGATTTGCTGCCATTTGGAGGCTACAAACCAGCAAGGATCAGGGGCTGGAAGCACAACAGCTCACAAAGGCTCAGCTGCATCAGGAACTCAGAACAGTACACAGGGAGATGGAGGCCTTAATGAAAGGAGATTAGATCAGGGTTTTCAGACACGAAAGAGCTTTAACAGTCAGATGTTCACAGAGAGGAAGATAAAGGGAAGCACTGGGCACAATAAGGCTTTTCATGCTGTCAAATATTCAGGAATGTCACATTCTTTAATTTTTGATGATGCTGGTTTAGATCCCTCCTGCTTTCTACACCCTGAGAAGTCTCTCCACGGATGAAGGCAGCAAGTGCTGCCCTGAACTGCCAAGAGCTCTTCTCTGGCCCATCCAGGCTGCAGAATATCCAAGCACTGGATGAAAAGCAGTGGCTCAAAAGCACCAAATTACTCAGCAGCACACTCTGGCCCTTGGACTGATACTGCAGTGCCTGTTCAAAAGACACTAAGGCCAAAATCTCACTGGATATAAACCACCTCCAGGGCTCTCCCTAGTCCTCTGTGTGTACTTTATTACGAATAGGAACCACAGGAATCTTCCCACTGGTTTACTTCCTTTAAAGCATCCCTTCCTTTGTTTCATGTCCTCCAGATAAATCCCAACAGATTTTGGTAAAAGGCAACACAGTTTTGATGAGATGCTTATCCCAACATTCCGTGTGTACCACCTAACCTGCTCTGGATTGGGTCAGTGTTTTGTGTTACAAAATATTTCTCTGACAAAAAAGGTTTTTTCCAGAAGAGAAAATCAGGTATCACAGCAAAAAGCAATGCACAAAGAGGCATTTAAATCTCCTGCCACCCCTCCATGAAAAACCACACATAAACCCCAGTTGTTCTGAAGATAAAGTTTAAAACACCCTACACATCTCATTAAAAACAGAACACTAATTGCTTATGCACAAATCTAATATTTTACAGTTGATTTTGCAAGTCTTTAACAAGGGACACCAACACTGGGACTGCAGGAGGAAAAGAAAAACCTGAAAACCTTTTGGCAGCACAAGCCCACACAACCAATGCTCCCCCTGGCTTCAGCAGATAAACTGACATGTTTGAAGCAGATGGACAAAATACTTTCCTTGTCCAGTGGACATTGCCAAACACACACTTAAGAACGGGATTTTTCCTTCCTTGAAATTAGTGCAAGCGTTAATTAGCAGCTTAGCTGAACAGCAGATCCAAACCCAAAGTCAAATACAAGGTTAGGCTTTAGCTTCCATCAGCTGCTGGCAGGAGCTCACACAAAATCAGACATTTGAAAAAGAAAGGGCACACAAAGCTCAAAGAGCTTAAACATCAGCACAGCTTTGGCTCAGTCATTTGGAAATTTGCAATATTAACAAAAAAGGAAGCTTACTCACCCATTCTGTGAGAAGAATTTCTTGTAGACCCAGAAGGCGGCCAGGAGCACCACAATTACCACAATCACTTTAGGAAGAATTAAAAAAAAAAAAAAAAAGCCTTAGAGTGATAAAGATCATCTCCAGCTGACAAAAAAGCATCAAAAAATTTTGCAGAAATAGCCTTGTTTTCATCTACAGGTCTACCCCACCTCTACACTCCCCTCAAAAAAACCCCACAACCCAACTAATTTTTTGGAATAAGCCATGCAAATTCAATATTTGATGCTTTACTCAAGACTCTGCAAGATAGTTCAGCTCAAAACCAGTGACCACCACGATGGCAAAACCCCACCAGCTCAGGAACACGAAAACAGGAATGACAAGGCCCTAATGTCACTTTTTACGAGTTCATACAAATCTGGGTAACAAATGCAAGGACAGAAGAGGCACTGAACACTCCTGTTCACTGCAGAGTTATTCACTCACACCCCCAGTAAAACCAAGCTATCAAAGCTGCCAAGTTGTTGTTGAAATGCGACCTCACCACATGAGAAAATACACATTTCACACTAAACTAAACTAGAATTGCTAAGCAATCTTTTTTTTTGAATCACGCAGCTTTAACCAACACTCCAAAATCACACTGCTGCCGTCCCAAATGACTGGAATCAAAAATGGATTTTCACATAAAAAATATAATTTGTGTGATATTTTGTTAAGGTTTTAGAAAACACTTACCACAGATGATGGCTATAATATATCCACCTAAAAAGACAAGGAATCAGTATCACAAGAGGAACAAAGGTGCTTCTTACCCAAACATTATTATAAAAATATTCACAGAGCTATTTCAAGTCATCAAGCACTTCTGTCAACACAATCTTTGAAGAAGGCCAGTTTAAATCATAACACTGATTTAACTTTAAATACGAATATTGTAATTAATTTCATCCAACCCTATTTTTCACATCAAAATAAAAAAGGAAGTTGCACTAAATTATTTCTCCCAAATATAAAAGGACTGCTCCCGTGGATGTATTTTCACCCTGGTGGAGTTTTTGCAGTCCATACTTACTCAGCTGGCAGGTTGGCACTGCAGGCATCCACTGGTTGTTTCCAATGTACTGAATCTGAGCCTCCCCATGCAAGGTGTACCCTGTGTAACATTCAATGGTAATGAAATCCCCCACAGAGTAGGAAGGTTTTTGTCCAGCTGTTACTCTGCCGTAACTTATGACTGGCGTGGAACCAGAACCTTCAGACACACCTGGAAAGAAAAAGGGGGAGAAAAGAAATTAATAAAAGATGTATTACTGCATGAGACATTTCAAACTTGTCAGTCTGCCCCAGTTTCAGCAATTGTGCATTTCACTCACAGGCACAGTGCTCTAAAGCACCCCAGGAACTCTGCTCCTGACACGTCACCGTCACCTCTGCAGAGCCATCAGGGAAGGAGCAGCCAGCATTGCACCTGACCTGCACAGACTCTCCTTTTCCATAGGCAGCCTTGGCTGGAGTCAGCACCGCGTTCCGGATCTTCGGGGCAGGACACACGTC
Organism: Corvus kubaryi; assembly: GCF_017639235.1. Lineage (NCBI taxonomy): Eukaryota > Metazoa > Chordata > Aves > Passeriformes > Corvidae > Corvus > Corvus kubaryi. The sequence goes on along the minus strand of NW_024582078.1, from coordinate 3,399,069 downwards.
TGCAGTAACTAACACAGCAATTACAAACAAGTTTAGTGAGAAGAAACTTCAGTAACTCACTCCACACACATACACATTCTCCTATGACAGCACCTCAGTCGTTTAAGTTTACCCTTAATTTTAAGTACAAATATTCCCTTTAGACAACCTCAACATCACTGTAGGTATTCATTAAGGCAATACAACCCTACAGTGTGGCAGCTCAGAAATCTGTACTGGTTCATTATTTCTCTGAGCCCTAGAATAATTTCTAGAAAGTAGGAGCTAAAGAGCTGCATTAAAAAAAAACCACAAAGACTTCAATTACTGCAGAAGGATACTACAGCTTTCCTCGTTGTGCAAACTCCTAATTCTCTGTATCCAATCTTTTCTCCTGTATTCCCCACCCTTTCTGCTGTCTTTACCCATGAAATCACTATACCACCACGATGCTCTATTTCAGCTGAAACACTTTCAACACACAACAGAAGTCAGAATCTTACAGAAAGTCTTACTTTTCTCACAAGTTGGTTTTGAAGGAACCCAGGTGCTATCTTCTCCACAGGTAATTACCTCTGCTCCAACCAAGAAATAGCCTTGATCACACTCAAACACAACCGCATCCTTGTAACTGTAGGAAGGTCCAAATCCAGATGTTTTTCTCCCATGTTCAACTCTGGGGTTTTCACATTTGACCACTGACAAGAGGGGAAACATTTGTTAACACAAACATCTGTTAACACTAACGTTGCAACAAACACAACATCCTTTCCCTACTTGCAAATTTCTTTGCAAAAATTGTGTTGCAAAACAACAAAAAAGTTGTTTTGGAGGGAATCTGTTTGATTCCTGCACTTCCACAGTAGCTGTGTTTTTAGGAAAAGGATTCTTCCTTAGCTTTTTACAGTTCCTAACCCGGCTCCGACATCCTTGCCCTTGACACAATTTTTCTGCGGCTACCCAGGATTTGTGGTCTCTCAGGTCCTTCACTTTGGCCTTGTCATTTCAACCAACAAGACACTCACACAGGTATTTTTCAAGCTTTAACTCAATTTTCAGTCATATTCTGTGTCATAATCAATCAATATCCACCATACTGACGTGACCTCCACTGGAACTGCACCAAACTTTGTACCAGAGGATTTGTTTCTTCTTTCCTAGAGGGAAAGTCCATTCTCCCCCCGCTGCTTCCAAAAAAGGGACAAACACGGTAATAAAGAATGAAAAATCCCAACAACCTCTGCATTCTGGAGGTGGTCCACTCCAAACTCCATTGAAGTGTGCATCAGATGTGCAGTGAATCGTGTCTGTGCCAATGAGGGAGAAGGGATCCTGACACCTGTAGGTCACTGAGCTCTGGTACACATAGTCAGCTCTTTCCTCATACCTCCCGTTGGCTATTTCGGGCGGTGGCATACAAGGAATTACTGTAAATAAAGCACAAAAATTGGCCAAACAGGGTTTTGCTGTGTTAGCTGGTTCATTTCAAAGAGCAAGCCTTGCTTTTCAAGTAATTGCATCGAAAATCTGACACAGCTACTTGAAGTCACGCTACAGAACCTCAATTTCAACAAGAAGTTGATTTTAATATGAGATAATTACCACAATAACTGATATTTTTCATCCCTGTTTTACCATTATTTTTTACACTGGAAAGTTGACATCACAGCTGATTTTGTATGAACTACCACCCTCTGAACAGAAAATCCAACACAGCAATGATTTACTTACTTTCACAGTAAGGCAGAAGTCCATTCCAGTCAACACCTTCATTCTTGATAACACAGGTAATCTCCTCATTACCCCGTAATCTGTATCTAGAGAGGTAAAAATTTTGAAAGAGGGGAAAATTAAATCTCTCATTTCTCCAACAAGCACCTAAAAATGGGTTTATAATAATTCTGTTCTGTGATTATGGGGACATAAAGGCTTTGCTGTAATGAGAACAGAATCTCGTTTATTTTGCTGACAGCCTCACTTTGAAAGCAAAACAGAAGCAAATGAGACATCACTAAGGGAACTGTGGAAATCTCACCATTTTCAGATATACTCTCTAATACTAAAGTCCTAAAATTACTAATTCTACAGGAAAAGGAGAAAAAAACCTCCTCAGTGTTTTTGACTTAATTGTTCAACAATGAAGGATGATGAATATCTATTTATGCCCTCTGCCACAGGAGCATTAAAAGAAGTCACTAGAGGTAACACTCTAGTTCTGCAGAACCTCCCTAAAAAGCTTCGGGTTGATGCAAAGAGTAATTAAACCAGGGAATCAAAGTAAATTCAGCTGCAATTTCATTTGCTACAGGTAGAATTCAGATTTCGGGTCAGAACTGGAATAGAAAATTTGGGTTTGGTTCAAATCTGGTGTAAACATAAAAAAAAAAAACCTAAAAGGATTCATTAACTTCACCAAACACTTACCCTTCTTTACAAGAAAACGTCAATTTTGAACCAAATGTAAGCTCTGTCGCATCAAAATAACCATTTTCCAAGTCTCCTGGGTACTTACATTTTCTCTCTGGGGAGATGAAAAAAAAAAAAAGAAAAGAAACAAAATCTACATTTTTGTAGTTACATACAAAGACAAAGTCTGTGGCATTTACTGCCCTTACCTGCACCAGCGTTTTCCAAGCTTCTTTTAAAATATGACAAAACCCTCATTCCCACTCACAAACCAACTGAAATTGTTACGTATCAGAGGAAAAAAGGGGTACAAAAAATCACCTGTACAGAACACGCCCGTGGGTGACCACTGCAAGTCAGCACCACATGTCCAGGTCAGTGACATCCCCGGGACTCTCACGTATCCCGGGCGGCAGCTGAACGACACCTTGCTCCCAACGGGAAAACTCTCCTTGTTCCTGGAGCTCTCGTCGAGCTCTGCGTACTGCAGCCGCTCGGGTCTGGGACACGCGTCTGGAGAGGCAGGAAAAAGCAACACAGCACCTTAGCAACGAGCAGAGAAACACGCCGAGGTGAAACAGCACGGGAGCCAGGCTAACTCAGAAGGCTTTAAGGATATATTTAACTCACTCCCAAATTTTTAATTTCGATTTGAACTGCAGCCAGAGTCCAGCTCTACACGTGTACAGGATACGTCACTTATTGTTTTCTCAAGTTCTTTCGTCATTCTACCCAGATAATGCACTTCCTTCTAGACCACAGTTTTTGTCTATTTGCGTTTTTTATAGTGAAATACACGACTTAACTCACCGCACACCCATCTAACTTGCTGCATGAAAAACAAACAAGCCAGCCCCGCTCACAGAGCTCACCGTCCTTTCTTAAGGAAAAAGGAAAGTGAGTCTAAGGGACAGAGAGCGGAGTTTAAAATCGGCTCCAAGGCCAGGCTGGACGGGGCTTGCAGGAACCTGGTTTAGTGGCAGGTGTCCCTGCCCATGGCAGGGGTAGAACGAGACAAGTTTCGAGGTCCCTCCCAACTAAAACAGTCTCATAATTCTACAATTCGAGCCCGCCCGAAACCGCCCAAACCCTCGTGGTTCCACCGCCGCCCTTAAACCATTTCCTTCCTGCCTCCCCCTCCCTCGCCCCTCCGGGCAGGCCCCGAGGGCCCCTTCAGCACCGCGGGGACCGGAGCGGGGAGCAGGGCACGATCCCCATCCCGATCCCCATCCCGATCCCCATCCCTCCTCCCGGCTGCTCCCGGGGGCGGCCCCCGCGGGGGCTCCGCGCCGCGCCCGCCCCTCCGCGCGCCCCTTCCCCACCGGCACCGCCCGCCCGGGGCAGCGAGCGGCCGCCGCTCACCCTGAGCCCGGGCTCCGCCGAGCCGCCACAGCAGCAGCACGGGCGGCAGCAGCAGCGCGGGCACCGGCAGCGGCCGCATCCCGGCAGCGGGACCGGGCCTCCGCTCGGCTCCCCTCAGCTCCGCTCCGCTCCCGGCGGCGGCGGCAGACGCAGCGCGGGGCCGGGTGCGCATGCGCGGCCCGCCCCGCCCGCAGCGCGAGGCGCCATGGCCACGCCCGCCCTGCGCGGCTCTGTGGGGCCGGGGCAGGGCCGGGGCACGGCTCGGACCCAGCTCGGACATTTGCTCCGGTGCTCGTCCACGTTCCGCAGCCCCGGCTCTCGGTGCCGTTACTGCACGCAGGAGTGCAGGGTTAGGTCGGTTTCCGAGCACAGCCGCGCTGTTGCGATGAGTTAATTTGCACACTAATGGCGCAATCCCGGCTCAGGTCCACGCATGCTCGGGGAAGGCTGTGTTTGACCGGAAAGTGTGGTTTTTAGCAGGGTATGTTTGACCCGAAAGTGTGGTTTTTAGCAGGATAATGAACCTAGTCCAGCTGTAGGATACACGGACCCAGATCATCTTGCCAAATTAGCGGTGTACACCTAGACACGTATCAGCACCTTGATTTACTTCATCCTCAAAACGTGTTCACTCGGGGATGTCCTTGGCTAAGGGATGCTCCTGCCTGTTCCAATCATTACATCTCCTTTTTTTATGGATTAGGATTTTAGGTACAAAAAGATCTTCCGCCAAAAAACGCCCTGACTTAAAGTAATCTTGAATATGTGGGCATATTCCACCTTCTAGAACACCCTCAGTGCATTACAGCCCCGGGTGTGAGAAGATCAAACCCTTTCCTGGGCAGCTCAAGGAAAGAGGGGAAAAAATCAAAGTGTATTTAGTTATGCAGCTGCCAAGATCTGAACACCTACGGTGATTAATTAAAAATAACAGCCAGCTCAGGATGGACACCCCTGTGCAGGGCTGCTCGCCTTTGGAAGTTCAAGCCCGTGTGTGGCGGAGCAGCATTAAAATAGAACAGCCACAAAATTTAACAGAACAGCAGAAATTACTTAAAGTTCTAGATAGACCTAGAAGACACAGAATTGTCATCATCAGCTTTTATTAGGTTAAGCATTGGTAAAGGAACACTGCACATAAGCATTTCTGGAAGGAAATAAAGATGTAAATACAGCTGTAATTAAGATATTAATTAACACATGGTGACTTCCACCCCTGTTTTGGTGGGCACAGGGAGACAGGGAGAGGGGGTTATGGTCAGTACATTACACATGGTTTCTCCCTACCACAGCTTGGGGTTATCCACTTGGTTATCCAGTTTTTTGGGAATAAAGGAAATATTCTTCATCAGGAGCAGTGCACAGAATTCCCTCTGAGGCAGCATCTGCACTGTGTGCAGTCTGAGCCTCATTAGATCCTTACAGAAACTACTGGGAGCAGAAGAGCGTTAAAGATTTACAGTAAAATGCCCTTTTTTTGGCCAAAGAATTCCAGTCTCCACGTGAGCAGCACTTCCTCGCTGCGGGGAAGGAGCCCAGGGCCCGGTTAGCAGCAGCAGGGACGCCCAGCCTAGGAAAGAGATGATATCCTGGTGTTATCATCAGAGCTTTCCTGTTGTGTAGAGATTCCATCACCACCCAGAGAGGGAGGAGGGGATTTCTGGGAAATGCTTTGTTTCAAAGAAATCACGGAAAAAACCCAAAAGAGCTATTGTTTGCACATGCCTCTTTGTAGGCAAAGTGCTGCCAACACCGTTGGCTGCAACAGATCCACCACAGAAAGTAGATTCACCTGTAAGTAAAAATACCATTGTAGTAAATGTGAAAGCAATAAAAAAACCCCCAAACCAAGTTCAGTGTCCTTTTCTGACTCTACTACAGCTTTTTCCATTTTTTTCATCATCTGTGCAAATTAAAAGCAGCTTTATGTCAGCAGCAAGGGCTGGTCTGGAAGTCTGACCTGTGCACACCATCCATCCAGATTATGGAAAAGGAAAGCCACGCATTGAGGGTGGTGTCAGAAACAAATAGGATGTTTTAAAGCCCCAATATGTTTAAAACATCTTTTATTCAGCAAAAGAAATTATTCTATCAGAAGATGGAGGGGAAAGAGGTTTCTACTTGAACGACTGTATTAGGAAAATAGTGACTGAAGGAGACAATGTAGTCAGCAATGTAAACAAGTGACAATGCAGTTATTGCAGCTGTAACTGATATTTTATGTAGAGGAATAGAAATCCATACCTCCTATGGGAGACATGAGCCTTTCTGTTCAGTTGCTGGGTTCAGGGGGGTTCTGCAATTATAGTTTTCATACGTACGATAATAGCTACGTGAAAAAGAAGAGAACAGTGAGTTGCTTTGTAAAAGAACACTCACGTTGGTTTCCTTTAGGAAAGAAAAGCTTGACATAAAATGACATAACCACGCCATGGATTCCCAATTCTATCATTTGCGAGCCTAAGCTGAAGGTAAAAAATTAATAAGGCCTAAGCACACTGAGGCAAATATTTCAAGTGTTATCAAGTGTACAAAGCTTGGGACTTGGCAGCAAATGATAGGAACAAACGAGCCTTACCCTTCCTTCTGCTTGGAAATGATTTTCCAGACAACACCTGCCCCCAGGAGCAGCACAACTGCCGCGGCTGCCACTCCTGAGGGAGAAGAGCCCGGGTTATTTTCACCGTGTGTGTAAAGCACCGAAATACACAACAGGGTGTGTGTGCCAGGTAAGCAGAGGGAACCTGTGCCCCTGAGCCACTGACCTCAAATGCAAACTGTTTGTAAGCTGCTTACCTAGGCCCACTGACCCAGACTTGGGGGATGCTGGAGGGAAGGAAAAACAGAAAAATCAGAAGATTGTTCTACCAAAATACAGCATTTCTCAACTGTCCCTAATTGCTTTACCGACAAACTTTTTAGAATCATGGAATGGTTTGGGTTGAAGGGAGTTTAAAGCTCATCCAGTTCCAGTCCCCTGCCATGGGCAGGGACACTTTCCACTATCCCAGGCTGCTCCAAGCCCTGTCCAGCCTGGCCTTGGACACTGCCAGGGATCCAGGGGCAGCCACAGCTTTCCTGTGCCAGGGTCTCACAAGAGACCCTGCTAAGACCCACAACACCAGATTTCTTAAAACCACACCTTTATACACTTCTTTTTAAACGCAGACAGGTATTTGCATGTTTAAAATGCATTTACATGTTTCTGTTTGATCTTTGCTTCGTTCCAGTTCCACTCACTCAGTTTACAGGCTGGCACGGGAGGGTCCCAGCTGAAATCCTCTTGGCACTGGGTGTGACTGATGCCTTCCAGCATGTAACCATCTTCACATTCAAGAGTAATGTTAGTCCCAGAGCGATAAGTATTTCCTTTAATGGCTCTTTTAACACCTTGGATATCCGGGAATTCACATCTGATCTCTGAAATTGGAAGCAATAGAAGGAGGACATTTAGAGGAAACACAAAATACGTGAAACACAGCTGTGGGTTATTTAGGACATTGCTCTTGAGTTCCGAGTGTAGCCAGGAATGAATTCTTATTCCGCAGGATAATTCCTTTCTTTGTGGCTGCAGAAGTGCCTCAATCCCACGTGCGATTCCAAACAACAAAGGAAGCACAGACTCACCTTTGCACTGAGGGAGGGGCTGGCTCCAGGCTCCCGACACTGTGCAGTTGATGAAAGCATTCCCAACCAGCGAATAACCAGGATCGCAGCTGTAGGATACAGCGGCTCCGTAGGGAAAGGTGTCAGAGGTGTTGCCTTTGAGCCTCCCGTTGCTGATGTTTGGAGGCTGCAGACATTTCACAACTGGAAAGTCAGGGAGAGACAAACAACAGGATGCTGAAGGAGTGACTGGGACATTGTCCCTCTGCAGCCTTGACTGTTCCCTTTGATTTTCTTCCCCTGGACTCAGCAACTCAGACCCCTGTAACTCCAGCAGGCCTTGGAAAGGCTAAAAACTTGAGCTTGTTCTTGTCACACATTCTGTACCCAGATTTAGACCTTCTACAAACCTTCCCCTAAGGCAAGACTTGTTAAATGTCCTTTGTTCTTAGCTCTCTGCAGCCACACACACCTTGGCAGACCGGAGGGGGATGGCTCCAGGCTCCAGATGGTGTGCAATAAATGGATGCTGTCCCCAGGAGAGAGAAGCCATGCTCACAGATGTAGTTTACAGATGTTCCCGGAGTAAAAACTGCTTTTGCTGGGCCACGGAAAGACCCGTGGGTGATATCTGCAGGCTTGGAGCAGTGCAGCACTGAAAACAGAGATGTGCAGGTCAAAACAGAGCTCAGAGAGGCAAGAGGGAAATCTTGCAGGGAAGGCTGAACGCTCTCTCCCACAGCGCTGACTCCAACAGCCCTGCCCAGCGCTCTGCAAAGTTCCCTCAGAAACGCAGGACAGGTTGGGAGACGGAGTTAGAGATTAGTAAATCAAATCTCGCCTCTTCAGGTGAGAGACCTACCTGGCTTTGTTGTGGTATCAGGATGGTGATAACGTTCTGCCACTCCATCTAGATGCAGCATTAAGAGTTTAAAAATGTGATTGAGCAAATAAAATGCACAAATTGACCTTCATTCCCCATCATCCTGATGTTATGTTTCCAGGAAAAAATTCACTCCTCTCTGATTGTCAGTGTCCTGAAGCTACCAAATTCCTCACTTCCAGGGAATGAAGAGAATGTGGATTATGGATTGCAACTAGCAGTGTGAGAAAGTGCAAATCGTGCCAATACTTACAGCATTACCCAAGCCCTGGCTCATCTCCTGCATGTGAAGAGAGGCATAAATGAAAGGAAAAATTTCTGCTTTCTCATTAAAGTAGCTGGGGCAAACGGGAAAAATAAAAGCAACTTTGGCTTTGGTGAGTGGGCAGGAGGAACCAGGAGGAATGTGCAATCCTGACAAGCCCAAGTGCTGATTCTTACCCTTCTCACAGACAGGTACGGGTGGGTGCCACCTCCTGTCCCCTCGGCACTGGGAGGTGGAGTGGCCCCGCAAGGTGAAGCCCCTGCGGCACTTAAAGGTGACAGAGTCCTCGTAGGTGTAGCGGGACTTAGGGCCAATCACTCTCCCATTGTGGATCTGTGGGACTGGGCACACCACCCCTGAAAGAGAAATTGCTATTTAGGGATGCAAAGCCATGTGATGTTGTAGTTAACACATCCTAAAGTCCATTCTCAGTGTGCTCAGAGGAGTTTCACTGGTACTACTTAGAAGCTCAGAAAAGAATTTCAAGAACTGAGGGGTTTTAGTTCTTTCAGGTGCTGTAAGGGTACCACAGTGTTATTTATATAAACATAGTTTTGTGCCTATAAACAGAATGGTACAAATACAGTCTAATAAATACATGAAACGGGGTAGAAATCTGTCAGTACTGTCATTCTCACGAATGCTTTACTGTCCCAACCTCGTGCCTTCCAAAGCAATTCCATCTGAAGGAAAGACTAATTGCAATGATCAACCCCTGCAAAACATCCCTGTGCCTTGGGTAACAGTACAGGATTTGGAAGATTCCACTTCAATCTTACTCAAAATCCCTCTCTTCTACTACAAAACACTTTTCTTCCTTGATTTCTTATGTATGCTTGTGAAACAAAAGGGACAAGTCCCTGCAGGCATGTCACAGCTCTCCAGTCTGCATTGCTGTGACAGATCAAAAGCTTACATCTGGAAGATTTTTAGAAGAAACCAAACATGCAAGCATAAAAAAAAAACTGTCCCAGAGGAGTATTATTCTTTAATAGTATTATTCCTCTAGTTCTATTTATTTAAAGGAAATGCTTTTTCATTTCAAGGACTTAATTTGGGAATTCTGGCCCCAATCTAGTGGTGACCTACTTACTCTGACAGGTGGGAGGCGAACCAGTCCATGCAACATCTCGTCCCAAAACCTCACATCTCCTGTGGGACTGTCCAACCAGTCTGTACCTGGAGGCACAGAGAGAGAAATATCAGCTCATACCAAGTCCTTCAGCTTGGATTTTGCACTCCCCAGAGGATTCTTTCTGCAGCCTCCTGATTCCAGCTGATCACCAAGGTCCCTCTGCTGGTTTGACACATGGGAATGAAGGACACCAAGTTCCTTCTTCCCAGATCCAGGAGGAGCAACACTGATCCCAAAAACGCTGGGTTAGGTTGGTCAGGTGCTAAATCAGGACCCAACTGATTTCCAAAGGCTGGAGCCTCCTTGCAGCACGGGCTTGCTCCCACTCCCAGCTCCTGCTCGAGGCCCTCTGAGAAGGAAAACTGAAACTGGTTTGCAAATTAATCTATTGAGCACATGAGGGAAAAATGAGACAGTTCTCCCTCTCTGGAGCAGGCAACTATGGCGAAATTAGAACCAAAATTCCAATTCTGGTCTGCTGTGGGAGAACAGATGTGCAGAGGAGCAGGCTCTGATCCTTTACCCAGCACCAAACTCAGACACGGAGTCAGCAAAGGCAGCGTGCGACTCACCCTTCCTCACACGCGTGGCTCACGGTTGACCCAAAAAGGAGATCAGTCAGAACAACAACTCTGCCGTTCTTGGGGGTTTCTGGGTATTTACATTGCTTCCCTGGGAAAGAACAAGGCTGAGTTTAAACTCCTCCCTTGCAGTTGTGTAACACACTATGAGAAGGTATCTTAAGGTTCTGTCCATGCTCTGACATCAATAAAGCTGTGATTTTGAAAAGGCCCAAAGCGGCCCAGACCATGTGACAAGTAAAGCCATGTACAAATCTGTTCTTCAAAAATTGCTCTAAGAAACCCACAAAACAGACAATTTCCAACAAGCAACACCAAACTGATGGAGCTATTCACTTGTACAGAACTCTGGGGCTTCAGACCACGTGTGGTTTTGGAGACAAGTCAGAGTTTGGGGCATTCTGTGGCGTCTCGAGTGTCCCGGCCGGCAGCTGTAGCGCACAGTGTCTCCAACAGCAAATTTCAGCTGAGTTTTGTATTCCTTGGCTAGCTCAGCAAAGGTGAGGTTTGGAGGTGCACCACAGCCACCTATCAGGGGAGAAAACATAGGGAGAAACGGGGGTGTCAACGACAAAAGTTGTTTTAAAATGCATTTTGGGTATGTACAGATATAAATTTATGTGCAAAATGGGGAAAAAAAAGGGGAGGGTGAAGGATTCAGAATTTTGGGAAGGGTGAGGATGAGTCCTACAGGCAGAAACTCCCAGGCTATCCGTAAGTCCAACCTTAGAACCGCAGTGTACCTGCACACTGAGGGACAGGGAGGCTCCAGTTGCCAGAGTCGGTGCAGTAGATGGATGCCGCTCCCAGCAGGCTGTAGCCAGGGTCACAGCTGTAGTTCACAACCATCCCAGCGGGGAACACCTCCAAGTCCTGGCTGTCGTGGTTTCCTTTGTCAATATTTGGAGGTGAAGGGCATTGCAGCACTAAAGAGAGAGGACAAAACAGAACTGAGAAAAGGGCAAGGCCGAGATGCTGGGACAGGCTGGGGAAGTTGGGGTTGTTCAGGCTGGAGAGGAGAAGGCTCTGGGGAGATCTTAGAGGGGCTCCAGGAGAGCTGGAGAGGGACTTTGGACAAGGGTCTGAAGGGACAGGACAAGGGGGATGGCTTCCCAGTGCCAGAGGGCAGGGCTGGATGGGAGATTGGGAAGGAATTCCTCTCTGGGAGGGTGGGGAGACCCTGTGAGGGTGCCCAGAGCTGCTGTGGCTGTGCCGCCCCTGGACATGTTTGGAGCGGCCTGGGATGGTGGAAGGTGTCCCTGCCATGGCAGGGGTTGAGATGAGCTGATTTTACGCTTCTTTCACCCAGTGTCATAGGAGAAGAGTCACTGTTTTCAGGAGTCTGCCCAAACCCTCCAGAGGAGGGAGCAGTAAAGGAGAAATCACAAGGCTTCATCGCACAACAACTTAAACAAATTAGAAGCATCTGCAAAACTTACGTTTGCAAAACTCCTGGGCTTCAGACCACGTTAGGTTTTCAAGACATGTGATGGTTGGTGATATCTGTGGCTGCTGCACGTATCCAGGCCGACAAGTGTAGTTCACAGTCATCCCAACAGGAAACTCAGTCTGATTTTTATATTCCTCACTTAGCTCAGCAAATAACATTGGTGTTGGTGTGTCACAACCGGCTGCCAAGAAACAAAATGGGCATGAGAACTATGTCCTTGGCTGTGAAATGCAGCTAAAGAGAAACAGGTGCTTTGATAGGCACTGCTGAACTCCAAGTTATTAATATATCTTCTGTGTAGTCTGCATCAAGTAGCACTCAGCATGTAAGGACACAGGCACCGATTTATATGCTCTTAAAAAAAACTCTAAATAAAACAATGCCCCCCCAAATATGGCCAGCATGGTGCCTTCACACATCTTTGGGCTGTAGAGCACAGAAATCTTTAATTTCAGTATTTAGAGCACCCAAGCCTGCCTCCTTTTGGGAAACTTGAGCAATGCCACCAGCTTATTCCCAGTGCCACCAAAGTGAACACAGCTCCTGTGTGTGGCTCCCTCTGTACCATGCAATCCTGCAGGCTGGCAGGTTTGCCTGATCCAGGCTGAGCCTGGAACGGGATGGATGCTGAGCCTGGAACGGGACAGATGCTGAGCCTGGCACGGGATGGATGCTGAGCCTGGCACGGGATGG